>NC_056733.1:1865386002-1865716002 GCF_019279795.1 Protopterus annectens
ATGTCACCTTTCCAGGACCTCATCCATTGCTTCCTGTTCTCGATCATCCAGCAGTTTGACTAAAGCAGGTGTGGATGGGATGATGAGGAAACTTCTCTCGAAGCATATTCAAAGGGGAGTTCTCCTGGCTCCTAACCCATTGGGACTGGAGACCCTCATAAGTAGTACTTCACCTATTTTGTCTCCTTCTATGATCCAACCTTTGATTTTGGAGCAGTTGGAACTGAGAATCCTGGATCTGTCCATATCGGATCTGAAGTTCATTGTATCTTGTACTCTGATACCATCTCTGATTGGACCAGCTCCAAGCAAATTCGAGCCAGATGATTCTCAGAGCCATAGGTTCAGCATCAGGTCTCAGGTGCTGGGGTTGACTCCAAGATTGTCGGAGTTGTCCCTGCTCCTTGCTGCCTCAGCCCTTGACAGCTCGGCCATGAGCCCTGCTTTGAGTGGTTTGCCTTTGGATCTGAAGGAGTTGATGGTTTGAAAGCATGTCTTGTCAAAGCCATTGATTTCTTTCACCCCATGGTATTTTGCTTTTGAGGTAGTGGAGAGAGTTTTCTCTGCTTCAAGAGAAAGGATGCAGCCACCTTCCTTGGCTCCCACTTTCCAGACCCAGTTATCTTTGTGCCTTGAGCCTCAACTTCCTACTCACAGGGACAGCCAGCTCAGTCACCGTGATACCCCTCAGGGTATATTTATATCTTCTGACACTTCTCCGGAACACCCCACTAAAGAAGTTCCTAGGAAGAGAAAGTGCAAAAGGAGGCACTTGACTCTCCTCAAGAATCTTTTATGAAGGATACTGATTTCAATGAGAGGGAAGGGTCCCCAAAATCACCACCTGATGTCATCTGATTTGGAGACATTTTAGAGATCCTCAAGCAAAGGGGTGATTGGTCAGCCAACAACCCTTCCAGAGAGGAATTAATATTCCTGGAAGCCTTTGGGGCTGGCCCATCTACTTACTGGGTGACTCCACCTGCCAATGCACTCATTGATTTGATTTGTCGACGGGAGTGGAAGGAATCTGATTCTTTTGAGATGATCCCCAAGATACCAGACAGGATTCTGGCACCACCAAAGGACAGAGAATTTTGGAGAAAGGGAGTACCAGTTGATGCCTTGGATGTAGTGGCAGCCACACAAAGTTAACTTGCAGAACAAGGTTCCTCCATCCATCCCCCTAACAGGGAGTCTTGGATGCTAGACAGATTAAGGAAGCATGCATATTCTTCAGCAACCTTTCTGCTTCAGTCACTGAACTATTTGGCACACTTTCACCAGACTCCAGAGGGATTTGATTAAAGAACTTACCAAATCATTCTCTGGGACCACTACTTCTGAGGCAGAGAACTCTACAGCCTCACAGTTGGGTACCCTACAGTCCATTTCAAATTCATCCATGAGGCTCATCTCACATGCAGATGAAGGTACCTCAGGGGCAGCTGGTTCAGGCATATCCATTAGGAGGCATGTCTGGATGTGCTTGTGTGATTTCATGGAGCCCTTCAAGTCATCCTTTGTCAGTGCTCCCTTTGATGGAAGTTCTTTATTTGGCCCCAAGGTTAAATACACAATATCATGATATGAGCTTAATGGTACGACCCTTTCTACTGTGGGCGTACATTTTTTGACTCATCAAAGGACCTTTTCTAGCAATCAACAAGGTGGTCATAAAATGTGGCTCAGAAAGTCCGAGGGTCCTTTCCATTGAACCATGTTGAGATAGTTACCCCAGGGGCAGAGGGGTATCTCTAATGGACGATGCAGTCCACATGGCAGAAGAGGCCCACAGAACCAATGGTCCAGAGATACTTTCTCTGACAGATCCTACCAGTGCTTCTGAAAGGAGGCCCGATTGTCCAGCTCTGGAGGCAGTCGGGGGTTGCTTATCCCTGCACCAGAGAGCTTGGCTAGAGATTACAAAAAATTTATGGGTGCAGAAGATTATTTCCAGAGGTTATATAATACCGTTTTCCCTTCCCCCTAAACAGTGAACAAGATTCCCAGTGTTCCACCAGGTCAGAGGAAGGCAGCAGTACTAGTGCTAGAACAAAAGAGTCATCCAAGAGGTCCCACCAGACCAGAAACAGTCAAAAACTTACTCAAGATTTGTTTTAGTGCCAAAGAAAATAGGGGACTGGAGATAAATTTTGGATATCAGCAATTTTAGCAAATCAGTTCAGTACACGAAGTCCCGGATGGTCATGGTTCAGTCCATTCTGACTTAACTGCACAAAGACGATGGGATGTGCTCAATAGATATTCAGGATGCATACTTTCATATAAAATTGAACAGACAATCCAGGAGATACCTACGCTTCCCACTGTGAGACAGTCATTACCAATTTAGAACTCTGTCTTTTGGTCTCACCACAGCCCCAGGGTATTCACCAAGTGCATGGCAGTATTAACAGCTCACGTGAGACTGCAAGGATTCCCGGAAGTTTCCTTACTTGGATGACTAGCTCATAACTCCTGTGACCAGGCATCATCTGATCAAAGCATGGGATTATGTACCCCTTGGGAATTAATATAAATCGCAGCAAATCTCAGCTTGAACCAGCTCAGATTTTAAAATTTATCAGAGTGTTGTTTGACACAGTATCCTTGGCAGTTCCCCTTACCAAGGGTACAAACCATACGGTTCTAGGTCAAAAAGGTCATTCAAAATTCCTGTCTCTCCACTCAGTTAATTCTTCAAGCTTTGGGGGTCAGTGTCTACTGTGATAGCTTTGGTTCCATTAGCAATATACCACATTCTTCAGTGAACCATAGCGACTCAGTGGTCCATTCTACATTAGCCCTTATCCACCCAAATCAAGATAACTCAGACTTTCAAAAATTACCTCATTTGGTGGATTCTCTCCTATCAGATAATGCAATATCGCCCCTTCACTTTCCCTCAGCCCAAGGCCATAGTCACTACGGATGCTTCCCAGATCGGAGAGGGGGGGGCACGTCTTGGGAAAGACAGTCCAAGGCACATGGTCTCCCAAAGAGGCTGATATGCGTATCAGTGCTCTAGAAATGAGCACAGTCCTTCTAGCATTGCAGGTTTTCTAAGACACTCTCCATTCTGGGACCATTGAGATTCAAATGGACAATATGTCAGTAGTTTGGTACATCAGTAAACAAGGAGGAACCAGATCTTACCCCCCGTGTTGAGAACTTCTTACAGTGTGGCAATAGGTGATCTCATCCAATTGATTTTTGATAGCAATGTACATTCTGAGGAATTCCAGCGGGACAGCAGACAGACTGAGCAGGTCCATTCTAATGTCTCATGAGTGGTCTCTCAACTCGAAAGTGGTGGAAAAGATATTCCATCTGTGGGCCAGCTTTGCTGTGATGTCTCTGCATCTCCCCTCAACAGGTGCAGCAGGTTCTTTGCCCTGGCCTCCCCACTGGGGGAATCACAGAGAGACGCTCTTTTCCATGATTGGCCCTGGTCTCCTCTACGTCTTTCCCTTAGTATCTCTAATTCCCAAATTCCTTCAGAAAGCATCCCTGAAACCTTCTACCAGTGTGACTTCTGGAAGGATCAGAAGATGCTAGAGAAACCAGTGTTCCTTTCTTTGAGCTCCAGATACTGGTATTTGTTATTTCTATATTCACTAAAAGTCCGCAAACAAGATCTGATGTATGGTAGGGGACGCTCCAAACCCAACATTTGAGGAAGAAGGAAAATAAATAACATAGATGGAATGCTATGGTTAGTATATAACTTCTTTTTACTATGTGTAACTTAGATCTGACAAAGCTCTAACAAGGGTGAACGTTCTCATCTCTTGTTTAAAATGGTTTCACCAAGCAATTCAAGCTTGAATCCTTTTTTCTTATTTTTAATAAGAAAACAAAGTGATCTGTGACATGGATCTTACATAAGAAGTTGTGCCAGTGGCTTATTTTAGTAATTTGCTTGCCAATATCTAGAACAGTCATTCCTGTGTGACTAGTGTTCACTTTTTATTGATTATTGATTTGTTCTTCCTTTAATTTCTCCAGATCTTTTGGGTTTCTAATACCACGATGGGAATGGACCCCATTCCTAAGTCATAGTATGATTAAAGTTCCTGAAATTAGTATTGTTTCAATCTTTGATGTCAGCTAGAAGTGCTCTTCGCAGCACCTGCAATGTGCCCAGTAATGACTGCTTCTGCAATTCATACAGACTTACATTTATCAGTAACATATCTAAATACAGTTGTAGATTCTTTTTTATAAGACCCGTTGCTCCTCCTCCTTCTGTTGGAACTGTCTAGGTATCTTTCTTCCACATTGCTCTCATTTCTTCCTGCAAATCCTGATATTTTATGACTTTGTGTCTCTCTGTATGCAAGACACTGTAGTTACTGGATGTACCGATTTTAATGATCAATGCAAATTTTGTCTTCTTTTCATGGACCACTATATCTGCTTTTCTTGCATCTGTCTATTGAACTGTTGGTAATGGGTGATCCCATGTGATGTAGATTTCATAATTTTCTACAATGCTTTGTGCCTCATGTTTCCAGTGTTTTTCAGCTATTTTAATATTATAATGTTTGCATAATCCCTAGCGCAACAGTGTTGCCACATTGTTATGCCTTTCAGTATTCAGTCTTTCTGCCATTAGTATGTTACAGCCTGCAACAAGGTGTGCAACTGTTTCCATTTCTGTTTTACAAAACCTGCATTTGTCCGTTTTTCCTACACGCTCAATGGGCTTTGTAAACCAGTGTGTACATAGTCCACTATCTGGGGCCGCCAGTATTAACCTTTCATCCTTTGGTTTGAATTTGCCTCTCCTTAACCATTCCTGCATTCGATCCTGATCAACATGAGCTTGTTCCAGGAGTTTTCTATACTTGCAACTATATTTATGCATTTTATATAAACTCTTATCTCAAAGTGTGTGTGTGTCAGATACTTGTGCAGGGACACAAAGCACTGGTTGGACAGAGAGGGTGTTGGAGATTTTAGCTTGGCCAGCTGGCTGAGATCTGGACCCTATAACTGTGCCAGTAGGGAGTCTTATTGGGGACCTGGTGAGCAAGGGAGCGACCAGCTCCAGACTGACTGTGATCTCTGTGTGCTCTTATGGGAAATTGCACTTTACTGTGTGTATTTGTTATCCTTTCCTCCTATATGAGATGCCCCTCACTGGTGTTAGTGGTGAGGATTGAGGCTCCTTGATTGCTGGGCCATGGCACGGGCATCATATATTAATTGTTTGGCAGTGGTGGGATATCCACACCACATATTAATTGGTTGGCAAATACTAATTGGCTTGTAGTGGTGTGGGTAGAGTGAATTCCTGTAGCTTGGGTACAGTGAGCTTTGAAGGTGTTTTGTACTCTAACTCAGCCACGCAGTGAATACTCAGAGTTCAGATCACAATTGTTTTATTTCTTTTGTTAGCTTAGTTAGTCAGGGTGAGCAGGCAGCATGTCAGCAGAGGAGTATGGAAAGCTGACAAGGAGCCAGCTGGCTTAGACATGCCATCCTAGGGGACTGGTGCATGGAAACCTGACTAAGGCAGACCTGATTGCAGCCGTGGTTACAGCTGCATCAGAAAACAGCAACCAGGAGGACAATCAAACTGGCAGTGGGGATATAATACCCTCAGAGAATGGACAGCTCAACCTTTCTGCAGAGGATTTAAAAATCCATCTGGAGCTAAAGAGACTTGAGTTGGAGGCCAGGTGTGTGGAAATAGAAGCAACTGAGAGACTTAGGCATCTAGAGAGTGAGGATTATGAGAAACTGTGACGTTTGCTGGCTGAGGAGAACGAGAAACTGCTATGCCTGGAAGCTGAGGAAAAGGAGAGGCAGAGGCAGCATGAGAAGGAGATGCTGACTCTTCGCCAGAGTCATGGAGGTAATGGGGAAGGGAGTAACTGGACCCCAGAAGCACAACAGGTCAGTAAATTTCTTCCATAGTTTAAAGAGGGGGATAATTTTGATAGTTTCATTCATATGTTTGAGAGGGTATGCAAACAGTATGGTGTTGGCCAAATGCTCTGGGTACAGTTCCTGACCCCCCTACTCCATGGTAAAGCTGTAGCTGTTTTGTCAAAAATGTCTGATGTTGCATGTTTTGACGATATTGCTGTTAAAAAGCATTTGTTAGAATTGTTTAAGCTAACACCTGAAATGTATATGAAAAAGTTTTGTGAGCACAGACGCAAGGCAGATGAAAGTGTTTGTGAATATGTTGCTGAACTGAGCACTTATTTCCATAGGTGGGTGAGTGGATGTCAGGTCACCACTTTTGAAGGGCTGGCAGACCTTTTGGTGAGGGAACAAGCCCTTAGCACTTTGCCTGAGGACATGAAGATCTGGTTAACTGATAGACAATGTGCTACTTCAGATGAATTGGGGAAGAAGGGAGAGCTATACCTGGCAAGCAGGGCAGCCCTGCACAGGAAAGGGACCCCCAGTAATGCTCATGGGTCTAAAGGAACCCATGGTGGGCAGCACAGACTGCCCCAATAGAATCTGCCAGTAGCAGGGGAAGCCACTAGTCCAGTTACATGTCCAGGAGCTAGGGTTAAATATTTTGAATGCAACCAGTGGGGCCATGTGGCATACAGATGTCCACGGAGGCAAGGTTGGGAACAAAAGGTGAGGGAGCCAGCAAGTGGGAAAGACAAAATGCCAATAGTAGGTTGTCTTGGGGCAACAAGGGTACCAAACTACCACCAGAGGCTATATCCTGTTGTAGTGAATGGCAAAGAGGCCATTGGCAAGAGAGACACAGCCTCTAATATAACCATTGTAAAGCCTGCAATGGTTACAGAGGAGCACTACTTGCCTGGGCAGTCTACTCCAGTCAGGGCTTAAGGAGGGATCCCATTCCAAATACCTTTGGCTAGGGTTCTCCTTGACTGGGAGGGTGAAAAAGGAAGCCAGCAAGTAGGTGTGTTTGAGGATATACCTGCAGATGTCCTGATAGGGAATGATGTTGATAGTGCAGTACCCTGTGCTTGTGCAGTTACATGCAGTCAGGCTTGGAGACAAGCAGGTAAGTCTGGTAGCCTGGGGGAGATCCAGACAGATTGCATAATTGCAGCCAGGACTGGTGAGGTGGTTACTTCAGGGAGGGAGCTACCCTGTAGCAGTGAGACTGAAGGTGAGCTACAGCTGCTTGGGGGAACTGATGGTCCCTTGGACAGAGTGACTGCAAAGGTAGAGGTGAGTAGTAGTACCAGGCTGACAGTGAGGCACCACTCTCAGAGAATGCCAGACTTCCTGTGGAAGGGGAGCTGGGAAGGGTTACTAGGAGAGAGTTGAGACAGGCTCAGTTCTCAGACCCTACATAGCAAGGCCTGAGGCAGGTATCTAGGGAGGCACCTGATTCAAAAGGAAAGGGGAAATCTGTATACTGGGACAAAGGGTTACTATGCAGAGATGGACCTCTGAGGGAGGGCTAGAAGGTGAGAGAGTACAGCAGTTGGTAGTGCCTAGAGCCTACAGTCTGGCACTTCTAGCCATAGCCCATGATATTACCTTTGCAGGTCATATGGGCATAAAATGTACAAAGAGGCATATTATGCAGAACTTATATTGGCCTGGAATTTCCAGAGATGTTACATGGTACTGCAGGACCCGTGAGCAGTGCCAAAAGGTAGGTAAGGCAGGAGACAAGGTAAGAGCTCCTTTGATGCCTTTGCCTGTGATTGAGGAGCCATTTCAGAGGGTAGCTATGGATATTGTGGGTCCTATGAATATCAAGTTCCACAGGGAAAAAGTATATCCTAGTGTATGGAGTTAATTTTGCAAAATAACTTCATTTTATTTAAAAATCAGTTATTTAAGCAAAAAATAGGAGTTGCAATGGGAGTGGCTTGTGCCCCCCTTTTTGCCAGTGTTGTATTAATTCAGTGGGAACTTAACACAGTGTTTAAACCTGACCTTTTCAAACATTGTAGATTCTATGGTAGATACCTAGACGATGTATTAATTTTTTGGGATGGCACAGTTGAACAACTGCAGCAATTTTTTTTGCTTTTTGAACTCGAGTACTGGGTTTTTAAAACTCACCATGGAATCTAATTTTGAGTTTATTAACGTTTTGGATATCACCATACAAAAAGATATACAGAATCACATATTCACCCCTACTTTGTTTAGGAAACCTACATACTCTAACACCGTGTTACATTTTGATAGTTGCCATCCTGTACACCAGAAAAAATCTTTGGTAAAAGGACAGGGTGTTAGGTTAGCAAGGATAATAAGTGAATTCACTGTGTTCCTACAAGAAATTGACAAACTTAGGACAGTGCTTTGTAGGAGGGGCTACCCCATGACATTTATTGATCCAATTTTGGATGAAGTTATAGGTAAAAGAAGTAGTGGACATTTTACCTCACTTTTGGGACTAGGCCCTTTATGGATGCCATGATTCTCACATTTAATTCCCTATATTACAGCATTAGAGAAGTCCTATATCCTATATCCTATATAAGAACTGGACGATACTTACTACAGACGACCTCTGTAAATCAAGAATTGGGAATAAGCCCTGTGTAATATACAGGAGAGATATGTGTATAAAAAAAATCTCTTGGAATGCAATCATTCAAGAGAGAGGGAGGGATATATGAGAAAATGTGGACATTGTGCACAATGTCCCTATATTCTAGAATCCAGAAGTATTTGCATAAGGGGTTATAGCTATGTTCATTTGCAAAGAAAGTTTAATTGTCAAAGCAAATGTTTAGTCTACATTGCAATTTGTCAAGTATGCAACCAATTTTATATTGGCAAAACAATTAATGCTTTAAATAAGCGTATCTACCACCATGCTTATGATATTAAGAAAGGCAATGTGAACAACACCCTGGCTAAACACACAATGGAGTATCCACAGCAATATTTTAAATGTTCTATTTTAGAACAAATTCACACAGTAGATTTGTTCCTTGAATATAAGGAACTACTCTGGCAGCTCAGATATAATGCTACAAAAAGGCCCGGTTTAAATGGCATGTTGTCTATATCATGCTTTTTAAAACTCATATCTGAGTTTCATTTGTAGTAACTGTCACTATGTTAAGTTGTCTATCTCGCCTTCATTCTTGCTGGATGGATGGGTTCGGAGCCGATCCTCGGCTCCGACTCTGCAGTCTACTAAAGCTCAAGAGCTATTTACTGGCTCGAGGCCCTCCCTATATCCCACAATGCTAGGCGTCAGATCCCCAGATCTCGTTTGCCGCTTCAACTATGAGGTTGCGAATTTACTTGGCTCCAGGTCGTATTAATCTTTTCTTCTAATATTAGTATAAAAGTTAACTTTAGTTTTTTTCTACAACCTTATCTTATATATATAGCTTTCCGGTTAGTTAATTCACTGTTTACTCCCTAATATTCCCTCTCAGAAACTCGTTTTTAGTTAGAGAGTTTCTCCCCCCCCCTTTTATTCTTAGTGGCTAATCTCCCCTCCTTTTCCTGTGTTAATAGATTAGTGTTTAGCTCTTCTACTTTACTACAGTTTGTAGGCTTGTAGTTTTTGTATATATTTATATATATATTTGGCATTAGTATATAGCTGTGTAGTTATTAATATTGTTAGTTTAACTAGTGCGAGTGTGTATGTGTTTTTCTCTGTGTTAAGCACTAGTGACTTTTCTTTAGTATCCACTATGTCTAAGGATACCAAAGTCTCAGGTTTTAAGAAGTGTGACTCGTGCTGTCAGAAGATGTCTCTGACAGACGGTCACACTTCTTGCGTTTATTGCTTGGGTCCCCTACACCTGCAGGACTCCTGCTTGGTCTGTCATGCCTTCAGCCCGAGAGTCCTGCAGGAGCATAGGAACAAGCTCATCCTGAGAGGCTTACTTAAGCTAGAAGGATCCCCGACCAAGCCTTCGTTGGGTAAATCCTCAAAGCCCGCCAAGCCATCGGCTCCCTGTTTGGAGCCGTCGCCTGGTGGAGCACCTGCCTCCTCTTCGGCTCCAGCTGGAGCCAACACCTCTGGACCTCAGTTGGCTCCAACCTTAGTGTCGGAGCCATCTTCGAGCCGAAAACATTCTAGGTCCCCTTCCCTAGAATCGGTTTGTTCGGCTCTGAGGTCACCATTGCTCCAATCTGAAAAAAGCCATAGGTCCCACTCATCTTGGTCTTCCAGGCTATCCGATCATGACTTAGAGAGGGTGGTCAGTAGATTCCTTAAATCGCAGGCCCTGGCCAAAATGTTGACCAGCCCATCTCAACAGACTGTGGCTGTCCCGATATCTTCAGCAGTTCCTCCTCCGACTCCCTCCTTGTGTTTGGAGCCAGAGCTGGTTGGGGCTCGAATCTTGGTAACGTTGGAACTGATGCCACACCTTTCGGCTCCAATCTCTTCTTTGGTTCCATCCTTGGAGGGATCTGGGTGCCAAGACTCCCTCGTCGGCTCCGAGGGGGAGAGTGGCATCGGACCCATGTCCGACCCCATTCTCCCTCTCGGAGCCTCGGCGCAGGTGAGCTCAGCCCTGACATCGGCTTCGGAGCCATCCCTCTTGGTGCCGGCAGGGGTTCTCCTCTCTTCGGAGTGGGGACCTTCTGCTCTGCCTGACAGGGGCGCCTTCGAGGTCATGAGGAGTGTGCTGACTCCTGAGTCAGCCCCTTGATCAGCCCCTTTGGCTCCTCTCCCCATGGTGCCTGCATCAGTCTCTGTCCAGCCTCCTGACCCCAAGCGTGGAGAGCAAACGCTCCAGGTCGCCCCATTGGGCGTATCTTCCTCTTCCGAGGCCTCCCCCGATCCTTCAGAGGAGTCCCCTCAGAAGAGAAAATGTAAGAGGAAACATGTTGACTCCCCCGAGTCAGTCACGTCTTATACTGACTTGGAGGATTCGGAAGGGTCCCCAAGATCCCCCTCTGAGGATGTCTCCTTTTCATACATCCTAGAGATCCTTAAGCAGAGGGGGAACTGGATTGCCCTTAATCCTTTGGAGGACGAGTCGGTCTACCTGGATGCGTTTGGGTCTCGCCCTTCCACCTCCTGGGTGTCTCCATCTTTTGACCTGCTAATGGAAGTGGTGGCTCGAAAGCCATGGTTAGCCCCGGACACAGTGGAGCCAACTCCCCATAGGCCCACTAAATTTATTACAGCCCCACCCAACAAGCAATTCTTGACAAAGGGTGTCCCTGTTGATGCCATGGTGGTTGCAGCAGCCACAAAAAAGGAGCTGGCTGACCCTTCGGTGCCTGTCCATCCACCTAATAAAGAATCTAGGACAATGGACAGGTACGGGAAGCGGATGTTTTCCTCAGCAACTTTTTCTATGCGGTCGCTGAATTATCTGTGCCATTTCACCAATCTCCAAAGGGATCTTCTCAAGGAACTTTGTGATACCCTTCAGGATCCATCAGCTGCAGGGACTCAAGATAAGATTAACTCCCAGCTGGCGACCCTCAATTCTATTGTCAACTCCTCAATGCGGCTCATTTCTTATGCAGCCGATGGGGCGAGTAGGGCCGCAGGTACAGGCGTGGCTTTGAGAAGACATGCCTGGATGTGGTTATATAACTTTGCTGACCCCTTTAAGGCGTCCTTTACCAATACCCCCTTTGATGGTTCGGCTCTGTTTGGACCACAGGTGAAAGATACCCTTACCAGGTGTAAGCAAGAAGGCAAGACTCTCTCTGCCGTGGGAGTCCGTTTCTCCACTCCCTCTAGGGCATACCCCAAGGGTCAGAAGAGTGGAAAAATGTGGTTTCGGAAACCCCAGGGAGTTGTGCCTGACACACGTGGTGAGTTTCCCTCCAGGGGCAGGGGAGGGAACAATAATAGATGCCACCCGAGGGGCAGAGGGGGCCCGCAAAATCAGGGTAGCAGAGAATCTTTCTCTGACAAACCCTTTCAGCACCCCTGAGGGGCTGCCCGACTGTCTGCCTTCAGAGGCAGTCGGGGGAAGATTGTCACTGTACCCAGAAGCCTGGCAACTCCTCACACAAGACAAATGGATATGGTCTATCATATCTGAGGGTTACAAGATCCCCTTTGTCCACACCCTGGTACAAACAACCAAGTCCCTTCCAGATGTTCAACCCGGTCTAAGGGAACAAGCAGTGTTAGAAATTTCAAAACTGCTAGAAAAATGGGCCATCCAGCCAATCCCAGCAGACTAGCAAGGATCCGGAATTTACTCCAAGTTCTTTTTGGTGCCAAAAAAGACAGGGGACTGGAGACCCATTTTGGATCTCAGCAGGCTAAACAAGTCTGTTCAAAGAACAAAGTTCCGGATGGTCACGCTTCAGTCCATTCTACCCTTTTTTGGGTCAGGACAATTGGATGTGCTCCATAGACCTTCAGGATGCGTACTACCATATCAAAATGAACAGGCGCTCCAGAAGTTTTCTCCGCTTCTGGCTAGGAGCCAGTCACTATCAATTCAGAGCCCTGCCCCTTGGTCTCACCACAGCCCCCAGGGTGTTCACCAAATGTATGGCAGTGGTTACGGCTCACCTGAGACAGCGAAGATTCCAGGTGTTTCCATATCTTGATGACTGGCTCGTCACTGCTTCCACCAGGCATCAGCTACTCCGAGCCAGGGATTATACCATCCAAACTTGCTCCGAGCTAGGTATATCAATAAATTTCAAAAAGTCTGCATTGTCGCCTTGTCAGTCTATAGTCTTTATAGGCGCAAGCTTAAATACAAAAGACCTCTCTGCAAGACTTCCTCTCGACAGACTGTCAGACATCCGCCGACACGTGCAGATCTTACTACAGTGCAACAGGATTCAGGCCAGATTTGTACTAAGGACTTTGGGCCTCATGGCAGCAGCAATCATACTAGTTCCACTGGCTCGTTTTCACATGCGGCTTCTTCAGTGGATGCTTTTTACTCAATGGTCCTTTCAACAGCTCCCAATGTCTCACAAGATAATAATCACTCAATCATGCAGAGATCACCTGGCTTGGTGGATGGTCTCCCCTCTTATACTCCAGGGCAGACTGTGTGTTCTACCTCCTCCTGTTGCCACAGTGACCACGGATGCCTCCCAGATCGGGTGGGGGGGGGGGCATTTTCAGGGCAGGACTGTCCAGGGCACCTGGCAACCTCTAGAGTACCATCTGCACATAAATGTCTTGGAAATGAGAGTGGTGCTTTTGGCATTGCAAGCTTTTCAGGACTCTCTACCCACCGGGATTATTGCAATTCAGACAGACGATATGTCTGTAGTATGGTACATCAGCAAGCAGGGCGGAACCAAGTCCTATCCCTTATGTCGAGAAGTACTCAGACTCTGGCAGTGGGCGATCTCCTCTCAATAATTTCTGATAGCAACGCACATCCCCGGGAGGTCGAACATCATAGCGGACAGGCTAAGCAGAGCTGTTCTCATGCCTCACGAGTGGTCTCGCAATCAATCAGTAGCGGATAAAATCTTCCGCAGATGGGGTCAACCTTGCTGTGACCTTTTTGCAACTCCTCTCAACAGCAAGTGTGACAATGTCTTCACTCTCTTCCTCCTTCCCGGGCACTCCCCCAGAGATGCTCTAGTTCATGATTGGCCCCGGGGTCTTCTGTATGCATTCCCGCCTTTTCCCCTTATTCCCAAGCTAATTCAGAAAGCAACCGCATTGAGATCCAGGATGATCCTCATTGCCCCTTACTGGCCTCGACAAATTTGGTTCCCGTTCCTGCATCATCACCTGCTGGAGCAGCCGTGGAATCTGGACCCAGTGCCAGACCTCTTGGTCTATCAGTCAGGCGGGCTGCACCAATCCCTTCAGTCTCTCAACCTCACAGCTTGGTTGCTCCACTTCCAACCTTAGCCAGGCTTCCGCTAATTTCTCAGCTGGTGCGTGAAATCATACTTTCTTCGCACAAATCTGCCACCAGGAAGACTTATGCTAGTAAGTGGAAACGTTTCTCTTTCTGGGCAGAGGCTAGGAATATTGACCCCTTTACAGCCCCTGTCCATCATGTTTTAGATTTTTTTAGCAGAGCTCTTTCAAGCTGATTCTTTCTCTGCCACCATTAGGGTCCAGTTAGCTGCTATTGCAAATTTCCATGCTAGCCTGTCAGAAACCAGCATCATGTCCCACAAACTTTGCAAGGCCTTTTTCAAAGGAACTTTGTTGCTTAGGCCCCCAGTCAGAGATCCCCCGCCTCCGTGGGACTTGAACTTGATATTGGCTTCTTTGATTCCCACCCCCTTTAAACCCGCGGCTTCCTGTTCCTTAAAATTGCTCTCCTGGAAGACTCTCTTTTTGGTAGCCATCACATCAGCTAGGAGAGTTTTGGAACTTCAAGCCCTCTATATTCGTCCTCCTTATCTTGTGTTTCATAAGGACAGAGTTTCACTTAGGCCTAATCCTTCGTATCTACCCAAGATACCTTCTGAAACAAATCTGAATCAGACTGTTGATCTGCCTGTCATTTTTCCTAACTATTCGAACAAAGCTGAACAAAATTTGCACCGCTTGGATGTTCATAGGCAATTACATTTCTACTTGGACAGGACTAAGCAAATAAGAAAATCAGACCAACTCTTCTTATCCTATGCCGAGGGCAAGCAAGGACTGCCAGTTTCCAAAGTAACCTTATCCAGGTGGTTGTCCTCTATTATTACCTTGATTTATCAGCTCAGACATAAAGAACTCCCTGCTAAACCTAAAGGTCATTCCACCAGAGCTTTAGCTACGTCGATAGCTTTTCAAGCAAGACTACCAATGGAGTCTATTTGTGCCGCAGCCACATGGGCCAATCCTCATACTTTCATTTCGCATTATAAGTTGGATGTAGCCTCTAGGAATAGAGCTGAGTTTGGTTCCACTGTGCTCAAGAGTCTGTTCCGATGAGCCACCCAGGACTAAGGTGCTAGGGACACTGTCCCATCCAGCAAGAATGAAGGCGAGATAAACAACTTAACATTAAGAAGTTATGTACCTACCATAACGTTCCATGTTAGTTGTCTTCTTCTCGCCTTCTTTCTTGCGTCCCACCCTCCTTCCCCTAGCCTGGACAGACCGAGAAGAGTCCCCTTTTGAGGCCCTCTTCCTCTGGACAACTCTGATGTACATTGTGTCCTCCTCTGTCCTTGTACTATAGTTTTTCCTTGTGGTTTGAAAGGTGTCCTTGAATCTTTCCTTGGTGTTAGCTCTGCCAAACGAGATCTGGTGATCTGGTGCCTAGCATTGTGGGATATAGGGAGGGCCTCAAGCCAGTAAATAGCTCTTGAGCTTTAGTAGACTGCTGAGTCAGAGCCAAGGATCGGCTCCGAACCCATCCAGCTAGCAAGAAAGAAGGCGAGAAGAAGACAACTAACATGGAACATTATGGTAGGTACATAACTTTTTATTATAAAGCACAGGGTTTGATACATTGGTTCCCTGGACAACAGGATTTTTAATGTGGAAATCAGATGTTTTAGTAAAATATAACTCACAATTGTATTATTGTAAAATAACCTGTGTATGATTGGTTACTGTACTGGATATTGCAAGTCATTCATTTGTTTTACTTGCCTGCTTTGGGTTTATGAAGTTTGTACTGTGATTAGGGTTGATTGTTGGGGCTTTCAGCCTATGATTTTTTTTAAGATGTGAACATGTGATATACAAATTTTGTATTTAACCAAGTCTTTAATGTTTTTAAATGATTCTGATGAAGTCTTGAGGTGAATGCCAGACGAAAGTGGTCAACAATAAAGAGGTTTAGTGGTTTCACAGTTTGTCTCCTTGCCATTCTATATCTTAGTGAAGTGGATTATGCTACATGATACCCTGAGGCAGCGGCTTTGTCCTCCATTGAGGCAGAGAAGGTGTCAAATGCCTTATTAGAGATTTTTAGCCGGGTAGGTTTCCCAAAAGAAATACTGACGGACAGAGGTGCCAATTTTATGTCAGACCTGCTGGCTTGTCTGTGGAAGTTCTGTGGGGTGAAGCACATGAAGACCACCCCCTACCATCCCCAGACTAATGGTCTTGTTGAGAGGTTAAACTCTACAATCAAGTCCATGCTATGGGCATTTGCAGATCAGTTTATGAGGGAGTGAGACAAATATTTGCCCCATCTGTTGTTTGTTTACAGAGAGGTTCCCCAGGAATCCACAGGTTTTTCACCCTTTGAGTCGCTATATAGGCATTGGGTGAGGAGACCTCTAGATTTAATTCGAAATGAGTAGGAAGGTGAGTGCGAGTCTCACAAGGAGTCTGTTGTGGCATATGTCCTAAACCTCAGGACAAGGCTCGGGGAACTTATGGGCTTGGCCCGAGTGAACCTGGCAGAAGCTCAACAACAGAAAAAGGTGCGGTATAATAGGAATGCTTGAGCTAGAGAGTATGCTGTGGGGCAGCAGGTAATGGTTCTCATTCCTGTCAGACACAACAAACTGCAAGCAGCTTGGGAGGGACCCTACAAGGTGGTATGAAAGGTAAGTGATGTTAACTACATGGTGGAACTGTTAGGCAGAAGGCAGGGGCACAAATTGTACCATGTTAACATGATGAAGCCTTACCATGATAGGGAGACCCTTGTGCTGAGCATTTGCAGTGGATTGCAGGAGGAGTCTGAGGGAGATCTGGGGGCTGATCTCCTCAGTGAGGCTCGGGCTGACACCTCAGTGGAAGGGGTAGCAATGTCCCAGCAGCTATCTCCTACCCAGGTTTGAGAAATCCGAGCAGTGTTGCAGGAATTTGGGGACATGTTCACTGGGAAACTAGGATGTACCCACCTGGGGCAGCACCAGGTGGACACAGGACCCCAAAGGCCTATTAGGCAGGCCCCTTATAGAATGCCTGAGAGAGTCAAACAGACTCTGAGGGAGGAGATACAGGAGATGTTGGAACTAGGGGTGATTCAAGAGTCCAACCGTCCCTGGGCCTCCCCAGTGGTGCTGGTGCCAAAGAAGGATGGCAGCACCAAGTTCTGTGTGGACTACAGGAAATTAAATAGTCACACAGAGTCAGATGCTTATCCCATGCCTAGGACAGATGAGGACCTAGAACAGCTGGGTGGGGCTAAGTATCTTACAACCATTGATCTTACCAAGGGTTACTGGCAGGTGCCCTTGACTCCCAGTGCTAGAGAGAAGTCAGCCTTTGTGACTCCTTTTGGCTTGTATGAGTTCACAAAGATGCCCTTTGGGATGAAGAGTGCCCCAGCGACTTTCCAGAGACTGGTAGATCATATCCTATCAGGAGCAGGAGCAGGAGGGTTTGCCCTTGCTTACTAGACGATATTGCCATCTGCAGCCATTCCTGGCCAGAGCACCTTCAGCATGTCAGGGAGGTGCTGGGCAGACTACAGAGGGCAGGGTTGACCATTAAGCTGAGCAAATGTCAGGTGGTTATGGCAGAGGTCTCCTACCTAGAACATAGAGTGGGGACTGGTAAGATAAGGCCAGAACCTGCCAAAGCAGAAGCTATTCAGGCATGGCCTGCACCTGTTACTAAAAAGCAGGTGAGGGCATTTTTAGGGACAGCAGAGTGCTACAGAAAGTTCATCTCCAGTTATAGCACCATAGCTGCTCCCCTCACAGACCTGACAAGGAAGAATAGGCCAGATAAGGTAGTGTGGACCCCAGCATGTGAGCAGGTATTCCAGAAGCTTAAGGAAGCTTTGGGAGGACCCCCTGTGTTAGCAAGTCCAGATTACAGCAAATAATTTGTTGTGCAGGTGGATGCTTCAAACCATGGGGTGGGGGTTGAACTTAGCCAGATTTCTTCAGAGGGAGAAGAGCACCCAGTGGTTTATCTCCATTGTAGGCTCCAACCCAGGGAGGAATGCTATGCAGCTGTAGAAAAGGAATGTCTAGCCATAATGTGGGCACTGCAGAAACTTCAGCCCTATCTGTATGAAAGGGAATTCACTGTTATGACAGATCACAGCCCCCTAACATGGTTACACAGAGCCAGCCAGAAAAATGCCAAGTTACTAAGATGGAGCCTGGGGTTGCAAGCATATGATATGTCAGTGCAGCACCGCAGTGGGATTAGCAATGCCAGTGCAGATGGGCTCTCAAGACAGTGGATGGAATAAGGTATACTCAGATAGACCTAACTGTCTCAAGCAGCTTTTCTTAATGGTCACTTGAAAAACTAGCTTGAGTTCTCCAGGGGGGGGGGGAGAAATGTGAAGGCTGCCAGCCTAGCCAGATAAAATTTTATAGATAATTCTGTCATTTGTAAATATTAATGTAAACCGCAGGCTTGTTGTCTTAAATGGTAAAAACAGAGTTACATATGGAACTGGAAAAATGTAACAGTACACTCTGCTGGCAGAAGGCTGACCAAGTAAAGCATGTTGTGACCCTTTAATCTAAAGTCGGCTCCATTCTTTCTATTGTTTTAACCAAGAGTTAAATTGTTAGATTTAAACATGCAAATGTAGTTTTATTGCTCTGCTTTCTGGCCAGCTGCAAGATAAGGAGATGTTAAGAATGTAAATGTAGTTTCTGTTAGCCTGGGAACCCAGGAAAGTGTGAAGAATGATGTAATGGGAACCAGGAATGTGATTTTAAAAACAGAGAGAATCAGAGAGTTTTAAGCATTTTTGTCTTGGCCATCCAACTCATCAGCACTCTGCCTGTTTCTATATGTAAGTTATCTTAAACTTGTGTTTTCTCTTAGAAATAGCTAGAAACTAGAAAGATTAGACTAAGTGTTTTTCTGTGATGTCAGAAATGTACTACTGAATTATTTTAAGTATTTCTCTGTGATCTCTGAACTCCTGACTAGCACTGTGTAGTAAAAAGTATTGTCTTGTGTTTTTATTTAGTATTAAATATTTTAACACCCTTCAACTGTGGCTGTTTTGTGTAGAGATAATTTAAGCTCTTAAGTGTACTTGCATGCCTTTGGTAAAACTGTACAAAGTCACTCTAATAGCTTTAGCCGTGGGCTATACTACCAATTGGATAATAATATTGCACAGTAATAATTGGACACCGTTTTAAGGGCCATTGAGTATCTGATAAATGTTAGCTGGGCTGTGACAGTGATTTCTACTGTACAGTCTGGGTAAAAGGGGCACAGCTGGCGAACCTGTGCCAGCCTTCCCCAGATGTGTCTGTGTGGTTGTATAAACACTTATCTCAAAGTGTGTGTGTGTGTGTGTGTGTGTGTGTGTGTGTGTGTGTGTGTGTGTGTGTCAGCTACTTGGGCAGGGACACGAAGCACTGTTTGGACTGAGAGGGTGCTGGAGATTTTAGCTTGCCCAGCTGGCTGAGTCTGGACCGGACCCTATAGCCGTGCCAGTGGGGAGCCTTATTGCGGACCTGGAGATCAAAGGAGCGAGCAGCCCCAGACTGACTGTGATCTTTGTGTGCTCTTAAGGGAAGTTGCACTTTACTGTGTGTATATATGAGATGCCCCTCACTGGTGTTAGTGGTGAGGATTGAGGCTTCTTGATTGCTGGGCCAGGACACAGGTGTCACAGTATATATAGAAACACTTTATAAGCTCGAAATCCTGAAATATTGAATTTCAGAATCTCAAGCCTACAAAGTCGAACGGACGGAAATCGCGAACCCAAAAATGTCAAACCCGACAATGTCGAACCTACGGTATGGATAGCGTATTGGGTGAGTGTTGTTTATTTTAGGGTTTTGGGTCCCTGAAAAGGGCCATGCTGAGAACTAGGCAGGAAATGATTTTGTTCCTTGTAATGTTTTAGCTGTTTGTGGATTGTTTTCTTTAACACTTTATTAATTCAGACAATGAATAGTGAAATGTAAATGACTGTTTAATAGTATTTCCATCTTTTTGTATAGCAGGGCCATTGTTTATTTTATTTTGGAGGCCTTTATATTTCTGGTTTTCTTCTTGAAGAGTCTTGAAAAAGGCTTGCACAAAATTTCAAAAATACTGACACCAGAAAAGGAGTATTACATAGACTTAACCACATTAGGAGCTTCTTAACTTGCTGACATGTGACTAAATACATATTGATAATACCTACTAGAGGAAAGGAGCTTCATGTGTCACTGATCGAGGGCAGCCTAAGTATAAACCTAGTTTTGAAAGTGAGTTTTACAAATTAAACTAAGTGTTGTACGCTGCACTGAAGGTTTGGCTTTTTCTTTGGTACAGTGACAAAGTCCCGTCTGAGGGTTCCTTGTCCTGATCCCTATTAATGTGACCAGTGTTTGAAGAGAGGCTGAAAATTATGTTGGCAGTTGTCTACCAAATGCACTGGGCAGACAGTTTTGCAGATAGTTTTGAAGTGTGCTTTGGTTTTTATTAATGTAGCAATGCATTTTTAATTGTATTCTTGTTGGATTGAATGACTGATATTGATTAACTGACATTGTAGCTTGGATTTGGTGTTACTTCATTAATATGCAAAAGCTTTTATTTCATTGCAGTGTTACCACTGTGACTGATGTTTGCTGGTGTGTAGGTGGTTTGATCTGATGTCCCATATAGGTTGTGGGAGAAGTAAAGTGTCCTTGCCTGTACCTTTGGATTAACTCATTCACTGCAGTGGAGCGCAGGATGTTTACACTGTAACTTCCAATGGGCGGAGCCTGAGCCTTGTGACAGAAACAAATTAGGGCTTCACATTTCAAACAAATGTTCATGTCTCTGGAACCAAAGGGGTTATGAAAGAAGTATAAATGGCAAACTCATCAGCACAAACTATTTTTATGGTGGTAGTATTCTTTAGGTTCTAGGTCTTAAACAGAATTTTACAAGTCACAGTAACTACTTCATTTGTAATATTTTGTAAACAACTTACAATGTCTCAGCAACCACTCGAGTTACACACATACTCTCAGCAGCAGTTTATTCATGTAGCAGAGAGATTTCATATGAGGATAAGGAGTTCTGTCTGTGTTACTTTGTTCTTGAGATATTTAGAAAAATGTGAAAATTATATCTATATAACTGAATATTATAAAAATAATTAATATCTATTCATCTGCAGTCCTGGGACCTCTCTTGTTCGGTATATATTTCTCGGAGGTACAGGCCAACACGGAAGGACTGTGGCTGACCAAGTTCACAGATGACTGCAAACTGGGCGCCATAATCGACTCTCCAGCCGACACAAGCATCCTCCAAAAGGGCCTCATAGAAACAGACAACTGGTGCCAGAGCCATGGCCTCAAGCTAAATGCCAAAGAGTGTATAGTCATCCCCTTTGGCAAAAACAAAGTGCCCACAAATTACCACATAGGTGGTAATCCATTAAGTACAGAAGAAGTAATTAGGGACCTGGGGACCCAAGTTGACAGCAATCTCTGATTTGATAACCACGTGGCCAAAGTGGTTAGAAAACATTTTATATAGCCCACCTAATCATGAAGGGATTCTCATCTAGATCAGGGGAGGTCATCCTGCTTCTTTACTCATCCCTCATCAGGCCCATAATTGAGTACAATGTCCCTTTTGGGATGTACCTTACCAGACACCTGCAGCAACTGGAAAGACCCCAAAAGTACCTCACCAAGAGGATCAAAGGGCTCAAACAGATGCCATATGCTGCCCAGTTAAAGAAACTCCAGCTCTACTCAGTGGCATACTGCCTGTTCAGAGGCGATCTGTGCCTGACGTATAAAGCCATGTCCAACCCAGAATTAATGGACATGCTGCACCTCAGAAAATCCAAATCCCATCGAGCCACGCTACGAGAGACTTGAACCTCAGCACTGAAATAAACAGGACATGCTGGAGGGACAGATTCATAACCCAGAGGCTCCCTTCACTCTGGAATAAAATCCCAGTCCAGGTTAGGCAGAGTCCCTCATTGACTCTCTTCAAGAGGAATCTTGATGAGTGGATGGGAGATTGTAGGTTTACCCTGGGTATCACTTCTGTGTCACTGTTAGACAGAGGCACAGTATACTAACCTCGAAAAAGGGCATAGCAAAATAAATTTAAAATGGGTGGCGAAAGCCAAACACATTCTGGCTGGGCTTATAAATGCCCTAGGGCAGATAGCCTAGTATGAACCTATGAACCTATGAACTAGACAGAGGTCAAATACTAATGCAATTGAGTTTACCATTGTGTAAGCTTTAAGATGAAATCTTTGAAACCTTGTACTTAACATTGTTTTGGAGTACTGCAGTGGTGGTACTGTGGTAGCGTTGTCGCCTCACAGTAAGACGCTGCCCCGTTCGATTCTCAGCTAGAGCGTCTTCTGTGTGGAGACATGCGTGAATGGGCGTACCTTCGTTGAAGGTTGTGCATCAGAGCTGGCAACTCGGCACGTAAAAATCTACTGCCAATCATTAGCGGACCAGAGTACAGTTGGTGACCCCTAACCGGGAAAAGCCAAAAGACACAACAACTTAACATTGTTTTGGAATTATCGATGCAAATATGAGCAAGCAATATTTGATGCCTAGTGGCATCAGTAGGAGTTAACTGCAGATGCATCTGGAGGCATCACTCGGATGTAATGAGTTAAGGTATTAATGAGGTGGCACCAAATCCAAGCTATAGTGACTGGTCAGTCTATAGGGGTCTATATTAGAACACCGAAGTTTCAAAACTTCAAATGTTCTAATATCGAACCCTGTTCAACAAAAGTTGAAAACATCAAACGTATAGAACAGCGAATTTTTTCCTTCTTTGAGAAGCCCTTTCAACATCCCTGAAAGGTTGCCAGACTGCCCGCCTCTGGAGGCAGTCGGGGGAAGACTTTCTCTGTACCCAAAAGCCTGGCAAAATTTAACACAAGACAAATGGGTATGGTTAATTATATCCGGAGGTTACAAAATTCCCTTCTGTCAGCCCCCTTTAACTTCAAGCATATTCCTTCCAGATGTTCCACCTAATCTGAAGGACCAAGCAGTCATAGAAGTTTCAAAACTGCTAAAAAAGAGAGTCATCCAGGAAGCCCCAGCAGACCAGTACGGATCCAGAACTTACTCAAGGTTCTTTTTGGTACCAAAAAAGACAGGGGAATGGAGACCGATTCTGGATCTCAGCAGACTGAACAAGTCTGTTCAAAGGACAAAGTTTTGGATGGTCATGCTACAGTCCATTCTACCCTTTTTGGGTCAGGACAATTGGATGTGCTCCATAGATCTTCAGGATGCGTACTATCACATCAAAATGAACAGGTGTTCCAGGAGATTCCTTCACATCCAGCTGGGATCAGTCATTACCAGTTCAGAGCTCTGCCCTTTGGTCTCACCACAGCCCCCAGGGTGTACACCAAGTGTATGGCAGTGGTCACGGCTCACCTGAGACGTCGAGGATTCCAGGTGTTTCCGTATCTAGATGACTGGCTCCTCACTGCTACTACCAGGCATCAACTTCTCCAAGCCAGGGACTACACAGTCACAATCTGCTCCCAGCTAGGCATCACAATGAACTTCGAAAAATCTGCCTTGTTGCCCTGTCAATCTATTACCTATATAGGAGCAGACTTAGACACAAGGAACATGTCCGCAAGGCTGCCACCAGACAGGGTGGCTACAATTCGCCAGCAAGTTCAAATTCTAATGCAGAGCAAAAGGATCCAAGTCAGGTTCATCCTTCAAACTCTGGGTTCCATGGCAGCGGCAATTCTTCTAATCCCTCTGGCCCGCTTTCACATGAGAATCCTTCAGTGGCTTCTGTTCACACAATGGTCTTTTCAACAGCTGCCCATGTCTCACATGATCAAGATTACAGAAGCCTGCAAAAGGCACCTTTCCTGGTGGATGGTCTCCCCACTAGTATCTCAGGGCAGACCCTTCATTCAGCCCCCTCCAGTGGCCACAGTGACCACAGACGCCTCCCTGATAGGGTGGGGGGGCATTATCAGGGCAGGACAGTCCAAGGCACTTGGCAGCCTCACGAGTGCCATCTGCATATAAACGTCCTAGAAATGAGAGCCGTGCTCCTAGCGTTGCAAGCTCTTCAGGACTCTGTCCCTTCTGGGACCATTGCAATTCAAACGGACAACATGTCAGTGGTGTGGTACATCAACAAACAAGGCAGAACCAGGTCCTATCCCCTATGTCGAGAAGCACTCAGACTCTGGCAGTGGGCGATTTCCTCCCAACGATTTCTGATTACAACACACATCCCTGGGAGGTCCAACATCATAGCGGACAGGCTCAGCAGAGCTATTCTCATGCCTCACAAGTGGTCTCTGAATCAGGTAGTTGCGGATCTGATCTTCCGTAAATGGGGACAGACTTGCTGCAATCTTTTTGCCACCCCCTTCAACAGCAAATGCAGCAACTACTTCTCCATTCTTCTGCTTCCAGGTCACTCTCCCAGAGACGCTCTAGTCCACGATTGGCCTCAGGGACTCCTTTATGCCTTCCCTCCGTTTCTCCTGATACCAAAGCTCATACAGAAAGCTATATCACTGGGTTGCAAAATGATCCTCATTGCCCCCTACTGGCCTCGACAGATATGGTTTCCGTTCCTGCATAATTACCTTCTCGAGCAGCCCTGGACTCTGGATCCCATTCCAGACCTGCTGATTCATCAATCAGGTGGGTTGCATCAGTCCCTTCAAACACTCCAGCTCACAGCTTGGTTGCTCCAATTCCAACCCTAGCCAGTCTTACCAACATTTCCCCGGCCATGCGTGAGATTATTGTGTCCTCTCACAAGTCCATGACTAGAAAAACTTATGCTAGTAAATGGAAAAGTTTTTCTTGTTGGGCAGAGGCTAGGAACATAGATCCCTTTTCAGCCCCAGTCCATGAAATTTTGGAGTTCCTAGCACAACTCTTTCATTCTGGGTCTGCTTCTGCTACAATCAGGATTCAATTGGCGGCCATTTCTAACTTTTATGTTGGGTTGTCTAATTCAATCATTATGTCTCATAAGCTCTGTAAAGCCTTTCTAAGAGGGACTTCTCTCCTTATACCTCCAGTGAGAGATCCCCCTCCTCCCTGAGACCTTAATTTGGTACTAACCTCTTTAATTATGCCCCCCTTTGAACCTACAGCATCCTGTTTAATTAAATTCCTGTCTTGGAAAACACTCTTTCTGGTGGCTATTACAACAGCCAGACGCATCTCTGAACTTCAGACAATATGTGTTCGTCCTCCATACTTGGTTTTTCATAAGGATAGGGTTGCTCTGAGGACTAATCCATCTTTCCTTCTGAAAGTCTGCTCAGAAAATAATTTGAACCAATCTATAGACCTTTCTGTGTTTTTCCCTAACCACACCAACAAGGCAGAATACAAATTACACCAATTGGACGTTCATAGACAACTGCATTTTTACCTGCATAGGACCAAGGATACAAGGAAGTTGGACCAACTATTCCTTTCCTATGCTCTAGGCAAGCAAGGTCTCCCAATTTCCAAAGTGACCTTATCCAGGTGGTTGTCTCATATTATTACCTTCATTTATCAATTGAGAAACAAAGACTTGCCTTTCAAACCGAAAGGTCATTCTACTAGGGCTTTGGCCACCTCTGTAGCCTTCCAATCTAGGCTGCCCATGGATTCTATTTATGCAGCTGCCACGTGGGCAAATCCTCATACTTTTATTTCTCATTACAAACTAGATATGCTCTCCAGGAGCAGAGCTGACTTTGGTTCCACTGTTCTGAAGAGTCTGTTCCAATGAGCCACCCAGGATTGTAGGTGCTAGGGATGCTGTCCCAACCAGCAAGAATGAAGGCGAGATAGACAATTTAACATAAAGAAGTTATGTACCTACCATAACATTCCATGTTAGTTGTCTTCATCTCGCCTTCTTCTTGCGTCCCACCCTCCGTCCCCCTGTCCTATTGGATTGAGAGGAGTTTTGGTTTCACTGGCTGAGTATTCTCTGGATTGTTTCTTCTACTGACTTAGAGAGTATGATAGGTATGCTCAACCTGTTCTTGGGCAGGTTATTTCTCTGCTTGAGTCTGGGGTTAGCTATTACAAATGAAATCTGGGTAGCTAGCGCTAGGCATCATGGGATAAGGGGTAGCCTTGAGCCAGTAAACAGCTCTCGAGCTATAGAAGATGGCCGAGTCAGAGCCGAGGATCGGCTCCGATCCCAACCAGCAAGAAGAAGGCGAGATGAAGACAACTAACATGGAACATTATGGTAGGTACATAACTTCTTTTTAATTTCAGCGACTTTTGCTCTCCGCTCACTGAATTACCTAACCCATTTCACAAGGTTGCAAAGAGATCTCCTTAAGGAGTTGGGAGATACTCTTCAGAGTACAGTAGGTGCAGGGGCCTCTGACAAAGTTGCTGCCCAGCTTGTTACCCTAAATTCTGTTGTCAACTCATCCATGCGTCTCATATCCTACACAGCTGATGGAACAAGTAGGGCAGCAGGTACAGGAATCGCTCTCAGAAGATATTCCTGGATGCGCTCGTGTTCCTTCATGGAGCCCTGTAAGTCATCCTTCTTAAACACCCCTTTTGATGGCTCATCCCTTTTTGGGCCAAAAGTGAAGGAAACTCTGACCAGGTGTGAACAGGGGGGAAAGACTCTGTCTGCCATCGGAGTCTGTTTTTCCACCCCTACCCAGCCTTATCCCAAAGGCCAAAGGGGAGGAAAAATGTGGTTCCGGAAAGCCCAAGGAGCCTTTCAGGACACACGTGCTGAACCCCCCTCCAGGGGCAGAGGAGGGGGTAATAGTGGAAAATGCCACCCTCGTGGCAGAGGGGGTCCACAACATCAGGGTGACAGAGATCACTTCTCTGGTAAACCCTACCAGCACTCCTGAAAGGAGGCCCAACGCTCCTGCTCTGAAGGCAGTCGGGTCACTTATCTTTGTATCCAGACACCTGGCAAGAAATAAAAGACAGCTGGGTACAAAGTATAATTTCCAGAGGGTACTTCATACCATTCGCCACCCCTCCCATCCATAAGGAGAATCCCAGATGTTCCACCCAGTTACAGGGAACAAGCAACTTTAGAGGTCCACAAGTTGCTAGAAAAAGGAGTCATCCAGCCAGTCCCAGCAAACCAAACTGGATCCGGAACTTACTCAAGGTTCTTTTTGGTTCCAAAGAAAACAGGGGACTGGAGACCTATTTTGGACCTCAGCAGACTCAACCAATATGTGAAGAAAGAGAAGGTCCAGATGGTCACGCTCCATTCTATATTTCCCTTCTTAGGGAAAGACAATTGGATGTGCTTGACAGATCTCAAGGATGCATACTACCACATAAAAATGGCCAGGACACCCAGAGATCACGTGTGTTTCCAGCTGGGAGCCAATCATTATTAGTTTCAAGCCCTGCCCTTTAATCTCACTACAGCCCCCAGAGTGTTCACCAAATGCATGGCAGTGATCACGGCTCACCAGGTGTTTCCGTACCTAGACAATTGGCTCCTTACCGCCACCACCAGGCATCAACTGATTCAGGCAAGGGAGTACACTCTGTCACTCTGCACTCATTTAGACATTACAGTCAACTCAGAAAAGTCTGCCTTGTCGCCATCACAGCATATCGTTTTTATCGAGGCAAAATTAGACACTTCAACCACCACTCTAAGACTACCAATCGAAAGAGTCTTCCTTCTTCGTCAGCATGTCAGCACATTGGTATCAAAAGACAGAGCACCGGCTTCAGAAGTTCTGAAAGTATTGGGTTTGATGGCTGCAGTGATCCTAGCCATACCATTAGCAAGAATGCATATGCGGATTCTTCAATGGCTGTTGTCCACTCAATGGTCTTGCCAGGAACTTCCCATGGACCACACGGTCTTGATTACCAGCTCTTGCAAGAAAGATCTCCAGTGGTGGTTGACGTCTCTTCACGTCACCATAGGACGCCCTTTTGTTCTACCCCCTCCAGTAGCCACTGTGACCATGGATGCTTTCCTGATAGGGTGGGAGGGCATTTTCAGGGAAAGACTGCTCAAGGCACATGGACAGATCAATAGTCACATTTGCATATCAATGTTCTGGAGATGAGAGCTGTACTTTTGGCATTGCAGTACTTCCAGGACTCTTCCCCTAGGACCGACTGCAATTCAGACAGACAATATGTCAGTAGTCTGGTACTTGAACAAGCAGGGAGGAACCAAGTCTTACCCCCTTTGCCGAGAAGCCCTCAGAGTTTGGCAGTGGGCTGTTTCCTCCCAGCACTTTCTGTTGGCAATGCTTATCCTGGGGAGATCCAACGTGATAGCAGACAAACTGAGCAGGGCAATCTTGTTGCCACACGAGTGGTCCCTCAAGAAAGAGATTGCGGACAGGATTTTCCCCAAATGGGGCCAGCCTTGCTGCAACCTTTTTGCCAGCCACATCAACATGAAATGCAGAAGCTACTTTGCCGTGATTCCTCCTCTGGGGGAAACCCCGAGAGATGCACTCGTACACGATTGGCCCCCTGGTCTTCTCTATGCATTTCCACCGATCCCATTGATGCCCAGAGTTCTACAGAAAGCAAAATCACTGGGAAGGACCATCATTCTTATAGCCCCTCATTGGTCATGGCAGATTTGATTCCCATTCCTTCGACATCATCTCTTGGAGGATCCCTGGATTCTGGGCCCAGTTCCAGACCTTCTGACACATCCGTCGGGGGTCTTTCATCCTTCTCTGCAGTCACTGAAGCTGACAGCCTGGCTGCTTCAGTTCCCCTCATAGCCAGGCTTCATAACTTCTCCAGTGAGACAAAACAGATCCTTTTGCCTTCTCATAAGCCATCCACTAGAAGATTATATCTTAGTAAGTGGAAGAGATTTTCCATATGGGCCTCTAAGCAGAACATTGATCCTTAGCAAGCCCCCTTGACATCCATACTAGAATTCTTGACTATGATTTTTAACAAAGGAGCAGCAGCTGCAACAGTTCGGGTCCCAGGTGGTTGCTATATCTAACTTTCATCTTGGGATTGACGGGCTAAATATCATGTCCCACAAGTTATCCAAGGCCTTTCTCAAGGGGACATTTCATATGAGACAATCTGTGAAAACTCCCTATTCTCCATGGAATCTAAATTTTATGATGTCACGTATAATCCTTCCCCCTTTTGAACCAGCATCATCTTGTGACCTCAAATATTTTTTGTGGAAAACCATTTTTCTGGTTGCTATTACTTCTGCCCGCCGAGTGTCAGAGCTTCAAGCTTTATCTCGCAGCCCTCCTTATTTGATCTTTCATGCTGACAGAGTATCTCTTAGGACAAAACCCTCTTTTTTGCCCAAAGTTTGTTCAGAAACTGATATTAACCAAGTCATTGAGTTACCAGTTTTCTTCCCTAATCATTCCAACAAGTTGGAGTATATGATGCACAAACTTGAGGTTCACAGACAGCTCAGATTTTATTTGGATAGAACAAAAGATATCAGGCAGTCAGACCAGCTCTTTGTTTCATTCTCTGAGTCCAGAAAAGGTAGACCAGTGGCTAAAACAACTCTGTCTAAATGGTTATCTGATTGTATCACCTTTGTCTACTCAGCTGCTAATATGCCTTTGCAACACAAGATTAAAGCTCATTCAACCAGAGCAGTTTCTACATCCTCAGCATTCCAAGCCAAATTGCCCCTTGATAACATTTGTGCAGCAGCCACTTGGTCTAAACCTCATACCTTTATCACGCATTACAAAGTTGATAAGGCCTCCAGGGACAGGGCTTCTTTTGGGTCTACGGTCCTGAAGAATGTAATCCCATGAGCCACCCGAGATTGATGGTGCTAGGAACTCTACCCATCAGTTAAGAATGAACGGCGAGATTGAACAACTTCACATTAAGAAGTTATGTACTCACCATAACATTCCATGTGAGTTGTTCATCTCACCTTCATTCTTACGTCCCTCCCGCCTCCCCCCTCCTGGCTGATAGTCGACCTAGATATTGGTCTCATCCTGGTTGCTCAATTCTTCTTCCTTTCCATAAGAGGATAGCTCATTTATATGGTTATAGTACACGCAGCAAACAAGATGTGAGGTAATTCACAGTGCATCATGGGATGGGGGCTTGGCCTCGAGCTACTGGAAGACCTCGAGCTTTGCATACGGCCGTACCAGAGCCAATGGATCGGCTCCGAACCCATCAGTTAAGAATGAAGGTGATATGAACAACTCACATGGAACGTTATGGTGACTACATAACTTCTTCTTATCTCTCATCAGCCATATGCTGGTGATATTCAGCTATGTTTCACCTTTTTTCTTCAGAGTGTGCTGGATTTTTCAGTTTTCGAGGACTGCCAGGACTTGATTCTTGACTGGATGTCTAATAATCATTTAAAATATAACTGAGTTAAGAGTAAACTGTTTTGGTGCATGCCAAGCTTGCCGTGGTCTATCTCAAATTTCTCTGTTCTCCCCATAGATTACATATGTTGGGAAAAAACTATAGTTTCTATCCTGTGTTCATGATCTATGTTTTGTCCTTGATGACAGGCTGAAACTGAAGGATCAAGATTGTGTCATCCATTTTCAGAACTTTTTTTCCATCTGAACAATATAGCCAGGCTCAGACACTGTATACACTGCCGTTAGTGTTGAGGATGGTGATTTGTGCTATGCCCTGTATCTTGGACTTTCAAACTATAATCTCACTTACCTATAGTAGGTATAAATATCCATAGCCAGATCATTGACAGTCATTCTCTGGACTTCTCATATTCTCATGTGTTGCATGATTGGCTGCCAGTTGTACCTAATGTATTTTTAATATCCTTATTCTCACCTTTCATAATCTACATGATCCAGGTTCTACTTATTTGAAAGAGTTGCTGCATCCACCTGCTGTTGCTTTGTCTTGTAGCTTAGGTTATCAGATGAAGGCTGCTGGCTGTTCCAAAGGTCGGACTTGAGACTTATGCATAGTCTGTTTGTTACTCCCTCAGGCCATTGGGAATGAGCTACCTCTTCCATAATATGCTGTATAAAATAAAGTCCTTATGTCAGTGTTGTCTTGGAGAGATTTTGTGAAAACAGGCTCCACCATGTAAAGGTACTCACCAAGACTTGGGGATAAATTTAGTTCCAGCAATACTACTCACCTTTTCTTGCTACTTTTATCATCTCTCCATTACTTCTTCAGTAGGGGGTTGCTGTTGTGAATCAAAACCCTAGGTTAAAACTTAGTTCTGAGTTTGTACAGGTGTACCTTCAGTTTTGTCCAATAAAGATTTCTTATAGATTGTCCCTATTGGAATGCAGGCACACTGCTAAATGTTTCTGTTGTATTTTCTTTATGACTTTGCTTTGTTGGGTGAGCACAGTTCTGTTCAAGGCAGAGTCTTACACTTTACCTACAAATCTGTGGTCTTACCGTTTTGTTTATTTGTGCTCCATAGTGTCCTGCATAGGCCCTCAAAAAAGCTGTAGTAGTTTTCAAAACTCAGTGCAGTCAGTAGCTTTCTGCATGTGTGTTCTCCATCAGCACTATTTGGAGGTTCCAACTACAAATACTTTACTACAGCAACAGTGGTCATTTGATCTTGTTGGATAAGTTCTTGGGTAGACATATGAAAATAAACCACCGCATTTAAATACATATGCATCTTGCATGCATTTGAAAAGTAACTACAGTTGCTCAAACTTCAAATATCTTATCTGAGTTTGTGAACTATTGAAGGAGATTAACCAGGCAGAGAAACAGCTTGTATCAAGGAAGATAAAGGAAGAATACCAAGGAAGATAAAGGAAGAAAACTTTGGAACACTAAATGCTTCAGTTCTAAATGTGAATGATGTGAATTAGAACTGAAAAATGGATTTAAAGCTCACTTTTGAGAGTCCCCATTTTACACAAAACAAGTATTTTTATCCACCCACAAATAATATATATGCATTTATTCGATTTGTGTGAACAAAGATATTAAGAATTTTATAAGTCTAATTTAGTCTACATCAAGGCAATTTCTAAATTCAAGACAGATAGTATTAACTATATTTTATCTAATAAAACTAAAAAGCGTTTAGCGGATGGAGCCAAGCTGGCACCCGAACATCAGAAAAAGAGCCATTATTAAGGACAATTAATTAGGGCAGTGTTATGGTCGATGGTAGATAAAGATGTAGAAGTGAATAGTTGAATATATATGATCAACCTGTTTACTAACTATTAGGTTATGTGAAGAAGTTAGGAAGGAAGTACAATCTAAAAGGGAGGGTGGACACATCCAACCTATACTTAAAAGTACTCAAAATTTTTTTGTAGAAAATCATAATTTTTATTTATTTATTTAACATTTGTTGACGAAGAAAGTTCCGGTTCCACAGCACAAGAGCCTGTTTTTCATGAGGAAATGCCCAAATGCATGCCTTGCCTTTGGAATGTAGGAGGAAACCTGAGTACCGGAGGAAACCCACAAAGACAGGGGAGAACTCCACACAGAAGCACAGAAGGCACCCCAGCCGAGAGAGAAACCAGAGCTGAATAATAAATGCTGGCTACAGTAACTACATTCACTTATATCGACAAGCTCAGATATGACAGATATGATGATCATATTCTGTTTGTTGTCACATTTGTGTTCGCTGACACCGACACAATATTACAATATAGTTAAGATTATAGATAAGAATTGGAGGTCCTTTATGATTTTCAGATTTTTCAGGGTTTGCCTTTCGCAAACCTGTTTTTCTTTTACAGGGACAGGGCTCTAAAACAGATTTTGGAGGAAGTTTTGTTAGTTACAATAACAACAAATATAATTAAAATACAAATTAATTGTTCTACTAGTTCTATATTATATCTTTGTTCTTTTATATTGCCAAAACAATATTTATATTAAAGATTACAAATAAATATATTTGTCAATCTAGTTAACACACAATATTCACAAATGTCAGTTTTGTATGGGTACATGAAATATCAGACATGTAGAAAATTTTATGTGGGCAAGACAATGTGTTACCACAACATCCGTTAGATAACATCCGGCATAAAACTTTTAGCAAATAGCATCTTTTTGTGTTATAGTATCATATGGTGACCGATCAATTTAAATGTTCTCTCAGTTCTTAAATCTTTCTTTTTTCTGTTTCAAAAAGAGAGGAGTGTAACAAGATGTGTTTAACAACCTCTAGTACATGTTCATTGGTTAAGTATATTTTTATAATATAGGTTAATGAAATTAGTATTATATTCCACAACTGGTTTTGATTGACTGTTTTACTTCTACTGTCAGATTTAATATGTTCCTTTAACACTTTAATTTTTATTAGATTATTGATTAATTGTTGTTAGTATATTTTTAGCAGGTTCTACACACAAGAAAGAAGTCTTTTGAAATCTAAACCTAGGTTCAGTGTTATTTGTATTATTTTGTTATTTAATGCTACTTCAGAAAACCTATTTCATTATTTAAACTGCTTGCTTTTAGTTTTGAATAATTAATTGATGTCATATTGCTTTTACTGTTTATTCATTGTTTTAATTTATTGTAAAATGTTTAATTGCTAGTCACCAAAAAAGATTTGATCTGAATGAACACTAAACAAATTACATCTTTGGCATCAAATGGTAGAACACATGCTCCTGAGTTAGGCTTCTGTACCAAATGGTAGAAGGCATGCTCTTGATTTAGGCTACTGTACCAAATGGTAGAAGGCATGCCCTTGATTTAGGCTACTGTACGAAATGATAGATAGCATGCTCTTAATTTTGGCTACTTTACCAAATGGTAGAACACATGCTCTTGATTTAGGCTGCTGTACCAAATGGTAGAAGACATGCTCTTGATTTAGGCTACTGTACCAAATGGTAGAAGGCATGCTCTTGATTTAGGCTACTGTATCAAATGGTAGAAGGCATGCTCTTAATTTAGGCTACTGTACCAAATGGTAGAATGCATGCTCTTGATTTAGGCTGCTGTACCAAATGGTAGAAGGCATGCTCTTGATTTCGGCTACTGTACCGAATGGTAGAAGGAATGCTCTTGATTTAGGCTACTGTACGAAATGGTAGAAGGAATGCTCTTGATTTAGGCTACTGTACGAAATGGTAGAAGGCATGCCCTTGATTTAGGCTACTGTACGAAATGATAGAAAGCATGCTCTTAATTTTGGCTACTTTACCAAATGGTAGAACACATGCTCTTGATTTAGGCTGCTGTACCAAATGGTAGAAGGAATGCTCTTGATTTAGGCTACTGTACGAAATGGTAGAAGGCATGCCCTTGATTTAGGCTACTGTACGAAATGATAGAAAGCATACTCTTAATTTTGGCTACTTTACCAAATGGTAGAACACATGCTCTTGATTTAGGCTGCTGTACCAAATGGTAGAAGGAATGCTCTTGATTTAGGCTACTGTACGAAATGGTAGAAGGCATGCCCTTGATTTAGGCTACTGTACGAAATGATAGAAAGCATGCTCTTAATTTTGGCTACTTTACCAAATGGTAGAACACATGCTCTAGGCTACTGTAACAAATGGTAGAAGGAATGGTCTTGAGTTAGACTTTTCTACTGAATGGTAGAACACATGCTCTTGGTTTAGGCTACTGTACCAAATGGTAGAAGACATGTTTTCATGTTAAGCGTCTGCACCAAATGGGGAATGTCTGGAGTTTGGCTTATGCACCAAATGGCAGAAGGCATATTTTGGGGCTAGGCGTCTGTAGCATATGGTAGACGGCATCTTTTGGAGTCATCTTATTACAGAACAGTTAAAATGGTTGTTGTATTAGACTGGTGTTTTAATCCAAAGCCATATTACCATGTGTATCTGGCAGACAGAAAAGTTGTTGTGGGAAGAGTGCTTTTTTATTTTAACTTTTCTTTCTTTTAGTTTGTTTTTTATATTTGTTAATGATATAATCTTAAGAAGATTTTCTCTTTGTCTCCTGAAGGGAAATGAGCTCTATCTGGAGGGATAGCCTGAATAATAAAATATAAATAGATGCATACATTATTTATTTTATTTATTTTACATTTGTTGACCGGGCTAGTCTAACTGGATATATGTCCATTTTCAATAAAGGCCCGGGTAGAAAAGCTCCAATATATGCAATCATACAATAAATGCAATATTATCATAACATAATATATGCAATAGCAGGAAGTGACATTAAAATAGATTTAGATCAGACATATAAAAGTGTACAGAGTCAGTAAGAGAAAAAAAAAAACTTAAGATAACATATAATATGAAAAATAAAAAAATTATCAAGATTAGTTATTTTACATCAGAGGCCTGGATACAGGCATACATACTTATGTTTATTTACAGCTAAGTAGAAGGTGAGTAATTCTAGAGTAAGTCACTCATTTAATAGAGCTGAGAGGAAGTCTCTTTTAATACTTAGATAGTGGTTGGCATTTTTAGTTAAACCAAATAGACATTGTAGGACAGAAATAGAGGGGATGAGTGAAGGGAGTGGGAGATAGCGGATGGGATGTTAGTCAGGGTTAGAGCAGGGGCATAGCCAGTGTGTTATGAGGTATTCCTTGAGATATCTTTTGAAGAGGAATGTAGAAGAAAGAGAAGAGAGTTCATTAGGAAGTTGGTTCCAGGTTTTTCCCACTGAGTTAGAGAATATTAAGTCTCCAGCCTTGTTATTACATTTAGTAGTGGAAACTAGTAGCTTATTAGCTGAGTGTAGTGTTAACAGATTCTTGTATGGAGTAATCAGACTAGAGAGGATTGGAGTATTCATAGGGTGGTAGAGAATCTTTTGAGTGATAGTAAGTTGTTGATAATGAAGTTGGTTCTGCAGTTCTAGCCATTTTAGCTGTTTAAGGTTGTGACAGTGATGGGTTCTAAAAGGGGCGCCTGTGGCGAATCTGGCAATGTTATTGTAGCTGGTTGCAAGTTTGCTCAGGTTGTTTTTAGATAGGTTGGTATAAATGGCAGAGGCATATAACAGGGTAGAGATAAGGTGGGTTTGGGCAATGGTAGTTCTGGCCAATGGTGTGAGGAAGGTTTTGATTCTATAAAGGGAGCCTAGTTTTCTGTTTACTGACTTTATAGTAGTATTAATATGATCATCATTGTTAAGGTAGTGGTCTATTGTGATACCTAAGAGTCGAGTTGTAGTGTCTGGGGATATGGTAGTTCCATTGTTAGAGGTTACTGTGAAATGACATTGTGGAGACTTTTAGGTAGGAGTGAAAAGGAACAGTTTGTTTTTTTTGGGGTTCAGGAGGAGGCAATGTTGCATAAACCAATTTTCAATGTTATTAAATACTGTTTGAGTGAGGGTCTGGAGAGAGGAAATAGAATTGGTAAAACAGATTAAAGTTGAATCATTTGCATATTGTATGCAGGTGACTTGTGGAGTGTTAATTTTAAGATCATTAATGATGATAGAAAAGAGAAGGGGACCTAATATAGAGCCTTGAAGTACTCCAATATTAACAATGAGGGGTGTAGATAAATTATTATCCCAGAGGACAGCTTGTTGTCTGTTATCTAAATAGGATTTAAAACAGAGTACAGCCTGGGCATCAAGTGATAGGGCTGTTAGTATGTCAATAAGTAGGTGATGGTTGACCATGTCAAAGGCCTTTGACAGGTCAATAAATAGTGCAGTGGAAAGAGAGTTATTATTGCGATTTTTGTTTATGCAGTCAGAAAAGGATAGCAAGGCACTGGTAGTACTGCGGCAAGGTCTAAAACCATGCTGACAGTTAGCAAGTATATTGTGAGAGAGAAGGTGGAAGAGTAGCTGTCGGTGGATACATTTTTCCATTATTATAGCTAATGGAGAGAGTAAGGCTATTGGTCGATAGTTAGAAATCTCAGTAGAAGAGCCACCCTTATGCAGTGGGATAATGTGTGAGACTTTCCAAATGGAGGGAACTGTTCCTTCTGAGATTGTTCTGCTTATAAGGATGGATATAGGATAGGCAATGACATTAGATGCTATTTGTAGGTATTCATCTGGTAGACGGTCAGCTGAGGGGGTGCATGGTTTGAGTTTTTGAAGGAAGGAGCAGATGAGTGATGTTGGTACAGGTTGTAGGTGAAAAGAAGGAGCTGAGCTATTTGTGCTATCTGATAGGCTAGAGCTAACAGGGGGTAGTGTATTTGCTAGATTTTGAATAGCTTCGGTGAAGTAGTTGTTGAAGGCATCAGAAATTTGTTTAGAGTTATTCTGGGTAATACCTGGAGTTATTCTGGGTAATACCTGATGGGGTGGGAGTTTCAGTATGCCCTGGCTGAAGCAATTTGTTAATGCCTGACCAGAATTTTTGTGGTTGTTTCTGGTGGGTCTGTTGTAGGTGAAGGTAGAAGTTCTTTTTGTCGAGTAGAATTTCCTTTTTGGTAGAGTTTCTTAATTGTTTGAAATAGAGATGGTCAGCTGGGTTTTTAGATGCTCTCCATTTGGCCCATATTTTATTAAGTAGGATGATCTTTTGCCTAGTTACTTTAGAGAGCCATGGAGTGACTTTGGTCCTAATACGGGTTGAGTGACAGGGGGCATGGTGGTCAAGGATTTGTAGTAATTTTGTATTGAAGTAAGATACTGCTTCACCCAGCTGAGGATGATATAGAGATGACCAATCCCATGCCTTAAGTTCATCTTGGAAGTTCTCTGGATTAAAGTGTTTTTTTGAGTGTGAGGTTTTGAGGAGATATGGAGTGAAACTATGTTTTTTTTGTTTAATTATATAGGTTAGAGAATGGTCACTAATGTCTTCTGGAAGGGTACCTGGTCTGTATGTGTCTTTGTGGCTATTTATAAGGATCCAATCCAGGGTGCTTTCTTTACTGCTAGGCTTATGGATTCTAGTGGGGGTGGTTATAATTTGGGAAAATCCATAAAGATTTATGTGGGTGGTAGGATTATGGGAGCTGCAGGTAGTCCAGTCTATATTAAAATCGCCTAATACTGTGGTTTCCGGAGGTAGATGAGTGGAGAGGCAAATGAGGAAGCTTTCAAGGGTACTAATATTATTTCCAGGGGGAAGGTAGGAACAAATTATGTATATAGATTTATAATTGTTGATTTGAAGTTTGACAGTAAGGATTTCAGCATTAGTCTTTGAGGGTAGGTATGTAACTTGAAGTTCAGCTTTAAAGAAGATGGCTACTCCCCCACCCTTTTTGGTTTTCCGATCACATCTCAGAATGTTATATCCTGGAGAGGTGACTTCTTGGTCCTGAGCAATAGGCTTTAGCCACGTTTCTGTAATACAGAGGATGTCAGATGAGTGTATATCTAAGACTGCATGAAGGTGGGTTAATTTATTGTTTATACTAGGGATGTTGAGATGGGCTATCAGGAGGGAGTTAGAGGGTTTTGTTGGGGTATGCATAATTGCATACATGCTTGTTTTATATCTATATAGGGGTTGGCAGAATATAGTGAATATATTAACGGAGATAAAACAACTTGAACTGAGATGTTTAGAAAAGGGTAGGAGGAGCAAATTACATAGGAAAAAAATGGGAATTGTGGGAACAATACATACAGGGGAGGAATGAGGTTTAAAAGAAGACAGGACTTAAAATGAGCTATGTAATGTTTGACTGAAAATGGTTGAGTAGATTATAAGTGATGTATAATGTTTGCAACTCATAGTGTGTCACTTGAGTTTGTGATGTGAAATGCTTGCAACTAGGATTGTGTTGGTGTGGTTTGTTTTCATTTATATAAATGTATGATTGCCTATGTTGTAAGTCGTGGTTTAATAAAGATGTTTCTTGTTTAAAAAAGGGCAGGAATTGAATAATGTATGTAATGTTGTTTAGGTTATATGATATATAGCAATATATATGCAGTATAATGGTGGTTAATGTTAATTTGTTAATACAATTTGATTACTTTTGTATAAATGTAAATTTGTCTGTGTTGCAAGTGATAATTAATTAAAGGTGTTTATTAAAAAAAAACGAAAGAAAAAAAAGGAAAAGAAAGAAAACATTTTCATACATGCAGTAAAACCTGTTTGAATCCCTGCACTATGCAGGGATTCCAAATATATAATACAGCATTATGAGCTGTATTGCCCAAATGTTACTAGCTTTTATTGCAACTTAATACTTCCATATGGTATGGGTGGTACTTTATCTTCCCATACCCATTATATAAATAGAATGCCCAGAGATTGCTATGTCTTAAGATAAATTATCAAAACCTCTGGGATTTTTTTGGTATTAAATTTGCCCTGTGCTTGCCAAGCTTCAAGTCTCCCCTTAAATAAGATATTATGGTGCCGTAGTGGGCTATCATGCAGGCAGCCATGAACGTGCATCCTACCAATGAGAGCATTTTTATTTGTGTCTAACCCTTCCTCTGTCACTGACATGAACACTTTTGGTACTGCACTGCTGCCTTTTTCCCTCTGTGTGTTCATGCATGCTGCCCCACATGCTCTGACGAGGGTTGCCATCATTGGCTTTGATGACCACACTCACGCTTTCCTCACTGGTTCTCCTTATTGAGACAAGTCTCTGCTCAGGAGCTGAAGGTCAATCATTGGTTCAGTGACATGGGCTAGACAGGAAGCACTGTTTCTCTCTTATTAGGATGAGCACTTTCGTCCTCCCTACCTTTGATGTCAAGCACCCAACCTACTAGTCAGACTTGGGTTGCTTGGACTGTAGTCAGTGCTTTGTCCCTTTATATCACTGATGTAGGCTTCTTTGATTTTTTTTTTCTAAATTTTGCAGTTAGTTGATTATTGTTTTACATACTTGGACTGATCTGATGGCATCCATCTTAAGGCACCTGCACATTTCCGACTGTGGGTAATTTGTGCCTCCCAGTGAACTTTATTGCTGCAAGAACAAACATTTGTTTGACAGATTTGAGTAACTGAATTAGACCATGGACAATTAACTGGAATGTGGTGTGCTATATTTGGCATTTCAGATTCTAATAATACCTGAAAAGTCATTATAGATCACAATGTAGGCTATGCAATCTTTGCATTTCAGTTTTATTTTAAGCTAATGTAGTGTTTTCTTTCTTTAGGTTGGTACAAAGGATATCTGATAAGGAACAAATCACAGATGGTAAGAAAAAAAACTTACAAATGGTTTACTTTTCATTATTATTTGCAGTAAATATAAAATAGAAGTGGCCTCTAAGATTAAGGGTAGAATTCATTGCTTTTTGTTGCAGTGTTCAACTGACCTATAAAGATAATGAGAGTTGCAATGCATGATGTTAATGTGATTCAGAGACATGCAGGAACTGCATTGATTTTCAAGCAGACTAATTTAATAAAGTGTGTTTTCATTTAGTCATAGAGCTGTGTTGTGAACGTGTTGTTAAGTAGCTGAAGTAGAACAAATGAATGTGTTACAGAATGTGCCATAGCAGTAGATTATAAAACATTTTACTAGCCAGAATATTCAGTTTGGAGGGCTATACAGTAAACACTCAGTTAACAGGAACTCAAGCAACCAGAAAAAAATCAGAGAAATACAGTACAATTTTCAGGTGTTGCACTTTCTACCTCTATTTTTAGAGTTTTAAAAATGAAGATATGAATAAATTCCCTCTCTCCCTAACCTAAGAACAAGTCAAACCAAACAAATAGTATAGGATACAGTATTAGGCAGGCCTATTTTTAATAGTAACTCTCAAGCAACCAAAAACTACAGATCTGAAGTAGTTAACTTCATTTGTGCAGCAACCTATGGGAATCGGATCCGACCTTTGATCCGAGCCGGCAGTTTTCAACAGCTTTAGATCTGAGCTCCAAGCTCCTCCCCTACCCATAATCCCCTGCCAACCCTGACTGACCTCAGATCTAGTTTGCCTCGGTTTATTTCAGCAGCTTGATCCCGAGTTCCAGGCATTTTCGTTCACTTTGTGAGAAAAATTTAACTTTTCTGACCCTTTTCTTTAACTCTTGGTGTGAGTGTGTGTTCAGGTCCCTTTTTCTACTTAAAACTCTCTTAGTTTAATTTATTTTGTTGCATGTTTAACCTTCCCCTTCCTTCGTGGTTCCGTCAGGGTTGTGTGTGTGTGTGTGTTTGGGGCCTAGTGTGTGTGGTTTTACCTTCTTAGTATGTCTGAGGGCCACAAAGTTGATGTTTTCTAAGTGCACCGAGTGTGGCCATAAGCTGTCCCCAGTGGATGGCCACACTCGGTGTGTGTTGTGCCTTGGGGTTGAGCACCTTCCTCTGGTTGTACCATTTGTGCAGTGTTCAACCCCAGGGCACTCAAGGACCGGATGTCTAAGCTGATTCTGGCTGGTTTTCTGCCCCCGGACTCGACTTCTACCTCCGGTCCTCCCGTGGCTCCCGCTGCGGCGGCTGCCACTCCTGTTTCCCTCCCCCCGTCTGGGACTCAACCTCCTGCCTTAGGCCCGGAGGAGAGGGAAGCCAGGAAAGAAAGGAGGAGGGGGAAGCACCACAAGCGGCAAGCCGAGGCCTCCGCTTCGGCCCCCCCCCGGCTAAGCGGTCTTCTCCCTCCAGGTCTTCTGGGTCTCCTCCTTCTCGGATCCGGTCCCCGTGATTTTCACCGGGTCCTGAGGAGGAGGAGACCCAATCTCCTTCGAGGTCATCGAGGCGACACTCCCGCCCCACCTCGGTGGCCTCGTCGAGATCTACCCGAAGTCTCATGGATGCAGATTTGGACTGGATGATGAGAAGATTCCTCCAGGCCCAACTACAGATGGGAGTGCTCCTGCCTCCCCTCCACGCAGCCCCAGATACCTCCCAGATGTCCCACCCGATCAGTGGGAGGCCGCAGCAATGGAAATCCAACATTTGTTGGAAAAAAGAGCCATCCAACACGTCCCCCCAGACCAGTGCGGGTCCGGGTTTTACTCCAGGTTCTTCTTGGTGCCAAAAAGACAGGGGACTTAAGACCAATCCTCGACCTCTCTTCCCTGAATCTGTCAGTAACCAAAGAAAAGTTCTGCATGGTCACTCTTCAATCCATTCTCCCCATTTTGTGGGAGAATGATTGGATGTGCTCTATAGACCTCAAGGATGCGTACTACCACATTCTGATGGACAGGCAATCCAGGAGGTTCCTCCGCTTCTGGCTAGGAGCCAGTCATTTCCAATTCAGGGTCCTCCCTTTGGTCTCACCACAGCCCCCAGGGTGTTCACCAAAGTGTTAGCAGTGATAGTGGCCCACCTGAGGCTCCAGGGAATTCAGGTCTTCCCGTACTTGGACGACTGGCTCCTGACCGCCCCAACAAGGCATCTACTCTGTGCAGCCAGAAACTACTTTCTTCGTCTAGCTTCCCAGCTGGGGATCACTATCAACATAGAGAAGTAGTTTCTTATTCTGACTCAGACCATAGACTTCATAGGGGCCAGATTAGACACAAACAAACTCCTAGCTTTCTTGACCACAGACCGGCTACTAACCCTGAGGCTACACGTGCAGGCCATTCTGCAATCTCCAGCTCCCCCGGCGGAATTATTCCTGAGGGCTCTTGGCTCGATGGCGGCAGCAATCAACCTATTGCCAATGGCATGTTTGAACATGAGGGTCTTACAATGGACCCTTCAGGTCCAGTGGTCCTTTCTTCACTATCCTCTGAGCCATCCCATTCCCCTCAGCATGGCTTGCAAGAGGGCCCTCCTATGGTGGCTCCAATCTCCAGACCTCCAGCAAGGACGCCCCTTTTCTATGACCCCTCCACTAGCCACGGTGACCACGGATGCCTCCCGCCTCTTCGGGCAGGACAGTCCAAGGCACGTGGGACCTCACGGAGACCTCACTGCATATCAGTGTCCTAGAGATGAGGGCAGTGCTGTTAGCGTTGCAAGCACTTCAGGACCTTCTTCCTGTAGGAACGATTGCGATTCAGACGGACAATATGTCTGTTGTCTGGTACATCAACAAACAGGGGGGAACCAGGTCTTACCCACTCTGCCGAGAGGCCATGAGGGTGCGGGAATGGGCGATCTCCACCAACCACTTTCTCATAGCAATGCACATTCCGGGATGGTCCAACATCCTAGCAGACAAACTAAGTCACACCATCTTGTTACCATACGAGTGGTCTCTGAATCCTGAGATAGCGATTCGGATTTTTGCCAAATGGGGTCAACCCTGTTGCGATCTCTTTGCCTCTCCCTCGAACACAAAATGTTATGACTACTTCGCTCTCATTTCCCCCTCTGGGGAACCCCTGAGAGACGCTCTGGTGCATGCTTGGCCTCCCAGTCTTCTTTATGCTTACCCTCCTCTTCCTCTGATGCTAAAGTTTCTTCACAAAGCCAGTCGGTTGGGGAGCAGGATTATCCTCATTGCCCCATTTTGGCCTCGTCAGACCTGGTTCCCTTACCTTTGGTCTCATCTGGTGAATCCTCCTTGGATTCTGGATCCCCGTCTGAATCTAATATCCCACCCCCTAGATCTCCCAGTCCCGAACCTGGACAACCTCAAGCTCACAGCTTGGCTGCTCCAGTTCCACTCATAGCTAGGACTCCCGGTATCTCTTCCCCAGTTAAAACTATTCTAGTAGCAGCGCACAAGCCTTCTACTAGAAAGATCTATAGCAGCAAATGGAAACGTTTCTCCATTTGGGCGGAACACAAAAATTTGGATCCTTTTACAGCTCCTTTGCCCACTGTATTAGACTTTCTGTCAGGACTGTTTCATCAGGGGGCTAGCTCCTCCACCGTCAAGGTTCAACTATCAGCTATCTCTCATTATCACGTGGGAAATGAACTGGACCCTTTGATCACCACGAAATTGTGTAAGACCTTTTTGAAGGGCACCTTTCTGCTCAGACCTCCAGTGAAGGATGTAGTCCCTCCTTGGGATTTAACGCTGGTGCTTCAGGCCTTGACAGCTCCCCCGTTTGAGCCTGCAGCTTCAGTAGATCTTAAATTCTTGTCATAGAAAACGGCCTTTCTTGTCGCTATCACCTTGGCTTGAAGGGTCTCTGAACTACAGGCCCTCTGTGTAAAACCCCCATACTTGACCTTTCACAAGGATAGAGTTTACCTCAGGACCAATCCCTCTTTTCTTCCCAAGGTTGCCTCTGAGTCAAATATTAACCAGTCCATCAATCTGCCGGTCTTTTTTCCTAATTACCATAATAAAGGGGAATACAATGCATAGACAACTTTGCTTCTACATCCACAGGACATCTGGTCATAGGAAATCCGACCAGTTGTTCGTCTCATTTGCCAAATTTAACTTGGGTAAATCTGTGTCTAAAGTCACACTGTCTAGATGGATTTCACAGTGTATCCTTTTAGCATATGAAAGTTCGGGCAGGCCCACACCTTAGGGAATCCATGCCCACTCTACTCGATCTATGTCTACCTCTGCGGCTTTTAGAGCTAGAGTCTCTTTGGATGATATTTTCTCAGCAGCCACTTGGGCCTCATCTCATACCTTTATCAATCACTATAAATTGGACATTATCTCCAGAGGGAGAGCATCCTTTGGCTCTGCAGTGCTCTGGAACATCTTTCCATGAAGGCCGCCCAAGATTCAGGTAGCTGGGGACTCTGTCCCATAGGTTGCTGCACAAATGAAGTTAACTACTTCAGATTAAGAAGTTATGTACTCACCATAACGTTCCTTCTGAGTAGGTAAACTTCATTTGTCAGCAACCGTCCCTCCCTCCTGCCCCCTCACTTGCGAATGTCTTCATACTCAGGTCCATGGGTTTTACCCACTTTATCTTGAGAATAATAATTTTATAGCAGTCTCTGCTGTTGGGCAAACTTGATCTGAGGTCAGTCAGGGTTGGCAGGGGATTATGGATAGGGAGGAGCTTGGAGCTCGGATCTAAAGCTGTTGAAAACTGCCGGCTCGGATCCGAGGTCGGATCCGATTCCCATAGGTTGCTGACAAATGAAGTTTACCTACTCAGATGGAATGTTATGTTGAGTACATAACTTCTTATTATCCAGCATCTACCAATCCTCATGGGTGCCAGTTAACTGAGAGTTTACTGTAATGGAATAGAAAGGAAAAAAAGAGAATTTGAAAAGAAGCATGGTGATGAGGAGGAACATGAATAAAAATGAACAAGTAATGAAGAATTAGAATGAAGCGGAGGTTTGTTTTAGAGGGGAAGATGAGGAAAGTGATGAAAACAAAAAAGAAAGCAAAATAGATACACAGTAGAAGGGAACAAAACTGAAAAAAGGAACAATAGAACAAACAGGTATATAATATTACAAGAAAGCAGTGAAGTGCACAAAAATGAATGAAAATCAGGTGTCCATCAGGAAAATAATGATTAAACGCAGGTTGATTAAAATAAAGAGGAAATGAGTAAGGATAGAAATGGTATGGGGAACGCTGAGTGTCAAAGAAAGGGTAACATTTACTTTACTTGCATATAAGCAGCTCCTTTGCCCACTGTATTAGACTTTCTGTCAGGACTGTTTCATCAGGGGGCTAGCTCCTCCACCGTCAAGGTTCAACTATCAGCTATCTCTCATTATCACGTGGGAAATGAACTGGGCCCTTTGATCACCATGAAATTGTGTAAGACCTTTTTGAAGGGCACCTTTCTGCTCAGACCTCCAGTGAAGGATGTAGTCCCTCCTTGGGATTTAACGCTGGTGCTTCAGGCCTTGACAGCTCCCCCGTTTGAGCCTGCAGCTTCAGTAGATCTTAAATTCTTGTCATAGAAAACGGCCTTTCTTGTCGCTATCACCTTGGCTTGAAGGGTCTCTGAACTACAGGCCCTCTGTGTAAAACCCCCATACTTGACCTTTCACAAGGATAGAGTTTACCTCAGGACCAATCCCTCTTTTCTTCCCAAGGTTGCCTCTGAGTCAAATATTAACCAGTCCATCAGTCTGCCGGTCTTTTTCCTAATTACCATAATAAAGGGGAATACAATGCATAGACAACTTTGCTTCTACATCCACAGGACATCTGGTCATAGGAAATCCGACCAGTTGTTCGTCTCATTTGCCAAATTTAACTTGGGTAAATCTGTGTCTAAAGTCACACTGTCTAGATGGATTTCACAGTGTATCCTTTTAGCATATGAAAGTTCGGGCAGGCCCACACCTTAGGGAATCCATGCCCACTCTACTCGATCTATGTCTACCTCTGCGGCTTTTAGAGCTAGAGTCTCTTTGGATGATATTTTCTCAGCAGCCACTTGGGCCTCATCTCATACCTTTATCAATCACTATAAATTGGACATTATCTCCAGAGGGAGAGCATCCTTTGGCTCTGCAGTGCTCTGGAACATCTTTCCATGAAGGCCGCCCAAGATTCAGGTAGCTGGGGACTCTGTCCCATAGGTTGCTGCACAAATGAAGTTAACTACTTCAGATTAAGAAGTTATGTACTCACCATAACGTTCCTTCTGAGTAGGTAAACTTCATTTGTCAGCAACCGTCCCTCCCTCCTGCCCCCTCACTTGCGAATGTCTTCATACTCAGGTCCATGGGTTTTACCCACTTTATCTTGAGAATAATAATTTTATAGCAGTCTCTGCTGTTGGGCAAACTTGATCTGAGGTCAGTCAGGGTTGGCAGGGGATTATGGATAGGGAGGAGCTTGGAGCTCGGATCTAAAGCTGTTGAAAACTGCCGGCTCGGATCCGAGGTCGGATCCGATTCCCATAGGTTGCTGATAAATGAAGTTTACCTACTCAGATGGAATGTTATGTTGAGTACATAACTTCTTATTATCCAGCATCTACCAATCCTCATGGGTGCCAGTTAACTGAGAGTTTACTGTAATGGAATAGAAAGGAAAAAGAGAATTTGAAAAGAAGCATGGTGATGAGGAGGAACATGAATAAAAATGAACAAGTAATGAAGAATTAGAATGAAGCAGAGGTTTGTTTTAGAGGGGAAGATGAGGAAAGTGATGAAAACAAAAAAGAAAGCAAAATAGATACACAGTAGAAGGGAACAAAACTGAAAAAAGGAACAATAGAACAAACAGGTATATAATATTACAAGAAAGCAGTGAAGTGCACAAAAATGAATGAAAATCAGGTGTCCATCAGGAAAATAATGATTAAACACAGGTTGATTAAAATAAAGAGGAAATGAGTAAGGATAGAAATGGTATGGGGAACGCTGAGTGTCAAAGAAAGGGTAACATTTACTTTACTTGCATATAAGCAGTTTGAAAAAAATATGAAAGGAAACTTGCAATACAAATGTTGAAAGTACAGATGTATTTGTGATGCTCTTGTAGGATGTTAGATGTATTAAAGAGTAAGACAGGTAGCTAGCAGATTGTGTGCATATCAAGGATTATCCATGTTCTATTGGGGTGATAAGTATTTAAGGGTGATTTCTATTAGAAATGAGACAGAAATGAAGAGTGTGAAAAAGTTATGTGTAGAGCCATAGAGATGCATATTTGTCGATATGCTAGAATGGTTAAAATGATAAGACTAATATTTATGAGCTTGTCGATAATAAAGGAAGCCAACACAACTTTTGTTTAAAATTATGCCATATCTATAAATGAAAAAGAGTCCTTACTTGGGAAACCGACTTCAAATATACAATGCAGAAAAAAAGGAAGAGATAGGTGATGAAGTAAACAGGGTAAAGTGATGTTAAAAATAAATATTATAATAGGAATAAGTCTGAGAAATCTGATTAGAGAAAATACATAAGGCATGCATTGTATGGGGTTGTTACAGGCTATATGTTTGAAAATGAGGAAATTTTATTTATTTAACATTTGTTTACCAGGAAAGTCTGACTTGGAACAAAGGCAATTTTCAGTGGAGGCCCGAGGAGAAACGCTCCAGACACATGTCTTTTCAACGTGGGAGGAAACCAGAGCACCCAGAGGAAACCCACACAAATGCAGGGAGGGCATGCAGACTCTGTACAGAAGGCATCCCAGCCGAGAATCAAACTGAAGAACCTCTTGCTGTGATGCAGCAATGCTATCGCTGCACTACTGCGCCATCCAAATTGAATGTATGTAGATTAGAAAATTAGAATATCGATATATCTCTTAATGTTGAGGTTCCAAGTATTTTTGAGTTCTTATTGTAGGTGTAAGGGTTTTTTTAAATATTGTTAAATATGGTGCGTGATCAAAGAAAAGGTTTTCTAGTCAGGGAAGGATATCAATTTTTTATAGCATGTAGCAAGCATGGTGAATGACACAAAAGGAAAAGAGAAAAAGGGAATGTAAGATATCATTTAGCTTCAAGAGAACTGATGGAAAAATATAAAAGGAAATAATAGATATACCACCCAGGTTTGAAAGCATGATCTGAAAGAAGATGCTGGTTGAAGTGCAGACAATTTATAAGGAACTGGAAAATAAGTAAGAATGTGATGTAGGAGACAAAGATATTTAACTAGATTGATCAAGAAGATGTGTTCCTTTTGTTAATGGAAATAGAATAAAAGTAGGGTTATTTATGTAGAAAAGCAAATGGAAAAGGTTATTATATTAAGAGTGAAAACTGAAAAAGTTGGGATGGCAGATAAATGCAAACTCATACCACACTTTTCAGCCATGTAACCTGGACCGAAACATCAACGGCGGAGGTGTGTCCATATTCATTAAGGATATCCACACCTCCAGGATAGTTGCTCAGCATAATGCATCCAGGGTTATTCAAGTGCAACTAACTCTGGGCAAAACTGCAATCCAAATTGTAGCTTGCTACAGATCCCCCACCATGACCCAGGATTCCCACTCCTCTTTTCTTGATGTACTGGAAAATATTAGTGTTCAACCAAACACCCTAATAATGGGCGACTTCAGCTACCCCACCATTAACTGGGAAAACTAATCGTCTACCAACTCCTTAGCTCAACGCTTTCTGGAATTCATAAACTCCAATGCCCTAGATCAACTTAACCACACCCCCACCAGGGGCAACAATATCCTAGACCTAGTCATTACCAACATGAGGGACCGGTGTTCCACACCTGAAGTCAGCTCCTCGTTGGTCCGATCCAACCATAAGCGTATCATCCTTGATATCCACATCCTGCCCCCACCCCTCATTAAGGAAACCACAGTAAAAAATTTCTCCAAAGCCAACTTCATGCGTCTTAAGACAGAAGTGGTGAACTTCATGACACCCATGCAGATGGACAATACAGTTACAACTGTTGAATCCTACACAAATGCACTTATAAGCACTTACACAAGTGCATGGATTGTGCTATCCCAAACAAAACCAAGATGCTATCCTCCAAAAAAAGGAAGCCAATCTGGTGGTCCCCTGCCATAAACAAACTGTACAACAGAAGGAAGAAACGGTTGCAAAAGAGAGTAAAATCCCATGAGTGGAGGAGCTCCTGGTCAGCCTCAGTAAGAAGCTGAGATCCCTTATAAGATCCTCCAAAGCAAGCTACGAAAACAAAATAGCCACTAAATCCAAGGACAACCACAAAGAATTCTATAGCCATGTCAAGAATCTAGATGGCAGCACACAGATCTGCTCTGAGTTACAGCACAAAGGCATGAAAATTACAGAACCAACTGATATTGCCAACATCCTGGCAGATTGGTTCAGTGCTAACTTTACCCCCCTCTCACCCCCTAAAGGGCCCATATCTATACAGGAAGAATGCAGAGTCCCTGTAATCACAACTACCCAGGTAAAAGCTGCACTCTCTAAAGCCAAAAACACAGCATCCATGGGACCGGACAACATCCCAGGCTGCGTTTTACATGAACTTCAGAACAAACTGGCTCCCCACTTAAGCACCATGTTCAATAATAGCCTTGCATCAGGCTTTGTGCCCACTGAATGGTGCACTGCAACAATTATCCTACTCCACAAAGGGGGAGCCACCGCTGATCCTGGGAGCTATCGACCTATTAGCCTGACGAGCCTGGTCTGCAAGGCCATGGAACATATCATGGAACTCATAAACAAAGACATTGGTAACCTCCAAACTCTGGATCCCACCCAGTTCGTGTTTGTGAAAGGCAGATCATGCCTCCTGAACCTGATCAACTTCTTTGAGGCAGTCACTAAACCCGTGGATGAGGGTAAGGTGGTTCACACAGCCTATCTTGACCTCGCCAAGGCTTTCAACATCATCCCCCATTCTGGAATTATAGCTAAACTCACTAAACTAGGTATAAATCCCTATGTCACAAGATAGGTTGCCAACTGGCTCACTGACAGAACCCACACTGTAAAAGTTGCAGACTCCAAATCTGACTTCGAGGCAGTGCCAAGTGGAGTGCCACAGGGTTCCGTCCTGGGACCTCTCCTGTTTGGTATCTACTTCTTTGAAGTACAGGCTAATGAACTTCGCAGATGACTGCAAACTAGGAGCCATAGTCAAGTCCCCAAATGATGTGGACATCCTACAGCAGGGCCTCACTGAGACAGATGCCTGGTGTCAGAGCCATGGCCTCAAGCTCAATGCCAAAAAGTGCAGTGTCATCCCCTTTGGTTAAAAACTCTGTACCCATGAACTACCACATAAGCAGCAATCTACTTAACACCGAATGCGTGATAAGAGACCTTGGGTCCCAGGTGGACAGTAGTCTCTCCTTTGATAGTCACATCGCTACAGTAGTCAGGAAGTCCTTCTACGTGGCACACCTCATCATAAAAGGGTTCTCATCCAGGAAAAAAGAGGTCATTGTTCCCCTCTACTCATTACTCATTAGACCCATTATAGAGTGCAACGCCCCTTTTGGAATGTACCTCACAGGACATCTGCAGCAGCTGGAAAGGCCACAGAAGTACCTCACAAAGAGGATTACTGGCCTCAAACAAATGCCCTGCACTGACCGCCTGAAAAAACTCCAGCTTTACTCTGTAGCATATCACCTACTCCGAGGTGATCTCTGCCTAACATATAAAGCTATGTCAAACCCAGAGCTGTTGGACATGCTACACCTAAAGAAATCCCAATCCCTCCAAGCTACACGCTGTAGGGACCTAAACCTTGTCACCACAATAAACAGGACACGCTGGAGGGATAGATTCCTGTTCCAGAGACTTCCTATACTCTGGAATAAGCTACCCATCTATGTCAAGCAAAGTTCTTCATTAGCACTCTTCAAGAAAAATCTTGATGAGTGGATGGGAAATAGGAAATACACCCCGGGGATCACTTATGTGTCTCTGCTGGACAGTGGCTCAGGAAAATAACTTTCTTGGGTGGCGTAAGCTATGGTACCTTTCTGGCTAGGCTTACATAGGACCTTGGGCCAATAGCCTAGTACCTACCTATGAACCTATAAGCAAAATTTGGACAATGGGATATTGGGAGGAAAAATTAGGAAATAGTTGAGCTTTATAGATAAAGATATTGAAAGAGGAGAGATTAAAAGTGTTCTGACTAGATTAGAAGGTTGAAAGATGATGGATTGGATTTTTTGTTTTAAAAATATAGAAGATTTGAAACTGAATATTATGATTTTTTATGAAAGGTCAAAAGTGGATATAGAGAAGTATAGGACAGATGCTAAATACATTATTTAATTTATCTAGAAGTAGAAGAGGAAGAAGAAAATGGATTTGGAAAATTAGAAACCAGTTTCATTATTAGGTATGGACTATAGCTTATTATAGAGGGTATTGAACTTAAAATTAAAGGAAGGTATAAATAATTTGTTAGAGGAAGAAATAGGGTAGGCATGACTTGCACCCTAGGTGTAAAAAATCCATGGTGGCCCCTCTCCCACTGCCCATCCTATCTTGGCCTACTCACATTATCCTGATTACTTTTTCCTCCTTTTTTTCCTCACAGTTTGTCTTTCTGTTCGAACTTTTCCTGAATTCATACATACGTTCATTCATTCATTCATTCATTCATTCATTCATTCGTTTCATTCATCCATCCATCCAGCATGTTCTGTCTAAGCAAGGCTGCAGTCTTGATAACTGTGGAGGAAATGGCAGCATTAAGCCGGGGGTCTGATGACCCCAAGCCATGGAGTTGTAGATGCTCTGAAGTGCATTTTAGAGTTAACAGTCTTTTCATTCATTGATTGCCTGAACAAAAAGGATGATCAAAGAAATAAATTTAGCCTTACTCTTCAATTTTATTTTTCTCCTGCATCATTTCAGCACATCCTAACTGAGCAAGACTTCAGTGTAATAACTGCAATGTAAATAGTTGTATTAAACTGAAGCCATGAGATTTCTAGATGTTCTAAGATGCATTTTAGACATTTTTAAACAACTTTTTTTGTCCAAAGATGGCCTGAACTAAAACATGATTAAGGAAAGAAATTCAGGCTTACTCCTAAACTTTGCTTTTTCCTGCATCCTTTCAATTCACCCTAACTGACCAAAACTGCCCTGTAATAACTAAATTAAGCTGGAGGCTGCTAGGCAACTGGAAGCCATGTGATTATAGATGATGTTATTGTCATTTTAGAGATTTTTTCTTAACATTTTGATCTATTGATGGCCTGGACAAAAATATACACAAGGAAAAGTAATTCAGTCTTACTTTTGTATTTCAAGGAAGAAGTAAATTGTATCCAAGTTTTCATGCTCAAAGCTGACCGAATACCAGTTCACAATAAACTGAGAAGACAAATGCTTGTGAGACTATGCATGTCCTATCAAGGTATAGTACCTGCCAAATACCCTACCACCAAAATAGGTAGTCGCTTTCTGTGTGTCCCCCTTTGGTGTAAAAATAGGATTAAAATTAAGCCACAAATGCCCACAATCATATTTCAAGCTGCTACTGTCATATTTATATATACAGCATGCCTCCTCACCCCTACCTCCAAAAGACGGCCATCTTCTGTGTACCCTTCTAATGTCAGACTGGGATGAAACTGAAGGAACAAATAGAATATGACATATTTGCTATCAGATATATATAAACATCATGCTTATTTACTTTCCCCCAAAAGACAGCCACATGTATATGCATCAGATTTTGGTTTTGAGGAAAATGGGGAAAAATACGATAATGACTGCAATAATGTTTTCAACTTGATACTTCTAGAGATAGTTCAGCATGACCATACAAGCTATAGTAACCATCTGTGCACCCCTCTGAAGTTTTTGAGAAAGTTAAATAAGTAATTACCACACTGTCCCCAGCCCTCTGAGGTTTGGGAGGAATGTTAAAGAAGTGAAGACAACATCACTAGCCCATACAAAAGTATAGTGACCTTCTGTGTACACTAAACAACAGGGTTGATTCTAGAATAGGTGAGGATCAGGGCAGGGGCAGTTATGTAGCCCATGTCAAAATCTACTTATGTAGCCTTTGTGTGTGTGGGTCACCAGCCCTACAGAAATCGTGAAAGTCTAGATGTTTGGTGATGCATTTATCCCTTATTTTTTTTGAAGGTGACTGTTAAACTATGAAAGTGACAGGGTCATTTACTTTCATTCAGACAACCCCCAGCAAGCAGTCATAGCCACTTTTATGTACAATTTAGACATTAAATATTATCAGTGCTAAAAGGACAGTATTATGTATTTCACCTTTGTTCCAAACAGTTGCCACACACTAAAATATTGCATATTGCTTTGGATAATCATATTAGTCTTGTAAAGTCAAAATAATAAGCAAACAGTAGCAGGCAGCTAGTCATTTTCTTCCACAGAAGACAGCCACAGCAATTATACCTGCTATGAATATGCATATCAGGTGTCCAGTGAAGTAGTCCATCTTACTTTTCTCAAAAGCACACTATCCTTCAAAGCCAGATGGTGACTGTTTAAGATGCACAAAGACAAGTAGATTAGTTACTTTCATCCAGCCTACCCCAACCCCTACCCAGCAGTTATAGCCACAACATCTGATGACTATGTAATATTATGTCACTTCCACAGTCCACACAAGCAAGTTGTCACACATTAAAGTACTCCAACTCAAGTTGCTCCACACCAACCACAAAGCAGGAACACTATTGCCCAAACCATTTGGTTGATCACTGCCAGTATTATTGAAAAAAAAACAGTAATAACACTTCTCACCGCACCATTCCCCTCATCCCAAATGCCCACAGAAGTCACAAAGCCAGAAATATTGCCAAAACATATCTGGTTGATCACTGCCAGCAGCATTATTGTAAATATTATAACAACACTTAGCTGACTATCCATTCCGAATTGAGCAGACTGTCCCTGATTTTAATTACTGTTTCTCATTAAAACTATTTGAGACAGCTTTGTCCTGATATTTAAACAATGTGAGACCTGTACTCCCATGACCTTGTAACATTTAAGCCAATGTAACAACATGACTTCAATGGGAAGTCAACTGGAGCCCTGTCCCCTTGGAGCATCCAATGTTCTGTAATCTAATTTTCTTTTAATTTGCAATGCTTTATCTATTTATTTATTTTTTAGAGCAATGAAATACTGCTCTGAAAAATAAATAACTAAGGAGTGCCAAAGGCAGTTGACTAGTTCACTTATGTGTAACACTTGGTGCATGGGTAAGACAGAAAGATATAAAAAGGAATTTGCAAGTAATTTTTGAATGGGTTCAGTATTCAAGATAGAGATGAAGGTGAATCAGTAAGTGTGGACTTTATAAGACAGTATAATTCATAATTGTGTATAACAAGTATCAGAAAAATATGATATGGAAAATAATTTTAAGAAATTGTTTCAAAGACTTGGAAAACAAATTAGGCCTGTGATAAATGGATATATATAGGGAAAGATATAAGACGAGGTTTAGGGATAAATGAAGGCGTTCTTCTAAACTCATTGTGGTGTTTATTGACAGAATGATTAAACAGTTTTGAGAAATATGAGAAATAATGTTTGAAGATTAATGAAGTGGGTTAGCTGGATATCCAGATAGAGTGAATATAATTTTGAAGGATACAACTTAGATAAGAGTAGAATAAGCTGCAGAAAATGGATGAATTACCAGAGGTAATTCTGAAAATAAGCAATATTAAGAGCATAGGATTTGAATGTAAAGAAAAAAAAAATAGAAAAAGTGGAGCTTAACATGGTCAATTTTAACACGTTAGGAATAGTATTTGGAACCAAGGATTCAAATTAGGTAGATTGGAGAAATGTGTACTTAAGGATGGAAGATTCAGTAAAATTGTTTAGTGCATTTTTTTATGTTACAGATGAAGAAAGTCTGTATGATTAAATCTGTTTTTCTAGGTATAGGGGTATGTGGTAAATGTCTACAATACACGTAAGTGTGAGTAATTAGATGTATGCTAATACGTTCTTGGTTGCTTGGAAATCAAGAAGTGAATCCAGTAATGAGAGGTGTATTATAGAGGGAGGAGAAATAAAGTTGTATTGCTACAGTCTCTCTCTCTCTCTCTTTCGGCTTTTCCCGGTTAGGGGTCACCACAGCAGATCACCTTGTCCGCTCATGATTGGCAGTGGAGTTTTACGGTGTCAAGTCGCCCAACCTTCCACGGAAGGCACACACACACACGCACACACTCACGCCTAGGGTCTTTTCACATGCACATATGTATGGGAAAGGATAAAAATGGAAGGGCAAGATATTTTGAGAAATGTTATAGAAAGGACAGACAGCAGTTAGAAAAGTTGCAAGAGGATAAGAGTTTAAAATCATTGCATGTAAGATTATTTGTTTTAATTGCAAAGTAGACACTAAAGTATGGATAAATATTTAAAGAAAATTATACCAGGATATAAATACAGCTTTTTACATGGATTATAGGTGGAATAAGTTAACTGATAAACTAAAAAAAGAGTTTATTATAAGAAAATGATCTGCAAAAAATGTAAAAAAGTCTGTGTGACCTTAAGTTGAAAGGAACACATCAGAATCATTCAGGGATAGTGGATATGAGGTACAGAATAATGAATGAAAGGAAATTGTGTTGATCAGACTCAAAGAGAAAGGAAAGAAATATAACATTTGGTGCTGGTTTGTGAAAGAAAAAAGGGCCAGTAGGAGGTGAAACACTGAAAAATGTTAAATGTAAAAAACGTAGGGAGATTCTGAATATGGTACAGTAGAAAATGATAGGGAAGTATGGAAAATCTACATTAACATACTTGTGTATGGAAATATAGGTAGAGAGACTGCAAAAAATAAACAAAATAAAAAAATAATAAAAAAAACTTAAAGCAGTTAAACTGGCTTGAACTGCACAACTGTCTAACATATTCACAACTGACTACAGTACACAAACTCATTAATCATCCAGAAAAATGCCCTGTGCTAAAAAACATATAAGTACCCTACTGTCCAGCAAGGGACCTCTGTTCTAGTAACATATTCTTATTACTTACAAATAAGTCAAATAATGTTGCAGGAGACTTGCTGTACTCCCAATGCATTGCTAAGCCACATGCAAATAAAGCTCTCCAACAAACTCAGTAGTTTTAAACCACTGCTTAAACAATATCGTAACTAATCCTGGTTCTGTACATGCTTATCACAGGGTTAAAACTTTTTCACTGTACTTTTTCTTCTTCTTTCGGCTTTTCCTGGTTAGGGGTCACCACAGTGGAACTCCGGTCCGTTAATGATTGGCAGTAGATTTTTACAGTGCCAAGGTGCCAGCTCGACTCCCAGTATTCAACGAAGGCATGCCCATTCACGCATGTCTTTCAAATGCCATTTGACCGCGGGGAGGACAATGCAGACTCCACACAGAAGGCGCTCCAGCCAAGAATCGAACGGGAGAATCTCTTGCTGTGAGGCGACAACGCTGTACAATACTATCCAAATACTCTCCTTAAACATACTATTCTCAACCTCTTACTGAAATTGCAAAACATTTTTCTTATACATAACTTCTCCCTGTACAATCCATTAAGTTGCAGGTGTGCTTTCTCTTTATTAACTTCCACCTCTGTAAAATCTTAGACTGTAAATGTATAATGTAACTACTGTCTGTCTGCAAATGTAAATAGAAATGTAACTTCTGTTTGTGTAAATGTAAATAGAAATGCAACTACTCCGTATTTGACTGGAGCTTAGCATAATGCAATATAAGCAAATGGAGCTTTTCTCCCCAGGTGTCTCCTGAACCCATTTGGACTTTCCTGTAAATAAAGACAAACAAACAAATAAACAAATAAAAGCGGTGTGAAGAAATTCAGAGACATTTGCGGAGATAGAGGTAGAAGCATATAGAAAATAGACTAATGCACTGGTATCTGCTCTTTCTGATAAATCCTGGTTCTGTACATGCTTATCACAGGGTTAAAACTTTTTCACTGTACTTTTTCTTCTTCTTTCGGCTTTTCCTGGTTAGGGGTCACCACAGTGGAAGCTTGTGCTGTCAGATATCTGACACTAGAAACATTTTAATGTTCACTAGTTTAAGGGATTAACCTGACTGCCTTTTTTCTGTTAGATTATATTCACTTGTAAAACAAATAATAATAAAAATGATCACAATCATCCGTAATAACACAGCCATTAGAGGCTGTTTATGTATCTCAAAAATAGGAAGGTGTTTTCTTTTAAATGTCTATTAAACTGAAAACTTAACTGAAGAAAAGGATGAAAATAAATACCTGTTTGACCCCACCCCCTTTGCCTTTTCTTGTTTGTTGTTAGAAATCTGTTAATCATATCAATGAATTTGAATGACTCAACAATGAAAAGGACAGAACAAATGCCTGCTTTTAATTTCATTAGATGCTTTTGTGCTGTGGCTTTTCTGATGAATACTGCTGAACCCTGGGCTTTCAGTTACTTTAAAAAAGAAAAGATGGATGTGGTTTAAGCAAAGATTATGATCTCATCCCTTAAAGGTAACTTTAGAGTAGGTCAAAGACTATAGTTTGATATATGAAAGATCAGTGTTGCATATGGAGAAGTAAAGGGAGAGACTTGTATGTTCCTGTGCAAACGCCTGCAGCAATTGGAGAGACCACAAAGATTACTTACAAAGAAAATTCAGGGTCTTCAAGATCGGTCTTATGCGGGCAGACTGAAATCATTGTCACTTTATACTGTGTCATACAGACTGCTCAGAGGCAACCTATGCCTTGCATATAGAGCAATCTCTGACCCAGTTTTAATAAAAATGCTGCACATTTGCAAGTCAAATGGCACATCGGCTACTCTCTCAAAGGACCTTGATGTATGTGACATCAACAGAACTTGCCGGACAGACACATTTGTCTTACAGAGGTTGCCCCACCTTTGGAACAAGCTTCCTATTCATGTTAAACAAAGTTCCTCATTGGCCCTATTTAAGTGTAATTTGGACGATAGGATGGGTAACCAACTGACCCAGCAAGTGAAAAACAGGAAATCCAATGGTGCAGAAACAACCACCCGACTCCACGGCAGTATAATCACAAAATTTATTCCAACATAAAGTGCAGAAAATAAGGATTGAGCGCTTTTGTCTCTACCCTGGAGACCTCTTCAGAATCAATTAAACAAACAAACATTACAAATTTATACACATACCAATGCTTGTAAATTGATCATTGTTCAATTAAAATTAAAATTATTTACATTTAATTACAATAGGCACACCGCCCAAGTAATTGTTAACCATTACAATTGTTGTCCATTTTAAAGCTGAATACAGATTTTAAAATCCATCTGTATGTCAGGAATGAAAAGGACCACGTATAACTGTTGTTTTGTTCTTTTTTCGTTTTTCTCTTGTTCCTTGAAGACTGTTAAATATATGGAAAAAAAATTTTTTCTTTCTAGTAAAATCACATAAAAATACATAGAAATTACATAAAAGAATTACATGAAAGAACCTTTTCACTTATGAAGTGCCACTGAGGTTGAATGAAAAAGTGGCATGTGCAGATTCCAAATATGAAAAAAAGATGTATTTTATGTAAGTATAAAGTGTATAAATTACAATAAGAAGAATATATCTCAATGCATAAGACCTTTCCAATATGAAATCTATATTTTATATAAATGTGTGTGTATACTCATAAATATGTACAACATTATATAATTATGTATAATTTATTTTTATCTTGTTAGGTGTACACATGATAATTAGATAGCAAGATTTTGAAATATGTATATATACATGTTAGTGTTTGAATAGATTGTGTTGAGAGATATGAATTGTATAAAAATAAATATAAAATATTTACAAGTATAAATATAAGATTGAAATTAACATATATATATATAGTATATATAGTATAATACTGTTTTGTTATATTTATATTTATACTTGTCTATATTAGTGTATCTTATTATTTAATATTGTTACAGTGGTTATATGAACAAACATTATTCCTTAAAGTTAAAAATGTATATATGTGTATATATGGTAGTGTAATATAGTGACTAATAGTATTAAAAATATATTAAAATTATTCAAAATATTAAAAAGTGTGAACCAACCAAAAACACCCAGATGGTTGTAGTGCTCAAACGTGTAAAAATGGTACATAAATAAATATATAAATGGTATTTATACACAATAAGAATGTTTCTTAGGGTCTGATGCTAATAATTTTAATGCTGGTGTAATGGATATACAATCATTCATCCCTTTGCCATTGCAAGCATCTAATCTAAGCTGCCATATCATTTCCCTGTATAACAGTTTAGTTGTCCAGTCTCCCCCTCTATCGGGAGTTTCAACAATTTCCAAGGCCCAGAATTTAAAATTAGCATTAGAACATACTATAGAGTGTCTGTAAAGTGCATTGTTCACATTTTTACGGTTGATGTCTCTAATGTGTTCATATATTCTTCTACGTAGATGTCTCTCTGTTTTTCCTACGTAGAAGCACCAGCAAAATGTACAATATGCTAAATAAACCAGGCCTTTAGTGTAGCAACTACTGTATTTTCTTGCTTTTAAAGTAATGTGTAGACTGGGCAAATAAATAGATTTTTCACCTGCTATAAAGGGACATTGGGGACATCTATTACACCTAAAAGTCCCTCTCTTGTGACTAATAGTCAAAGAACTATCAACACAAGATCCTTCCTTACCATTCTCTAAAATGCTTTTTAAGTTATTATTTTTTCTGTAACTATAAGTAAGTTTGTTCTTAAAAACGTCTACCCTCGTGGGCATAGTTTTAAACATTTCCCATACACTGTTGATACTTTTCCTCAACCATTCAATATTATTGTGGTATGTCAAAGTCAAATATGGGCTGTTGTTGGTGGAGCTTAGATCTCTCTGCTCATGATCAAACAAAGTCCCCCCATTATACGTAGATGTGTTACTGCTTGGTATTACACTACTCAACAGGGCATAGTTTTAAACATTTCCCATACACTGTTGATACTTTTCCTCAACCATTCAATATTATTGTGGTATGTCAAAGTCAAATATGGGGTGTTATTGGTGGAGTTTGGATGTCTCTGCTCATGATCAAACAGAGTCCCCCCATTATACGTAGATATGTTACTGCTTGGTATTACACTACTCAACAGTGGGATGTATCTAGTATTCCTATTTGTTATGACCCACTTTTTTGCCTCTTCAATCAATTCACTCGGATATCCCCTTTGTAAAAACATATTGTTCAGAGTAGTTAGTTCTTTCAAAAATTCTTCTTCTTCACTTGTCATTCTAGAAGCCCTAATCATCTGGCCCCTTACAATGTTCTTTTTCAGTACAAGGGGGTGGTCACTATCAAAATGTAGATATGCATTGGAGAAATTCTCTTTCCGATATAGGGCAGATGTATATCTCCTAGCTTTTTCATCTTTCATTAGTTTAACATCCAAATAGTGAATAGTACTTTTTTGGACCTCATATGTGAAACTCAGGAATGGTGTACTCTTATTGATGTATTCAATAAAATTATAGATATCTTTTTCCTGACCTTTCCATAGAATTAAAATATCATCCAAGAATCTGAAGTAACTATTCAGGTATTGGTAATATTCAGATGTAAAAGCATAATTCTTCTCCCAGTAGAGCATGACAATGTTGGCATAAATGGGAGCGCATGCCGCTCCCATTGCCACTCCTTCAGTTTGATGGTAATATTCTCCTTGGAAATAAATAAAGTTATTCCTTAACACCAATTCCATATTTTCAAGTATAATACGAAATTCTTCAGGTTCAAGAAGGTCCATAGCCACAAGTGTCTCTTCAAACCATGCTAAACCTGTACCATGGGGTATAACCGTAAAAAGGTCTTTAGCATCAATGGTTATAAAGATAATTTCATCATTGTAGTTTACATTGTTTATTTTTCTTAGTAAATCCCATGAATCAATCAATAAGTGCTGATGTTTCAGATGATAACCCTTTAGCTTGAAATGGGCAACAATTGTAATGGTTAACAGTTACTTGGGCGTTGTGCCTATTGTAATTAAATGTAATTAATTTTAATTTTAATTGAACAATGATCAATTTACAAGCATTGGTATGTGTATAAATTTTTAATGTTTGTCTGATTAATTGATTCTGAAGAGGTCTCCAGGGTGGAGACGAAAGCGCTCAATCCTTTTTTTCTGCACTTTATGTTGGAATAAACTTTGTGATTATACTGCCGTGGAGTCGGGTGGTTGTTTCTGCACCATTGGATTTCCTGTTTTCCACTTTCTGGGTTAATTATTCACAGTTCTTTTGAAAGCTTTTTTAGGATGGGTAACCAGAAATTCACCCTGGGGGTTACACCTGTGTCACTATTGGACAGGGGCAATAGGTGCTGTATTTAGTGTCTGCTTGAACCAGACATCCTTGGGAACATGGGTTGAACTTGGCTAGGCTTGTTAGGGCCCTGAGGTCATTAGCCTAGTAAGCTCCTATGATCCTAGAATAAGAAAATGAAAAGCCACAACAAAGAGACTACATATTATTTGGAGCTGTAGGTTTCTCAGCTTCTAATATCAACAGTGAATTTTTCTCTTTGGAATACCACCTTACTACTCATAATAACTTTTTCTCTTGCCCTATATTCTTGACTGCTTATGCTAACATTTGTATTGTAGTAAATATGTTAACGTGATTATGCAAAGATTAGGACAGTTTAGCATTTCTTTTAAAAGGTAATCATCTGTAACAGTGGATTCATTCTAAGTGAGATGAGTTTGACATTTGACAGTCATAAGAAAAAACTAACAGTTTAGCATCATTTATCTGCTAAGCTAGTTGTACAAAAATTATGTACCCCTGCTATATCTTTGCTCCAGTACAAGTAAGTGTAATTTTCTGAGTAGGCATTATACTTTTGGCAACTTCATTCGCTCTGATGCCAAATGTTGACTATAACAATTTAGTATTTATCATATTTGCAATGTGAGATAATAATCTCTGAGCTGAATATTACAAAGTTGTGAAGGTATTGGAAGTGTTGATATCTGAAAAAATAAAGTTGGTCTTAATTCCCTACCAGTGTATTGTTTTCCTTTTGGAAATGGTATGGTACTTTGGGGAATATTGTCCATCATCATCATACTTATCAGCATATTATTTTCTAGTGCCCAAATGGTCAGTTTAGTCAACTTCTTTGCAGACATGCTCTATCTGTATCAGATATAATCAGTTCTCCAATTTTAAGTAATCTGCATACAGGCTAAGAAGCACCTCATATGAAAAAGATAGAGCTAAAGGATATATTCAAAACAGGTATGGAACCAGGACAATGACAGAGGCCTGTGGGACAGCCTGACTTTAACTTAGACTTTTACCTGTCCAGTTGCTGTATGATATTTGCCATGCCCTATTTGTAAGACATGCAGCTATCAATCTTATAAATTCATAAACTGTTACTAGACTAACAACCTGAGAGGGCCTTTCTAAGCCTAGCCAAGTTTTCCTGAAAGAATGATGATGACCTCTATCAAAGTAGGACATTGAAGGCCAGACATTTATAATTTGCATTTATCTACTTCTGTCCATAATGGACATGGGTGCCAGGCCGGTGTAAATTTCCTATTCCCCTTCCACTGGTCTAGGTTGTGCTTAAACTGGATAATAGACAAACTCAGCTTCACATGGATGGGAAGCCTGTTCCATAGGAGGGGCAGTCTCTGGGACACATGTCTGTCTCTCCAGCATGTTCTGTTTATGACAGACAAAATTCAGGTCCCTAGACCGTGTATTTCTGGTACTCTTTGACTTATGAATATGTAGGAAATTCATAAGTGTGCAGTTTGTGGATGCCTTGTAAGCCAGGTATAGATCACCTGTCAGCAGTCTATAGGACATTGAGTAGAGGGAAAGGGCTTTATGGTTCTCTGCATAAGGCAGGTTTGTTATGCCTTGTATTCTTTTTGTATGGCACCTCTGAGGATGCTCTGGTTGCTGCATATGCCTGGTCAGGTACATACCAAAGGGAGCATTGTACTCTATGATTGGTCTCATAAGGGCCGAGTATAATGGGATAATGACCTCTTTGGACCTAAATGCTGTGTCCTAACTTACAAGTTGTGCAACATAAAAATAGAGGTGTATTATCAACACAGTAATTAGTTGGGATGGTTGACTTCCTAAAGGGTATAATTATACATTTCTTAGCATTGAGTTTAAGAGCATGGCTTTGGCATCATTTGTTAGTCAGAGATAGACCTTCTTGAAGAATGCTAGTGTCTGCAGGGGAGTCGATGATAACCCCCAGCTTGCAATCATCTGCAGAATTAGTTAGCCATAAAACTTCAGCACTTGCTTCCATTTCAGAGAAGTGGATGCCAAAAAGGAGAGGGCCTACTACCAAGCCCTGGGGGACTCTGTTAGTGACTGGCTTCTTGGTGGAGGTGGCCTCAGCTCTTTTGACATCCTGGGTCCTATCAGTGAGCCAGTTGGCTATCCAGTGGCGGATAAAAGGGTTTATACCTAAACTAGTGAGCTTGTCTGTAATGCCTGAGTGAGGTATTGTATCAAAACCTTAGGCCAGGTTGAGGTAAACTTACTTTCTTACCTTCTTCTAGTGCTTTGATGACTCTCAAAAATAAAATCCACCATATTTAATAGGCATGCCTTCCTTTAACAAAGCTGAACTGTGATGGGTCCATCGTTTGCAGCTTAACTATGTCCTTATTTATCATATCCATTCTTTCCATGGTCTTAAATATGAAGTTGGTAAGACTTATGGGCCTCTAGTTACCTGGATCAGTGGTTGGACCTCCTTTGTGCAGCGGAATAACTGTAGCCATCTTCCATTCCGTGAGCACAAAATCTGACTGAAGGTTTATGAAGGTTATATTAATACCTACCTGTGTTAATGTATTGATCACTGTTTTATGTATGACCCAATCAAAGATTGAAGTTAAGTCTACATAAATTACTTCAGAGCACAATTTTTATTTTAATTGTTGTTATATTATTATAAAACATCACATTACTGGTAGTTATAGATCTATTTTCAACATGCACATACTGATATATATTGTTTCAGGTCCCAACCTTTTGAATTCTGACAATAATTTATTTAAAACAACCATCTTCATTGTTTTAACACTCAAAGAAAGTAAATGTATGGGTCTGTATAACTCTGGGGTTGTCCTATTCCCCTTTCCCAAGTGCATGTCTCCAATCTTGAGTAATCTCCCCATACTTAAATGACCTAACGAATAACAGATATAATGGTACTGTATGTTCATGCTGGTGTTCACAGTTCATTGGGACTAATTCTGTCTCCTCCCCATGCTTTATTTGGGTCCATTTGGCATAGTCCTTTTTCAATATAAGATAATTTAGTTTCTTTATCTTAAATTATGTGGATGTTACTTGCACAATATTATCACCCTTGTGTAGCTGTTTTGCATTAAAATGAAGTGGATTAAATGGGTAATTGGAGAATGAGTTAATAAATGAGTGAATTAATGCTTTGGTATGGTTTACTTTTTGCTAAACTGATATCATAACTTAACACACATCATGTAACGATTCATTAATGCCCACACTCTGTCATTGTCCTCATGCACAGAAAGTTGTCATGATTATTTTTTTCAGAATTTATTTCTATCTTACAATTTGGCAGTCCTCTAAACTGTCGGTATATGTACATGGTGTGTGTGTGTGTGTGTGTTTCTGTATATGCGTTTTGTGAGGGTCTGGTATCCCACTGGAATAGATTTCTCTTTCTTATGTCCACTAAATGCAAAGATAAGTTCTAGATCCCCACAAAGTAATTAAGATGGTAATTAGGGAATGAATGACTGAGCATTTTCCACAGGTGGTAAGCATATGCACTATATATGCTTATTTTTTGTGGAAAAAACATGAAAAGAAAAGTAGATTTGAGAAGCTGTTTATCATTCTGTGCATAGTATTGATGAGAGGGTCTACACAGTGACAATTCATCATATAACATAGCATGTTATGAGATCAAGCCTGGTGCTGAACACCATACTTTACAATGCCAAAGCCACACAACTACTTTTTATGAAGATAAATTGTGTGTTTGCTTTGCTTTAAGGAGACAAATCAGTGAGTCTGTGACCTGTAAAGTGGTTAGGACTTCCTATAAGGTAATGCATCTCCTGTAGTAAATGTCAGAACACATAAAATACAAAAATGAAACAAAAGAAAACTGAAATAAAAGCAGAACAATACCTTGTAGAACAGCAGTCACGACTGAGTGAAATATGTTTGCATATGTGGGGGTGAGGGTGGCACATTGGTGGAATGAGTAATGTTGTCAGTTTACTGCAAGAAGTTCTCAGGTTCAGTTCTCTGTTGGGGTGCCTTCTGTGCAGAGGCTGCATGTCCTTTCTGTGTTCACTTTAGTTTCCTCCGAGTGCTCTGGTTTCTTCCTACATTCCGAAGACATGCAGTAGTTGGACTAGAATTTCTAAATTGGCGATAGGTGTGTGTGTGTGTGTGTGTGTGTGTGTGTGTGTGTGTGTGTGTGTGTGTGTGCGCGTGCGTGTGTGCATGCGTGTGTGTGTGTGTGTGTGTGTGTGTGTGTGTGTGTGTGTGTGTGTGTGTGTGTGATATGAAATAACCCATATGCAAAAATGGGGAAAAGGGACTGTGGAGGATGAATTATTTTTGCAGCCATTTCATATTTTAAGAAATATAAGCAAATAAATATTGTGTTAACCGTTGAATCACAAGACAGTTTAGTGATAAAGTTTGTGAGGTATAAGTACAATTTGTTATAGGTTTGATACTAACTTGCAGGACCATTAGTTCATTTCACTTCCAGGACATTCTGAAAAAGCAGCAGATTATTAATTGTCTTGTTAAAAAAAAATTGTTAGTAATGCAGATTGTTGATAATATTTTTTTCTTGTTTACAGGGAATATTTCCTGCATCTTTCATCCATGTCAAGGAAGCTATTTCTGAGAAAAAAGGGTATGAAGAATTTAGGAAAACTATGTTGTGTGTTGAAGTGTTCTGCTCAGGGCCCTCAGCTGCTGGAGTATTTACTCCCACATATCACATCATCTGGCTTTTCTCATGCTCCAGTGTTTGCTACATGACGAGTCACGTTTAACAATATTAACAGTATTACCACTGACCATTTGGTATATATGTTTGCTAATCCTCATTGCTAGGAACTGCCCCTTATTTCATCTTCTGTGGCTTAGAGATAAGTGTTGCACCACAGTCATATGTACATGTTTAAAGCAACAGCATATAGTTTGGTCTGTCACACTATGCAGTCAGAGTTTGTAAACATGAATGAATGCATCATCCTAGTTCTCTGGGTCTGTAAAGTGAATTGTTGCAAGACTGTGATGCCATAAAGTGCATTGGCATATCATGATGGTTATGTTATGTGGTGCATAAAGTCCAAAATCAGCAACTGTTAAATGCTGTTCCTCGTGATTCACACATGTGGATATCTGGCATGTCATAAACAAATCAACACATGCTAATGTCCTTTGTGGCATCATAGTTGTAATAATGTTAATTTCTCTGATACTGCTGAACATTCCAGTTTTTCTTCATTTCAAAGTGTAGAATTATTTTCCTACATAGCAAACTTTATATGTAACATGCTTTTATTACTTTTTTGACAGTAGTCCAGTGTGCAGAGGCATAGCTTTATTTTTTTTATTTTATTAGCTGCTTGAATTGCAGAATTATGTCTTACAGAGGCATGCATTCACAACACCATTACTTATTTTTTTTTTCTTTTTTGTGAATAATGTTGGAGAAGTCAGTTTTCAGTTACATGGAACAGAGGCTTTAAGTCCTGACTACTCACACACCACATTTAAAATTTAAGGAATGGGATGGAGTTTTAGGTTTAGGGGATGATGTAGGTGAAAAGTAAATCTTCAAAATAGTTTGCAGGTGTGAATGGACTGTGAAAATGAATGTGTGCGTGTAAAGTGTGATTGGTTAATACCACATTTAGGATGAGTTTCTCAGCTTTGTCATAGGATCTAGCTTCCCTATGAATCTATGAAAACCTATGTTGTATTAAGTGGATAATCAGAGAATGAATGGCCGTGTGAATGACTGAATACATGGATGAATAAATGATTTAGTGGAATCAGCAAATACAAAATATTGGGAGTCAGAAGTGAAGAGCGAGTAAAACTGCAGGCTGAGAAAGATATTCTTGCAACTATGGACAGAAACTGGAAAAAAAAGATTTTGATTGTATTTTAGTGTAGTTAGTGTCTTTAAATCATAAATACAAACAAACTAAATCTAAAACAAGAACATTGTATTCCAAAAGTATCCGAAATAAAAGTACCACGACTACATCTATTATACTATAGTATAATTTTTTTTCAGGTAACAGGTTTATTTAACCCCTTCCCCACAACCTCCCCTTTCTTATATATGCTAATTCCATGGTCACACAATATTGAGGAAGGTGAAGTCTCAAAAAGCAACACCTGCCAGTCTTAGGTGATCAGCCACTTAACAGTGACATCTCCATGTTTTAAATCCATAACATTTTTAAACAAGGAACATGTCATGTGCTCATTTGTCAGCATAGCATACTCATTAATTCTACAGAAATACTGCATACATAATATAATGATTTTGCATTTTGGCATTTTTATCTTTAGATAAGACTGTTTAGTTGAGAATTACTTCAGTTATGTGTTGTTGTTGTTGTATCTTTCGGCTTTTCCCAGTTAGGGGTCGCCACAGCGGAACTCCGGTCCGCTAATGATTGGCAGTAGATTTTTACGTACCGAGTTGCCAGCCCTGACACACAACCTTCAATGAAGGTACGCCCATTCACGCATATCTCCACACAGAAGACGCTTTAGCTGAGAATCGAACAGGACGTCTTACTGTGAGGCGACAATGCTACCGCAGCACCACCAACGCAGTACTTCAGTTTTGTGTACTTAGATTAAAAGATGCATTCAATTTATCTTCCATGATGTACTAAAGTGTTTGCATTATTCAGAGCAGTCTGCATTACTTTACAATTTACCGTACCTCAAAATGACATATAGATGCTGCTATAGCATTTTTCTTTTCAGACTGTACTGTTTCTCGCAGTGTTATATTATTCATATAACATTTTTTTCTTTTCAGACTGTACTGTTTCTCACAGTGTTATATTATTCATATAGCATTTTTTCTTTTCAGACTGTACTGTTTCTCACAGTGTTATATTATTCATATAGCATTTTTTCTTTTCAGACTGTACTGTTTCTCGCAGTGTTATATTATTCATATAGCATTTTTTGTTTTCAGACTGTACCGTTTCTCGCAGTGTTATATTATTCATATAGCATTTTTTGTTTTCAGACTGTACTGTTTCTCGCAATGTTATATTATTCATATAGCATTTTTTCTTTTCAGACTGTACTGTTTCTTGCAATGTTACATTATTCATATAGCATTTTTTCTTTTCAGACTGTACTGTTTCTCGCAGTGCTATATTATTCATATAACATTTTTTCTTTTCAGACTGTACTGTTTCCCGCAGTGTTATATTATTCATATAGCATGTTTTCTTTTCAGACTGTATTGTTTCTGGCAGTGTTATATTATTCATATAGCATGTTTTCTTTTCAGACTGTTCTGTTTCTCGCAGTGTTATATTATTCATATAGCATTTTTTCTTTTCAGACTGTACTGTTTCTTGCAGTGTTATATTATTCATATAGCATTTTTTCTTTTCAGACTGTACTGTTTCTCGCAGTGTTATATTATTCATATAGCATGTTTTCTTTTCAGACTGTACTGTTTCTCACAGTGTTATATTATTCATATAGCATGTTTTCTTTTCAGACTGTACTGTTTCTTGCAGTGTTATATTATTCATATAGCATGTTTTGTCTTTTCATTTCTTTCAATGTTCTCTCCAGTGATTTACAGTGACAATGCCCTTAGATTGTCCTTTTTTGAATGGTGTTTGAGACATATCAGTAGATTTTTTATTGACTCCCTTTGTTTTTTGTTGGTTGCAAGCTCCTACATGTACTCTTTTTTTGTGTCATCAGACACACTGGCAAAAGTCTTTACATTCAGGTAGTTACAGTAAACATCTCTGTTGGCTTGATCCCCGCCAGCTGCAGGATCCTTTTGTGACATTTCCTAACTTTGTCTGGTACCCATGTTGTCTGTCATGCCCCATCATAGATCTCTATGACCTTGTTACTTCTGCTGTACTCAGTGATGCCTTGTTTTCTAGCATTATACTTGTACAAACTGTTTCAGCTTGAGCCCTGTGACAGTTTATGATGGTGAGCAATTTCTCCTCAGTATCCTAATAAAATTATGTAATTCCTGCAGATACGTTGTGGCAGGTCATTCTACATAGCTGCTTAAATATATATGTATATTATGTGTGTGTGTGTGTGTGTGTGTGTCTGTGTGTGAGTGTGTGTGTGTGTGTTTGTGTGTATGTGTGTGTATGCAAGCTAGGTGTGTGTGTGTGTGTGTGTGTGTGTGTGTGTCTGTGTGTGTGTATTTGACATGTTTGTGTCATATCTGTGTATATTAACTTTGACTTGCACATGTTTATTCCACTGCTCAGAAACTTGTTGCTTAATAAGACCAATGAATGTGAATGGCCCTAGGTTTATGTGTATGTTTGCATCGGTGGTGCCAGGTTTTGAGCTGGAGTCCCATCAAGGTTATAACCTGTCTTGAGGATGGCTTCCAGCTTCAAATAGCCATAGATTGGATCCTTCATTTACATCACAAAAAATAGTTATTTAAAATGCTGTATTTAAAAATGTAGCCTCACTGTGGCCACATTGTTGTTAACATGGTTGGATGGTTTGTTTCCTCTGTATAGGTAACACTGTAGATCGATGAAAAATAATTCTAGTGAAACAAAAACAACTTGACTCAATGTGTCAGTGAGTTTTCTTTGCAGTTGCTAAACTGGGGAGGTGTGGCTCTAGTGTTTAAACACCATCTCAACACCCAGATCCTAAACACATCTGCCGCCCACACTGGAAATGAAGAAATCCTATATGCCAACCTCAAACTAAACCCAAATAAACAGTCAACATCATAGGATGCTACTTCCCATTTGGCCAAAACATCCCACCCCTGGAAAACTTCCTGAACTAGGCTAACCATTCCCTACACCAGGAAATCATAATCCTAGGTTGGCTATCTTGTAGTAACAATCATCCAGCCCAGCACCTAAACCTTCATGGTTTCTCTCAACTAATACAGTCACCTACCCAGGTAAATAAAAATTCTAACAAACATACTACTCTCAACTTGATATTAGTCAATAACGACCCTCACTCATACTTAGCTGGCTGTTTACCAGACACCCTCAGTGACCACATTCCAACATTTCTTCTGAGACACCACTTAAATTGTGCTAAACCCATTATCTATAGGCAAATCCGAAATAGGGTAAACTTTAACCCTCTCTCCTTTATCTCATCCCTTCAAAATGTGATCGGACACCACTAAAGTACCTCAGTCTGGATGAAGCCGTCCACTTTTTCAATAGCACCTTCCTAAACACACATGCTCCCATAAGAAATGCCAGAATCAAAGCACAGTACTCCCCTTGGCTACAAAAAAGTATCAGGGCACTAATGAAAATCAAAGATAAGGCCTGGAAGCACTGGCGCTTAACAGAAACCCCCTCCTCTAGACAGTCATTCCTAGAGTTGCACAACAAGGTCAAAAAGCAAATAAAAGAAGATAAAACCCAATATTATCAGTATACCCTAAACGCCTCCCATCACAACCCTAAGCAGTTCTGGTCCACAATAAACTCCATTCTCCACCCAGGTAAAGTAGGCACCCCCCACCTACCACTCCCCCTTCCTCCAGCAGTATTGCTGACTCATTCAATAAACACTTTACTGAAACCATTCTGTCTTTGACTAAACAACACAACCCTCTACCCACCCTCCCTACATCAAAACCAAATACTCTGCCCACAGTCTTTTCTTTTTCATCAGTGCCTACCTCCTATATAAAAAAACTTTTATTGAAACTTAAGCCTACAAAACTTGCAGCTGACAATCTCCCCTCTGAATACCTAAAAATAGCAGCAGAAGCCCAAGCTTATCGAATCTCCATCTTAATTAATTGGTTCTTATCACAAACCTATGTCCCCACATTGTGGAAAATATTCCCACATCATTCCCCTCCATAAAGGTGACTCCTCCACCGAACCTTCCAATTACCGCCCCATAGCCATCCTTTCTCCATTTTCCAAGATACTTGAGAAATGCATCCATTCTCAAGTCTTAGACTACCTCTTAGCTAATAACCTCCTTTCCAGCACCCAGCATGGCTTCAGGCCATACCACAGCACTACTACCACCTTGCTCTCTTTCACTAATGCTATCCATCATAAAAATAATGGCCTGTTCTCCTCTGCTATATTTCTGGATCTATCCAAGGCTTTTGATATGGTCTCACACAAACTACTAATCTCTGTTCTCACTAACCTGTCCTTTTCCCAGTCAGCTACTAATTGGTTTCACAGCTATCTAACTGGCCACCAACAATCAGTTGTCTTGCATAATAACCTATCTCCTCGAGTTCCTGTAACATTTTGTTCCCCAATGCTCCATCCTTGGTCCCCTACTATTCTCACTCTTCACCAATGATCTATTCACAGCCACCAAACATTCTTCTCTTATACAGTATGCAGATGACTCCAACCTCATCTGCTCAGCTCCAACTGTACCTGAACTTCAGAAGATCACACAGGAAGCCTTTTCATCTGTAGAAAACTGGCTATCTAATGCCCAGTTATTACTCAACCCGAGGAAGACTAAACTCCTTATCTTCCAACCAACAAAATCTAACCCAATTATCCCCCACTTTAATATTCTAGCCAATGACAATACCATCATCTCCCCAAAAGAACACACCAAACTACTTGGTGTTGAGATTGATGACAATCTCAGAGTTGACACTCACATTTCTTTTACCATAAAAAAGGTTCACAAAAAAACTAGGTGCATTGTACAGAAAGAAACAATTCCTCACCAAGACAGCCAGAATTTTTGCTGACAATTCCCACCTAATGTCCACCTTAAGCTATGCCTCTCCTACGCTTACCTACCTTAGACAAACAGACCTAAATAAGCTCAAGGCTAAGTTTGCCAACTGTTGCATCTTATCGCATCCACCACTGTATCTCACTTAGAGAAATTGACTGGCTTGAACTCCCTCAACTTCTTCACCTGAATCAGCTCTCCCTTGTCCACAAGTTAGTAAATCATCCTCTTAAAGTGCCATCCATTCAAAACCTTCTCCAGTCCTACTGCTCCACTATACCTCTACACTCCAGCAGCAAAAATCTACTTCTAGTAACCAAACCCAAGAACTCAGCAGGAGAAGCACTATTCTCATGCATCATATCCAGATTATGGAACAATCTCCCCCTCTCTATAACCACACTGTCTTCTTGCAATCACTTCAAGACTGCACTAAAAACTCACTTAAAAAGTCTCTAGTTATGCCCATGCACCAATCCCGACTAGTAACCCTCCTTTTACCTCTCCTTCCTCTCCCCTCCCCTAGCCACCATGCCTCACACTGTCTGATCATTACATTCCTTCCTCTCCAGGCTCTGGCTCACCCTTTACCCTCCCCTTCCTTCCTCACTCAGTATCTCAGACCTGTTATAACATGCTTAACTACCTCACTTCATCTCAACTCCAAATACATATCCAACTGACTTACACCTAGCTTCTTCTCACTACCACATACACTACTCACTCAGTCTCCTCTCTTACTCCACTATCTTCCCCTTCCATCCCATTAGCCCTTCTAGCTTGTTCCACCTTCTTGTGGAGCTTCTGCTTTATATCTGATTGAGTTTAGCGCAATATTTCTATATAAGATTTAGGTATATGAGTTCAGTACAGTATCCGTTTGAGCTTAGTACTATTTGTATATGCATCTTACCTTTTTTACTAGCCTTTAGCTAGATATTGGTATATCTGTTCATTACTATGTTTCATATTGTATGTATAGCTAATGTTTGCTGCAGTATGTATTATTTGCTATTGTATGTATATTCAGTTGCTCTTCATGTACTCTGCTGCTCATTTATTGTTCGGTGGAGCTTTCCCCCCTGGGCCTCCACTGAAAAAGGACCCATGTCCAGTTAGAATTTCCTATTAAACAAATGTAAATAAAATAAATAATAAATAAATTATCAAATAGTAAGGTCCTTAGTGTTTGAAACATGTACATTACAAGGTAGAAAACAAAGCACTGAAGCTCTACTTTTCCAGACTATCACAAGTCTCTTTATTTTTCTTCCTAGACATCAGGATAGTGTTTCATCTGCAGAAATTCCCCTGGTGCAAGAAGTCACTACAACACTGCGGGAATGGGGTAGCATTTGGAAACAACTCTATGTGGTGAGTCATTCAAGCCTTCTCTACCTGATCACTTCTTATTTATTTTTCTTTTAGATTAGATAGTCTTATTTATTAACATTGTTCTGTGTTATTTACTATGCAGATAGAAGTGATTTAAAAGTTAACAGTTAGGAATTTAAAGCTTTACTTTAAATAAGGCATTTAACTGTACAAGATGGCCTACTTTACTAGGCCTAATATGAGAACTTTATCATAAGCCTATTTTATGGCAATATTTAATCCTCTTTATACATTTGGGTACCAAAGTAGTGATTTTGGTAAGTATGTGTGCTCACCTTTATTGATATACTGATTCACTCATTCCCTTGTTGTTAATGTGTCTATACAGTAAACCTAAACAGTAGGTACATACATGTTAGACTTTTGATATCTGGTTGTGTTTTTTAATCATGTAGTGTGAATCAATATAATTGCTTTTACAGCTTGTTGGTCAACATATTTAATATCACATAAAAGCAAGTTTGAAAAAAACTCTTTAATCATACTGAGGCATAGGTAATGTGCAGCTATCTAAAACTGAGAAATGGTATGCCAAGTTTTTTAGGGAGAACTATGGCTTGTATTATGCAGCATACATATTTTCTGAATAATTGTTTTCTTTGAATTAAAGTTGGCAAGTGACATTAATAAATGTGATCACAGAAGACTGTAGTCCATTGCTTGATTTGCAATTGTGACAAGCCACAAAATTACATTTGAGTATGTAACTTGGGAACAGAAAGCTTCAAGTAAACATTGTATAACTAGGCCATTTATTTATATATACTGATAACTGTGTAAAGCTATATTTAAAATGTTTTTCCTAAACATATGCATTCACCCAACTCAAATGTTTTCTGAAAAAGACAGTCTGGAGAATGGCACAGTAGTAAAATGTGCAGCATTGCAAACTCACAGCAAGAAATTCTTATGTTTGCTTCTTGGCTGGATGCTTTCTACATGGAGTTTGCATTTCTCCTTCTTCCTCAAAAGACATGTTGTAGTTTAAAAGGAATGCTCCAAATCTTACAAAAGGTTTACATGCTGCGTTTGGGAGAGTGAGAGTATGCATTCTGTAATAAACTGGCATCACATCTGGAGTAGGTTTCAATGCCTTGCTCTGGAATCCCTGTCAAGGATAAAATAGATTACTAGAAATTGGATGCATGGATGGAAGGCAGTTTGAAATCACAAGATGCAGACATAACACTGATATGTTTACTTGTTCCCTGACTGTTTTGAAGTATTGTTACATGCTTGTAGCCATGGGCAAAGATGCACAAATACATTCACTGTTCCATTTGCTGTTTGTCATTGCTAATCCACTGTTTTCCAATATTATGGAGTCTTGAATATTTCTATGATCACCCAGCATTTATTTCAATATTTTACTTATAAATGTATGTACATTTTATAACCCAACTCCTCATTTATTAACATCCATGTATGCTTTCATTTGGTTCTAGTTTGGTATATATTTATTTCCTTTTATTTGGTCTTTGTTTCTAATGCTATCATTATTTGTGTTAGCAGGTTGCTTATGTTATCTGTTGAATCTTCCAACATTTTTCATTGCTGTTAAAATGTAGAAATATTTTCCATTAAGCATAGAATAAGTCCTGGGAAACTGCCAGTTAATTAACCTATCAGATACTGTTTCTATTGATGTAAGAAAGGGTGTTAATATAAATACATCTTTACTTTTGCTGATGGCGTAACTGTTAGGTAATTAGATGCTAAAGGATTCAGTGACTAAGACTTGATTATCTGTTTAGTGAGTGTCAGAGTAAACATATTATAAGGATTATGAAAGATATTTCTAAGGTATTTATGTGATCACTTTTAAGTGTGCCTTAACTATATTGAAAAAGAAATATGTTATAAAAAGGAATAGTTACTCCACATAACTAAAAACTGGAAACATAAACCAGAAAGAATTACTGAAAATGAAGACCTTCTGATCACATGGAATCATCCAGAACCAGCAACGAGAAAGTAAAAGCAAGGAAAACAGTTATTTTAATCAAAGAAAAAGAGGCAAAAGTTGCATTAATTATTGAAAGTATTGCACTTAGTGTTTTGTGTACAGAGATATTAAGTCATAAAATACCAAGATATTTAGATGTATGTAGTTGTGTGCGTTAGTATTAAGTTAATAGGTTTTGGGGTGTTTTGGAGGGGTTTTTTTTTTTGAGTTTTTTTTATTAAAACAAAAAGATGTTATGTGGTCCTATCTCGCCTACATTCTTTACTCACGGGTGGCGGCTCCGACTTGGCCAACTTATTTCTCTAGCACGAAGTCTCTAATTGGCTGGGCTAACCCGGTATCCCAAGATGCACCAGCTAATTAGAGACTTCGCGCTAGAGAAATAAGTTGGCCGAGTCGGAGCCGATTCTCGGCCCGAACCCATGAGTAAAGAATGTGAGGCGAGATGGACCACATACATCGAGCGTTATGGTGAGTACATAACTACCTGTTTTGTAAGATATGACATAGGTTCTCATGGATATGTCAAGAAGCAACTGTGTAAATGATCAACCTGCCAAACATTAGTGTATGCATATAATTCAAAGCTGAAACTAGACATTAAAAAACGTATACATAACAGGTGGGAATAATAACTTTTTATAATAATGGCACTTTCATATTATCTTTAAATGTGAATGGTCTGCTTTATATCTGCTTGAGTTTAGCGCAATATTTCTATATAAGATTTAGGTATACAAAAAATAAAGAGTAGTGAACTATATTAAAAATGCTGAGTGCAAATAGCTGTGCTACAGGAGACATACTTGGAAAGAAATGAGTATGTGAATTTGATAACTGATTTCAGGATGGTTATTCAGTGGAATATCTGGGACAAAGAAGAGGGAGGAGTACTTGTATTAAGTGGGAATGGAGCTTACATAGTGATATGAGGAAAAAAATATAATAATGGTAAATTTGTAGTAATAAGGGGCTACTGGCAAGGGAGGAGGATTACACTGGCATGTATTTATATTCCACCAAAAACTGAAATAATGGAGCTTAAGAAAATTATGTGAGATATTACATACAGGTGGGGTCTGGAATTTGATTTGCAACAGTGAGGATATATCTGGGAGCCTAGAAGGGAAAATACAACTAAAGAGGGTAGATATTTGAAGAAATCTATGAAATTATTTAGTTTGAAAGATGTGAATTCAGTAGTAGGAGTTTGGGGAGAGAGTTCACATATTATACCCCAAAGTTACAAAAACTGGGCTAGGCTGGACAGAAATTATATTTCACAGGAACATGTGCATTTAATTGAAAGTTTTGATATGCATCCAATAACTATTTCAGATCATGCACCAGTAATAACTAAAATAAAATAAAAATGCAAGATAATGAAATAAAAATGAGACACTGGGTCTTCCCCGCCTATCTGTTAAAAAGAGAGGAATTTAAGGAATGGGTAGTGGAAATTATTTGGGAGTTTTTAGAGAAGATAGAAATTTCTTCTGGAAGTATAGCTAATCAGTGGGATAGAATTAAAGTGGAGTTTAAATTTAGGGTGGAAATAAAAGAAAAAGAGATATGGCTAAGAAGTAACAGTAATATTAGAGGGACTGCAGAATAGGGTGAATCTCACAGAACAAGAAGAGGCACAATTGCAGAGTGCTAAAGAGGAAATAAGGGACTAGCTCAATAATATGCATGAGTTTAGAAAGATCGCTGTTAAGCAGCTGTTTTTGCTAATAATTCCAGTGCCCAAAAACATTTAGCACAATGGCTCAGGCAACAGAAAGCAGAAAGGATTACCAAGCTTAGGGAGCCTATAACAAGGAAAATAACCAGAGATCCTGTAGAGGTATTAAAAATTTCAGTAATTTTATGAAAATCTGTACAAAGCAGAGAAATGTATAAGTCAAGAAAAAGTACACATGGAAATGTTTATGAAGAATTAAGTATGGCAAGTTTAGAGGCAGATGATGTTCATTTACTAATAGTTATGACAGTATGATATGAGACAAAGATGGTGATATATAACCAATCTACAGTAAAGCCATCAGGAATAACTGGTACTCCTGTGGAAATTTGTAAGCTAGGAGGGAAGAACGTGATAAGGATCTGGAAGGTTTGATTAACAGTATTTTAAAAGGAGGAGATGCACCAACATCCTGTAAGAAAGCTATGGTGGCTGTAAAAACCTAAAGATGGTAAGATCCAGCTTTATATAGGCTAATTTCAAATCTAAACCATGATTATAAAGTGTGTATAATGGCTAAAAGAATTGCAAAGTTAATGCCAACATTGATAGATATGGATCAGTGTGGTTTTGTGAAGGGGAGGCAAACATTTGACAACATTAGTAGAACAATGATGATCCAGGGGGAAGCAGAATGTAAGAAAATACCACTGTTATTGGTGGGTTTTGTTGCATAGAAAGCATTTGACAGAGTAAGCAGAGATTTTAGGAATAGGGCAATGGAAGCATTTTAATTCCCTATAAGGTTGATTGTGAGAATATATGAGGAATCCGAAGGAAAATTAAAGTGGGGTGTCTGCTTTCCTGTCTGTTATTTGTATTATATTTAGAACCATTGGCAAAGAAAATAAAAGACTCAGAGAAATTCAAGGATAGAATTAGTATGATAGTCAAGAAAAAAACTGCCTTTATTTGCAGAAGATGTTATTTTATACCTGATTAAACCAGAAAAGGACATTTCAGTGTTGTGGAACAATTGAGACAGTTTCAAGTCTTTTTGGGATACAAAATTCATGAAGATAGAACAAAATCAATAGCTGTAAACTATGTACCAACACGCATATTGGTTCAGCTATACCCATATTTATGGGAGACGAAAAAATGGAGCACTTAAGAGTATGGGTTAAAACAATTCTGCTATAGCAGCGAAGGATCTGTGGGAAGACACTTAAAAATACTATGAAGATATTAAAATTGGAAGCTATGCTTTATGAATATGGCTAGCAAGATACAAGCAGTGAAAATGTTTTTAGTCCCTTTAGTTTTGTACACAGGTCAGGCATATTTTTATCAACTAGAGGAGAAGTTGTGTATAGCAATTAATAAAGAATTGAAGGATTTTATCTGAGAGGGGAAGAAGACAAGAGTCTAGTGGTATTTGTTAATGCTTCCAGTAGACCAAGGTGATTTGGGATTACCTGATATTAAGGGGTATTTCAGAGCTACACAGTTAAGATTCCAATACATAGCACAAGCAGATGGCAATAATTCAAAGTGGAAAGGGATCATGATGAAACGGGGAAAGCTCAAGAAAGAAGGAGAGACCAAGATTTTGGATGCAGTTCCTTAAGGAGAATAACAGTAACCATACACAATATTATGTTCATAAAACAGCAGAAAATATTCTTAGAAGTACGCCAACACAGGGATGGAGAAAGGAGATTTTGCCGATAGGGATGACTACAGTGAGGGGTACAGAGAATGAGCAAATGGGGGCTGGAATTTACTGGAGAAAACTGGCAAAGTAACCAAGGTATTCAGAGCAAATAACTAGAGGGGGAACATAGTAGAATGGGGAGAGGCCAATAATTCATTTGGACTGCAGGCTAGAGATTACCTTCCTTATCAAGGATTGATATCAGAATATTGGCAGAGAAAGAAATAGAGGGATCCTAAGTGAAAACCAGCACTGACAGAGTTTTTAGTAGAATATAGAACCAAAATTGCTGTTAAATAAGGGATAATTAGTAGGGCATATACAATACTGCATGCTAGCTATATGGATCAATCAGAGGAGGTTAGAAAGGATTGGGAAGAAAGATTGGATTTTCCTCAAGTAGATTGCAAATGTTGGAGGTGTTATGGGGAAGAAAGATGCAACTGGGAACATATTTTTGGGAGTGTAATGAGTTGGCAGACTAAAAATACTCTGCTGACTACTGTAACAGAAATACTGGATGAGCAAATTAGTGTAACTAAAGAATGATTTTTTGAGCTATGATACAGAATTGGAATTGTCTAGACATAGTATAAGGCCTTGCAAAGTTTAATTCTGGTGGCTGCCAAAAAAGCAATTACTAGAACATGGAAATTAAAGCCTTAATCAACTATACTAGAAATGACTCAAATAGTAAGAAATAAAACAACTGGAAGTGAGATATTTAGAAAAGGGTAGGAGCAAGTTGCATAGAAAAAAAAATGGAAATTGTGGGAACAATACTTGCAGAATAATGTTTTGAATGAGGAATGAGGTTTAAGGGATGGCAGGAATTGAATGAGCTTTATAAAGTGTGACTGACGAGATAGATTATAAGTGATGTGTAATGTTTGCAAGTGCAAATATGACAATATGGTTTGTTTTCATTTATGGAAATGTATGATTATCTATGTCACAAGTGATCATTTAATAAAGGTGTTTCTTGTTTAAAAAAATAACACCAAGAAACACATCAGGATATTTAAGCATAAACTAGAGTGATGTGGAATAAAGATACCCAGATAGTTCCAATAGTAGTAGGAACATCATGTCTAATTAAAAAATAATTTTCAGGCTTACTTAAATATGTTACCAATACATGTAGCTCCATATGGACTGCAGAATGTGGCAATTCTAGGTACATTGTTGGTGGTAGGAAGAGCACTCTTTGCAAACATCAAAGTCTGAAGCAGTATTAATTTCAATAATTTTAATTGTATACTGAAAGGGTCTGTTCCTATAAAGGCATTAGAAACTCTTAACATTTAGACAAATGGGGTGGGTTAGTAGATACAATGTTGCAAGAACTGCTAATGCGATTTTTATTCATGTGCTGAGCTCAAATGTAGGAACAAACACATGCTGCCTGCCATAACACCTTTCATGTTATAGGAGAGGGGAGGAGTCAGGGAGGTAAAATGTTATGATGTCCACAGTGGGATAGCTCCTGACCACCAATGCTGTGATTATATTGTCCCTTTTTGGAGATGTTATAACGAAAGGAACAAGTGAGATGATAATGGAAAATTGATGTTAGACTGGAGCATCTGGTTTGAGAGACTTAGGACACCAGAAAATATACACAAATGTGGTGAGAACTGTTAAGGACTTCTAAACTGTATAAAGAAGGTTTGAGTCTCTTGCTTAAGACACTTGTATGTGATCTTTAATAATTTTTCATCAGTTTTTGGTCACCACCCAATGAAATGTTTACTACTATGATTATAAAACAGGGTTGTGGCTGAATAGGGTTCTGGATCCAACCATTAGGAAGTATGAACTTAATAAGTTAATAAACAAACTTACAAACAAAGGCAATGGAACATGGATACTCTTGGGTACTGATTGATCAAGAATGACAGTGAAAGGAAGGATGGAGGTGGAGTAGCAATTTACATAAAGGAGAAATACATTTGTTTCCATAATAAGAGAAGCAAAACAAAAGTATTTTAAAATAATCACAAGATTATGCACAGACCTAAAACAACTACCTGTTCAAGGTACAAAAAAAAACCTCAGTACTTCAAACCACTCAACCTGGTTAACAGTTTGTTGCTCACTTTCATAATACTACTTCTTTTGATCAATAGTGATCTCATAATACTACCTGGTAGACTAATTCTCTTTCTCCCTTTAATAAGATTTAACATTCAAAAAGTGGTTATATATTATGAGGAATCTTTTATAGAAAGCAAACCACCTGGATTTCTCACTTTAGACAACATTTATGAGAAACATTTTGAATTCTGGAACCTTTCCTCTGCATACCATATCACCATACTTCCAGTTTTGCTGTTAAGTGTGCTACTAAATTATTGACTACTGTCCTTTTATACCATTACCCCATAGTGATACAGACTCATTCATAAGATCTAGGCAGTCTCTTAAATCTCTAATTCCACTATAATCTACATTACTAATCCAACAGTTTCTTATTGCTGCTTTCTCTGTATATACACAAAATGTGTAGGAGTGGCGTAGGCCTCATGCTACACATCTGTTCTTAGTTTCAGTGAGTATGAGTTTATATTCCTGGGTATGAATGTGATTAAGCAGGTGGTTTGTGCTGAAAATGTATGCAGTTCTATTTTAAAGGAGATGCTGGAAACTTGTGCTGTGAGGAAGATGTACAACACAATCACAAGATATTAATAGGTGTTTTTAACCAGACCACATTTTCACATTACCAGTATCAGCATTTTCTCATTGCATGCTATGAGACAGGATCCACCTACTTATGCACCAGAATTTCATATTCTTCTTATCAGTACCTCATCATGAACAACGTGACGTATGGAAATGCCTCTAAATGCAGAAATATATAATGCAGACATGTTGACACATTGTATAGAAACGGAGGGTTGTTGTTCCTTTGGTTTTTCCCGGTTAGAGGTCACCACAGCGGAACGCCGGTCTGCTAATGATTGGTAGTAGAGTTTCATGCTCCATCTTAGCAAAACCAAATCTACTCGAGCTACACGCTCTAGGGATATAACCTCAACACAACAATGAATAGAACATGCTGGAGGGATAGATTCCCTTCGCAGAGACTTCCCTTACTATGGAACAGGGTCCCGATCTACATAAGACAGAGCCCCTCACTATCACTCTTCAAGAGGAACCTTGATGAGTAGATGGGTAACAGAAAGTTCACACTGGGGATCACACCAACAGCACTACTAGATAGAGGCCAAGGGTACTAGCTGCTAGTACAAGGGTCTATGGAACTACTAAAGGGGTGGTAAATACCGCACAACATGGCTGGGCTAATATATGCCTTCGGGCAGATATCCATTACCAACCTATGGTGCCGAGGTGCCAGCTCGACGCCCAACCTTTAACGAAGGCATGCCCATTCATGCATGTCTTTCGAACGCCACTCGACCGCGGGGAGGACATGCAAACTCCACACAGAAGGTGCTCCAGCCGAGAATCGAATGGGAGAACCTCTTGCTGTGAGGTGACAACGCTACCGCTGCTATATAGAAATGGAGGGTAAAATTATGAAATATGATGGAGTCTTCAAGTACTGTGAGGTCTGTGCTATCCAGCATATGACTGCTGCCTCACTCCACAGCTCACTACTTGCTTTGCTCAGCTTTGGTTGGCTTGCAGCTTTTCAGTCTTGCTTCGATTTTGACACTGGAGCACAGCTAGCTGATCAGCTGCACAGATTGTCAGAGTGATTGTCACTGTTTGCATATTTAGGTCTACACTGCAGTGTATCATTGCAAGCCTGGATCAAGAAAACAGCACATCCGTATGAATCCTCCCATTTATTACAGAGGGGTTTGGTTTATTTATTTATTTTTTACCACCATAGAGCACTCATCAGATTTGACCATTTGCAGACTCAGCCCAGGTTACATGCATAGTAAGAGAAAAGTAAAAGTAACGCTAGAGGCCTAACTAAATTATACAGTGTAGTGATATAATATAACATAGATATAAAAACATGCACATTATTACAAGAAGGTTTAAAAAAGAAGTAGGATCAAGATTATACAATGCATAATACAGGTATTGTAGGTGAGGTGAATATGTTCCATTCAAAAGAATGGACATAGTATTTACAAGTACGAAGGGAAATTTTAGCGAGTAGAGCTTGTAGATAACTAAGAGCTGCAATAGAAGAGCTAACAACAAGAAAAGTGAATATTAAATGCCCAGTAGGGAATGGACAGGTCAGATGAGGAAGCAGTGGGTATGAGTTTATATATTGGAGAGGTTAAAACTTAAAAGATAAGCAGCCAAGGTTTTCTGGGATTAATGTAATAATGCTAGGGTTATGCTTAGGTCTTTAATTATAATATTTTGTTAAGACTTCTTGTCATCCATTTTTTGAACATAAAGTAATTCAGTTGTAATCAAACACTCAGTAATAATATCTTGTGTCAAGACGGTGTCTGAAGTAAAACTGTGTATAAAGCAGTTTCATCAACTTAAGAAAGGCTACCACCGAAGTATGTACTAGAATAAAGTAATAAATCATAGATGGTTTGTTGAATAGAATCACATTAGTAACAAAATAGCTTAAGGTAAATAGTTTGCCAAAATTTATATGAAGCAAATAAAATCAGTGATACTAGCCACAAACTTATGGACAATAGAGAAGCCTTTCATTGAATCAGACATCTGTCAGTAAACTTGATGCCAGAAGTGCTAAAAGCATGCATTTAATCATGAAGAAAATATTATTTTGTTACCTTATCCTTAGAATCCCCACAAAAGTTAATTATTCAACATGGTCTTAGAAGCATTGGCTTCTGAATCATCATTTATTCTAACATATTTAGCACTATTAAAAATACATATTTCTTGTAGATACAGTAGCCAGTAAAACTTGCTGTAAAATATTTACATTTATAGAAGCATATTTATGATTTTTGAAACTAAATATCCATTTGTGAATCACAAGCATACTAGAGCCATGTAAAATTTCAGTGTGATTGTTTGATTACCTATCAAGGAGATGCAGATGTAATCAACAGTTATTAAAAGCATCAGTAAAGTTGGTGGTGTGGTGATTATGTCTACCTGCTGGTAAGAGACAGCAATAGAGCCAACATTGTGTTGCACAACTGCCTATATCAAATTGTATTCCTTTTCCCTGGATAAATTCAAGAAACTTGTTGGCAGAGTATTATATATGATTTTTTCACTGGATGGCCATATAACTGATGAGCTAAATTTGTATATCAGTTTTTGCTCGTCCTAGAAACAACAGTTTATAGGTTGATCAAAATACATAAATAAATGATATAGTCTCATTTCAACCTGTAGTTAGTAAGAAACTTACATTAGCAGAAGATATTTCACACTGTACTGAATCTGTTTTCAGGAAGCACATTGGCTTGGTGAGCAGATCTTTTGCTTTACAGCAACAGATTCTGTAGTTGAATTTTAGGCTGAGGTACCTTCTGTATGGGATCTACACATCCCCCTTCCCCGTGTTTGTGCATGTTTTTCCCAAGTGCTCTAATTTCTTCCCACCTCCCATGGACATATGGTAGGTGAATTAGTATTTTATAAATTGCTTGCAGGTTTGCACATAGTTTTTGTGTGTGTGTGTGTGTGTGTGTGTGTGTGTGTGTGTGTGTGTGTGTGTGTGTGTGTGTGTGCATTATGTGATAGACTGGTGCACCATCCCTAGAACAAGTTGCTGTATGTGTTTTAAATAGTTATGTTCTAAGCTTTCCTCCTACAAGAAGGATACATCTTATTTTTAGTAAGCATCAAAGAAATTAATAACAGATTTACTTAGTTTACGTCATCATGGATGTGGTTAGTCTGTAAACCAGTACAGTATTCCAGACAATGGTGCGTTTGATCCAGTTTATTGCCTGCTTTTGCACTATTGTGATAGACATTTCAGTGGTAGAAACCATTGCTATGTTTGTTGAATTGGTACTGAAGCATAATTATTATTTTTAGGATGAGGCCTTTGCCCAAATTAGTGGTAAAGCCATGGTTTCTTTGATGGTTGCTAACTGTGCCAACTATTACATAGCACACTGAGGTGCTACATGGCTATACCAATAGAAAATACTTTTGTGTTACAAAATATGGCTGCTTTATAGATGGCCTCTTTTTGGTATTATCTGGCTCTGATGAAATATCTTTCCATTTATGGGTGAACATGCAGTTGTCTATTTTGCATCTTGATTTTTCATTTGAGAGTAAACATCATGCCTTTAGATTCTTTGATGTGAGGTAGTATTGTGATAATATGCGAGGTAGTATTGCGATAATGTGCGTGTACAGTTTAGTTTGTTTAGGAGAAGCGTGCAGTGTATTAACTTGCTTCATTTTTCCTTCTGTCCTATTCTTAGACTGACTGAAAATATTCCTAAGGGTCAGTTGTTGGTTGCTAATGTTGCTAGGGTTCAGTTTTTTAGACTTGTTTAGAATGCTATCACTGTATTATACTGTGTTTGCTTGATGGCAGAATGAGCCAATAAGCCTATGTATTCTGCCCTTCTGTTCCATTAATATTAATACATTTGTGAACAGGTGTATAACCATACCAGCTTACTAGAAAAAGCTGGTAAAGGTATTCCTATAAAGAATGACGGCGCTGGCTCCTCTTGGGTTACATTATGTTTATTTGAGTCATGCTCTAATGATGGATAATGTTATCAAATTATAAAAAAAGAAATGAAAAGATTAAAGCTATGGGTACAGCAGGGCCTAACCCACCACACCTCCCATAGAGAGGCCTTTATCTCCTGCACCTCATTACTTAATGTAATGAAGTTTCAGGTTGCACAGACTTTGATTATGTTACCAAGTTTCACTTAACAGGTCTGTAGTTTAACAACAAATCAGTTATCCATGTTCAGATTGCCTGTTTTTGTCATTGTAGGTGGCAGGATGGGCTTATTAGGCATATAGCATCTGTCTGTCTCGTTACAAGATGTACTGTTGATACAGTCATGGTCTCTGCCATGATGTATATGTTTGGTTATATACATTACAGTGTTGGGCAAATCAGAGCTTTAGTAGGTGAGGTCACTAGAATGACTTTTGGGGGGTTCAAATTGGAAAGGATATGTTATGTGGACCACCCAGACCTAAGCCTTTGATAGATACCTTTGGTCTACCACCAGGTACATAGTAATGGTAAGTATTATTACTGGTAGATATCATGCCAGTTGTTCAGCTAGTATTATTTATTTAGCTGTTTATTCATATAAATCATATGTGAGCGAGGCATTTAGAGCATTCAGAATTTATACTAAGGAACATCAGTATGATATTTTTGTCCGTAGGAATGCCAGTAGCTTTACAAGGCAGGTGTGTGGTAAGAATAAAGAACATAGTGTGAAGCTTTTTGTATTACATCTGGTGACAGTTGATCTACTAGGTGATGGATTTAGCAATGCATTCTTACTTAAATGAGTTGGTAATATATCAGACTGGCTGCACACAATTGCCTGTAATAAATATTTTCCCTTTAAAGATAAAATTAAATGGAAGGAAAGGCAAGTCTTAGTCAAGTTGTTACTTTTCTCCATTGCTGTCTGCCATCTGACATGGCATATACTGCTCCTCAATCTTCTGCAGGGAGCATCCCCTCATCCCTTGCCTGGCTTTCTCAAGAACCAGGGTTCCATAAGCAGGAGGATCATTTTGAGGGAACCTTCTTGAAGAGGATTTGGGGAGTAAGCAAGTAGAAAATCAGGAGGCATGGTACAGCACCATCCTGACAGCAGTGGCAATTTTTTTTTTTAATTTATTTATGCCCTAACCGCATTTCTGCTCCATGCCCAATATGCTGTGACATCAATGTGGACCTGGTCCAGAGATGATTTGCAGATGCATTCACTTCTGTTTTGTTCAACACTCCACTGGGGGTAGTAGTGCAGACAGAGGATCCATGTATTCTCCCCAGACTAAGTTAGTTAGAAAATGCTACTAGTTCCTTACTTTTCTTGGCAACTCCTCAGGGATCAGGTCCACTAAGTTATGTACTTTTGCTGATGTTTCATTCTAATGGGTTAGACTTTGCATTTATTGGATGCAACTTGTTTGTTTTTATGTGTGAAGAAACATATGAGCTGAAACTTTTCAATTTTAGTTATGTATATCTTTGTTACTATATTGGATCCTGCCTGAGTTATTGAATTTTGTTTGATTTTACTTTGCTGACCAGTATCTTTTTTTGGACAATTATTTTTCTAGAATTTAAAATAAGTTGTTTTAAGGTTACAACACATGCAATTGTCATACTGATTCCCATTGCATTATCATTTAAGGTAATGATGTTTAACTTGAAACATTTCCCAGGTTGTTACTCCAAACCCATTTATTCTCCTTTTATGAATTATTCATTACTGAAGATCTAAAATCAAACACAACACAGTACCATTTAGTTGTCAAGCCCTTAAGGCAAACCAGCACACAGCCAAATTTCTTGGTGATTGGTGATTTTATAGTGAGACACACCAAATTTCCCCCTCATCAGAATGAGTAAGGAGAGAGTCACGGTTAGCTGTCATTCTGGGGCTAGGATCCATCAAGTCACACAGGCACTCAGGTCATTGAACCAAAGGTACCATTATGATGCTGTCATAGTCCATGTGGGTGTTAATGACCCAAGATGTACCTCTCTTGACTATATGAAGACATGATTGAGCTCACTGATTATGTGTCTCAGGCAGGTATGAGCCTAGCACTGAGCAGCATACTATCTTCTCCAAGGATGATGCCACATTACCAACAGAAAATGATTGAGTTTAACAATTAGCTTAGCTTCTGGTGTCAATCCAGAGGGGGTACAATATTTGACAGCCTGGGAGAACATGGTTGACAGACCACGCTGCTTTGCCGGGGATGGTCTGCACTTATCCTGTCTTGGCTTTCAGGTATTGGCAAAGACCTTTTTCACCCCCATAATGCCTTTTTAGGCAATTCCAAACTGATAAACTTACTAACATAACTGACTCCCTGAAGAGTGTAGACATCTATATAGTAATGGAGACATGGTTAAAGTCACTGAGAGTACTCCAGCAATGCAAGGTTATAATGCCTTTCACACCTTTAGACCAGTTACTGCACAGGAAGGAACTAAAGGTGGAGGAGTGTCAGTCTGTATTAAGATTAATCTCACATCCAGACTAGTTAAAGTGTATGACCCACCATAACTAATACTGGAACTCATACATGTGCAACTCACCATAAGCAGGCTGCCATACTATATCCTTGCAACATGTAGGTCCCCCTCCATTTCTCAGGAAACCCATACTACCTATCTCAATGCATTAGAGTCCCTCCCTGTTCAACCCATCACGATATTCATGGGGATCTCAACTAACCATCTAAAAAACCCTAAACTTATCGATCTCTTTCATATTCATAAGTCAGAGTACCAGAAATAGAAGTTCTAAGGACCTGAATTTTGCCTGTGACTTAAACAGAAGATGCTGGAGAGAGAGATATGTGCCCCAGAGACCACCCTTCCTATGGAACAGGCTTCCCATCCATGTAAAGTGGAGTTCATCTTTTACCCAGTTTAAGCACAACCTAGATAAGTGGATGGGGAATAGGAAATTTACACCAGGCTTGGTACACATGTACCTTATGGACAGAGGTAGCGTATAGATGTCTGGCCCTCAATGTCCTGTTTAGATGCAGGACATCATTATTCTTTCAGGAAGACTTGGCTAGGTTTAGAAAGCCCCCCCTGGGTCATTAGCCTAGTAACAGTCTTTGAAACTATGAATCTTCCAAAACCAACTTCTGCTCTTTAAAGCTGAAACCATTCATATTGTGTTGTGTACATTTTATTTTTCTTTCAGGAAGTAAATCTCACACCAACAATATTTAGTACATTAAAAATAAACTTTCACAAAGATGTACTTAGAATTAAATTTGTCTGTACAGAGCAATAAGCAGTTTGAGTACTAAGGTTTCCTAGCTTATGTATGAAGAGGAGCAAAGTTTTGTGAATATTGTATGTTAGAATTATAATCAAAAATTCTGAAATGTTATCTTTGCAGAAAACAAAGCAAGACAAATTCTATCAGGTTCAGTCGATGATGTATGACTTAATGGAATGGAGGTCCCAGCTTCTTTCTGGCACTTTACCCAAAGATGAACTCAAAGAGCTGAAACAGAAAATAACCTCAAAAATTGATTATGGCAACAAGTAAGTAAAATCTGGTACATGTCTTTTATTACTATTCTGTTTTGTTGAACATCTTTGTTCTAACTGCGTGCATAGTATAAGGTCATCATTAAAAACCTTTTCATCCATACAGCTGTATTTGTAAACAGAATGCATTATGCAAACCAAATCAATTAATTACATCCATGATGTTCTCATGCAGTTTATAAGGCTGGTTAATTCAGCTAAGAATCAGGGTCAACTACATTTTTAGAGAGAGACAGAAATGGAGATTCTGACAGTTCCTGTCCAATTCTGGCTTTCTATATCCTTCATAATTTGCTGGGCATTCCTGAGTATCCTGACCACATACTATACCACCACATTAATTACCCTGGCCCCGCTCATATTGGTTTGGATCAAATGACACAAAACAGAATGATTTCCAAAGGAAATCTAGATATTTAAGCTGCTGTGTAGCTGTACTGGAATTTGGGAACCCTATCACTACAAAAATATACCATAACGTCCCCAGTGTTCCTGGATTTACCATGGTCATAAATCACTACACATTATGTCAGCAGTCATTGACTTCTTTTTGAACTGGTCCTAAAAAATATCTATCTATATATATATATATATATATATATATATATATATATATATATATATATATATGTGTGTGTGTGTGTGTGTAGGGTCTATATTAGAACATCGAAGTTTCAAAACTTCGAATGTTTTGATATCGACCCCTATTCAGCTAAAGCTGAAAACATTGAACATACAGAACAGCAAATTTTTTCCTAGGGAAAAATTTGCTGTTCCAAAACACATACACACAACACAAGCACACCAAACAAACAGCAATCCACACACATACACCTACCCTACACTAAACTATACACGCACCACTAACAATCCACTTTCCTTAACCCAAACCCTAACCCTAAGGTCTGTCACTATCACACACTCACCTCACCCGCGCCCTAACCCTAACTCACCTACCCCGCCCTAACCATCACGTCCACACAATCGCACACTTACCTGACCCGTGTCCTAACCCTAACTCATCTAACCTGTCCTAACCCTCATGTCCACACAATCGCACACATACCTAACCCGCACCCTAACCCTGACTAACCTAACCCGCACTCAATCGCACACTTACCTGAACCCGACCAGTAACTTTCCACCACAGTCCTGAAAATACTGAAGCAACAGAAATGGACAACCGAATTCTTTCCCTAGGAAAAAATTTGGTTTTCTGTTGCTTCGATATTTTCAGCTTTTGCTGAATAGGGGTCGATATTAGAACATTCGAAGTTTTGAAACTTTGATGTTCTAATATAGACCCTATAGATATATATATATATATATATATATATATATATACATATATATATATATATATATATATATATATATATATATATTCATCCAAGACAGTGTACAAAATGCCCATACAACTACTACAATATAGTCCAAACAAGTAATCCAAATGGAGGAAAGTGGCAAGAACGAGTACTTAATAACTTGTTTTATTCAAAATAATGAAATGAAATAAATGCAATGGCAGAGGATGAACCCCAAACCGGTTTTGCCACATATATATGTGTGCATATAAGTGTGTGTGTGTGTGTGTGTACACACACACACACACACACACACACACACACACACACACACACACACACACGCACACAATTAAATTACAATAAATACATATACTAAAATAAAAATATATATAAAAAATATAAATATATGTATAAAATATATATATATATATATATATATATATATATATATATACACACAGTAAAATTACAATAAACATACTACAATAAAATTGCAAAGTTTGCCACGGGTGCCAAATCATCTTCACATCACTGCAACTGTCTACACTCTCTAAACTGGGTAGAGCTTCACCGCTATCTCTCCTACATTCAAATCACTACCGCACACAACTTCATTTTCAAACCCTCACACTACCCTTCTCTAGCTTCTACCTTCACTAGGCATCTTCCTGACTGATCCCTCAGATCTAACAATCAAAACCTTCTCAAAGTATACAAACCATTACGTACTGCTGGCCCGCTCCTATTATCTTACTCCCTAGCATTGAAATGGAACTCCCTTCCTCCCCACATTCGAACTATAAAATCCCCCTTTACCTTCAAAAGCCTGCTTCACTCTTACTTCTCTGCTAAATGGGAGCGCTCCTGCTCCCACCCGTCCTAATCTACACACCACACCTTCCACTTCCCACTCTACCTTCCACTTCCACCTTTCAATTTTCCACTCCACCTTCATCTTGTATTCCTTCTCCTACTCTCCTCCTCACTCTAACTCACCCTCCCCTTTCTCACTTTTTCCCAACTCTTTTATCTCCTACTATTTCTTTCTCCGATGACTTTAACAACCTACATTAAGCATTTATTGCTATCCCAAACTAAATTGTTGTATCACCTCCAATGTTTTTACAGTCATAATACTCTGTAAATTGTATAAGCAACTTTATAAACAATTGTACATTGTATTGAGTCTTTAAACATTGTTTGTGTAATTGTTTTTTGTAGCTTTGTATATGTATTCACATGGAGCTTTTCTCCCCGGGCTTCTATTGAAAAAGGGCTCAGTCTGGATCAATGGACTACCTAATAAATAAATAAATAAATATATATATATATATATATATATATATATATATATATATGTGTGTGTGTGTGTGTGTATATATATATATATATATATATATATATATATGTATATATATATATATATATATATATATATATATATATATATATATATATGTGTGTGTGTGTATATGTATATATATATATATATATATATATATATACACACACACACACACACACACACACACACACACACACATATATATATATATATATATATATATATATATATATATATATATATATACAGTAAACTTCCCGTTATCTGGGACTCAAGCAACCGTCACTCTCAAGCAACTGGCATTTGATTGGCTCATATGTCTGCATACGAGCCAGTCAAAAATCGCATAGTGGAGCCTTTTCTGTTCAGTGTGGAACAGCCGGCTGTTCCGCATTGAGCAGAAGAGGCTCTGCTTTGTGATTTGTGATTGGCTCATGTGCTAGTATACCAGCCAATCAGAAATCATAAAGCATATCTCAAGCAACTGGCACATATACTTAACTGGCATCTACCAATCCTCATGGGTGCTGGTTAATTAAGACTTTATATGTATAGGTAAAGTTTCATCTTAAAGCTAGTATGAGAAATAGTCCATTCTTAACTAAGTTTGCTCTGTAGCCGCAGCAATTTCATAAAATAAAACAATACATTTTATTAGGACTGTTGATTCATAGGTTTATACTGAGCCAGCACTATGTTAACCATTGTAGTAATAGATCAGAGCCTAATCATAGGAAGTGGAGTTAAATTGTGAGATACAGTAGACAAGAAAGGAAAATAGAAGCACAGAAAGAGTAGGGAAGATTGAAATGTGATGTTTGGCATATTTATCTATATAGTTAGGGATAGAGGAATGGTGAGGATGGAGGGAGTAAGAGGTGGTGAAGGTGGATGAGTATAAATACTTGGGATCAACAGTTCAGAGTAATGGTGAGTGTGGAAGAAAGGTGAAGAAGAGAGTGCAGGCAGGATGGAGTGGGTGGAGAAGAGTGTCAGGAGTGATTTGTGACAGACGAGTACCAGTAAGAGTGAAAGGGAAGGTCTGCAAGAGGGTAGTGAGACCAGCTATGTTGTATGGGTTGGAGACAATGGCATTGACAAAAAGGCAGGAGTCAGAGCTTGACATGGCAGAGTTGAAGCTGTTAAGATTTGCACTGGGTGTGACGAGGATGGACAGGATTAGGAATAAGTATATTAGAGGGTCAGCCCAAGTTGGATGGTTTGGAGACAAAGCCAGAAAGGCAAGATTACATTGGTTTGGACATGTGCTGAGGAGGGATGCAGAGTATATTGGGAAAAAGATGCTAAGGATGAAGCTGCCACGTAACAGGAAAAGAGGTAGGCCTAAGATAAGGTTTATGGATGTGGTGAGAGAGGACATGCAGGTGGTTGATGTGACAGAGCAAGATGCAGAGGACAGGAAGAAATGGAAACAGTTGATCCGCTGTGGCGACCCCTAACGGGAGCAGCCAAAAGAATAAGAAGAGTTTGGCATTGTTAACGGTGACTCCTGGGATGAATTTATGAGCTACAACCTAGAAACAGATGTTGCTGCACTTTTTTTTCCTCTTGGCATTTGCAAGGCTTGAGCTACTGACAGTTTTGCTACTTGATATGTGTCAGCCACAGAGTTACCAGATTTCTAAATGGCCAGGTAGGGACCAAAAAAAAACCAAAAAAAGGTCTGTTCTTTCATGCAGAACAGCCCGCTGTTTTGCATTGAACAGAAGAGGCTCTGCTTTGTGATTTATACTAGCCAGTCAAGAATCACAGAGCGGAAGCCGTTTCACCGTGGGTTTAGATTTATCAGGCAGTGTGGGACTTGGGATTGGGCTGCTGATCTCGGGACAGTCACGCTCATATAGGGACGTCTGGCAACCCTGGTCAGCCAGTAGATCTCTGCAGGTGAACTTAAGCTTGCTATACGGAATAAAAAAATACGACTCCCTATCAAAAGACTCCAACCCAGGTCTGCCCTGTAGCAGGTGAGGGATACTCACCAGTATACTAACAAGGAAGACTGTCAGCCCAGGCACCCAGAACTACAGTCACACTGTAACATTTAAGGAAGAGAAAAATCCAAACTACATTGTCATCACTGTGGGGGATTCATGTTAGCTCATCAACACACTTCTACTAGTGCTGTGTCATTCAGACTAAATCACTAAATTCTTCTCAGTGACTTGACAAAATGGTTCCGTTCTCCTCTTTTTAGTGTAAACAACTGCCTTGCATCCCAAGTGTAGGGGGAGGTTACCACACCCCTAAGCCTATATACATGTATTCATATATATGTATGTATATCTGCTATGTCATGTACTAATTGCATTGTTTCACAGCAATGGGAGAATGATTACCGAAAGGGCTTTTCAGCAGTATTGGCACACTGCATCAGCACTCTTAGAATTCTCTGTTGAACAGTTGACAGGTTGCATTACAAGCCCTGAAGCTGAATATGTTGAAACATAAATTTTCCCTCTAAAAGCAACAAGTGACCGACTAAAGGGGTCAATTTCTCAGGCTTTTGTTTAGAAGGATAATCTTATGTTTCTTCGGTTTTCTGCATATAGAGCTTTTGAATTCTTTCAAACTGAATTTACATTCCTGTTAAAGTGGATGCAAAATAACCATTGCACAGTGTTATTGATCTCAGAAAAGTTAAATGTAAGCCTGAGAGCTTTACCTTACTATAGTAAATGTGTAGAAATATGACACATCATTGCAGAACAGTCTTGGTATATGTCACACTAACTTCACGGTACAGATTTTGTTTTAGAAATAGCCTCAGAAATATTTTTTTCAATAATTTTTATTTTCATTTTTTCATTTATATAAAACAATTATTTCCATTCTTACAGCATGACCATCAGTGAGTGTAATACATTGTAGTCAATATAGTAACATGTAGGTCATAAAACATATCTATTTACACTATAGGCAAAGATTTGTTCTCATTCAATTTCGTTGTTATAAAAACAGCACATACAATAAGGATTTCAAGTGCATAGTTTGAGTGTGTGATCATGTGTATATTTCTAGGTTCCTTTGTACCTTGTTACTATGTAGTATGTATGATGTTATATGATAATATTAAAGGTTTGTTCCCAAATTTCTCGGGCTTTCATATTTTTGTTTCTTTTATCCATTACTATTTTATGGGCTAAAAGATGTTTTATAGCCATTTTTTGAATCCCTCCCAAGATATATTTGTAGGGTCTAACCATTTGAGAGCTATATATAGCTTCATTAATAAGAAAATTATTATAAGTATATTCGCTTGTTTTCCTGATATGTTAGATGGGTGAATATGTAGAAGGGTAAATTCCCGTGTTAGTGTTGATGTTTGATATCCCATTTTTGCAGTTGTATCTTCAGGGAATTCCAGAGTTTGTACACACATTTGCAACTCCAAAATATATGCATTAGGTCTGCTACCTGGTCCTTGCAATGTGGGCAGTATGTTGATTTGGATGCATTGAATTTGTGGTGTATTGCGGGTGTAAAATATGCATTATTATTTATCATGAGCTACGTGTATAACAGTTTTTTAAGGGGTATACTTTTCAGTGTTAGATTGATTGCTTGACTTATTTGCTGGTCATCTATGGATGGTTTTAATTTTCTCCAATAATTAGAGAAAAGTAGGCCCTTCTGAAATTTGATTTCACCTATCATTTTATATGATTTAGATATTGTTTTCCTTGTTGTAAGAATAGTCTTCCAAAGCAGAGTACAGCTTTCCATGTCACTATTAAGTATAGTAAAGTTTTGGCGGTAGCTGGAACACAACTCTTTGATTTGTCTTAGAATTATTATGTATGATTTGGGTAGATTTAGGTTACTTCCAATTTCTTGGGTTGTACAGTTATGGTATGGGTAGATATCTTGAATTATTTTGTCCTTTAATCGAGAAAAAGAATCAAGGTCTAGCATCTTGTTATTTATTTTTAGATTTGGATTTTTATGGAGGGGTTGTAGTGTTACCATAGCTTGCCCAAGGTTTAAGGAATGAAAGAGTTTTTGTGTTATATTTATAGAATGTTTTAAGGGATCTGTAATGTTATATGTTTGTAAATCTTTTTTATTTAAAAAGGGAAGCACTTTGGGATTGATGCCTAGTGCTTTAATGTACCTATAGAATATTGTCACCAAAGGAGGTGACCAAGTTTTCATTGTCAGGTTATGTTCTCCTATTCTCAGTATTCTGTTAGTGTTGATAATAGAGTAATAAGTTTTAAAATCTGGCAGGTTCAGACCCTCTTTGCTCTTAGGAAATGTTAGTTTCTGATTCAAGATTCTGTTTTTTTAGGTTCCCATATGAATTTTGCTAGGAAGGTAGGAATTTGTTTGAATAATTTATTATGTATTATTATCATGTGATATCATGAATATATATGTTAGTCTAGGTAAAATGTTAATTTTGATTATTGATACTTTGGCCAGAAATGGTAGCTTAAGGTTATTTCATCTTTTAGTCTTGCATTATGCTTAGCCATTTAAGAGTTATGCTATGCTAGTAGAATTCCTTGTTGCTCTGGAAGAAAGTAATTCCTGGATATTTAGTTTCTTCTTTAATTTTTATTGTATCTATTAGTGGTATTAATGAGATAAGTTTGGACAGCCTTAAGGGGAAGATATTAGTTTTATTGCGGTTTAATTTGTAGTTAGACATGATTGAAAATTATTCAATTGCAGTTATTATTTTGGTTATGTCTGAGTAGTGAAGTATATCTTTAGATCATCTGCGAAGGCAGTGAGCTGTACTTTGAAGTTATGTGTTGAGGGGGATTATGGTATGTGTTTTGTTTAATATAAAGAAACAGGGGTTCTAGGTATAGGTTAAATAGGGCGATAACGGACATCCTTGTCTTGTTCCGTTTTTTATCATAATTCTATTTGACCATGTTTTATTTATATATAGGATGTGTATGGATTGCTATAGAGAATTTGGATGATCTGAATGAAACTGATAGGTATGTCAAAATAAGGTAATGTTTGAAGTAAAACTTCTAGGTTGACCCTGTCAAATGCCTTGTGCATTTACTACCATTGCATAGATATTAATATTCCTCCGATTTGCAAAGGCTATTAATGCATCCAATGTTAGAGTGTTGTCGCTGGTCTGTCTTTGTGGTGTGAACCCAAATTGCTCTGGAGAAATGATTTTCTCTATCAGGTTTTTTAAAATATTTGCAATTATTGAGGTCAGAATCCTTGTATCTATATTTAAAAGGGAGATGGGTCTGTAACTGGGCTTTTGGGGTCTGCATGTTCTTTTTGTATGAAAATAGTTTTGGAGGCATTGTGAATATCATTTATATTGTTTTTGTTATATAGTTCAGCACATAGTGCAGTAGTTTAGCAATTAGGGGGGGGGTGAAAGTTTTATAAAATTTTGACGTAAGTCCATTCGGTCCTGGGGCCTTATGTGACTTTAAATGTTTAATTGTTGTGCTTATCTCATGGAAATAGGTTCCGTTGTTTTTTTTTGTTGATCTAAATCTAGTTTAGGGAATTTTAGTTTTTAAAGAAAACGCTCTCTATCTTCCTTAGAGGTTTGTAATGTTTTTTCTGCATAGATATGAGAGTATATTTGTTCGAATACTTTGATAATTTCTTCATTTCTTGTGTAAGCCTCAGAATTTTAGTATGAATCACTTTTTGTGTTTCAGATGAATTCATATAATATGAAAATATATTTTTTTTTAGAACCAGTCATCTCTTCAACACATAGATGTATTAAAGACAACACCATTCTTCACACACCTTTCCATGTATTTGAGAAGTAATTTAAGACTTATGCTGACATTATTGTAGACCTTGCTTCTAATTTTGAATTAATCTCTAAATTTTGCTGTATATACAGTATGGGCTTTCCTATGTTTAGTGAAGGAGATGGTAAAGACAAGTCCCAGAACTGACCCTTGTAATACCAGTAGATACATCATGCCATTATAATAAAACTGTACATGTTCTTGCTATTTTTGCTTGCCCCTTGAGCCAGGTAGGTAACCATTAATGCTGTCAGTGTTGTAAAGAAGTAAAACCTGTAACCAGGCCAAGACATTCACTGACAGACCCATAATGACACGTATAGAAAGTCAGCTATGTTTATTAGAGCGGATCTCTTTCTTATGAAACTGCAGCTGTCAATCTTATAATAAAATTATGTCTAGTATAATTATTATGATACTCTACAGTTTATACTGGTCAAATATGAAGGCCTGTAATGAAATCTGTAATTGTGTTTCCCCCCTTTACCAGTTGGCACGGCTTTGCTTTGTTGCACATTAATTATTTAACTTTATTAGATATTTCAGCATTAGATATTTCTTTTAAAAGGCAAATTCTAAGCTCTAACAAGGAGGGAGTGGAGCGCAGCAAAATGGTTTATCAAATTAATGTCTAATTCCTTTATACCAGTGAAATTTGTGATGCAAATCTACCTCAAAGTTACTATGGTATTACATTCCTGTACTATAGGCAGGGGGTAATAAATAAAAGGTTTTGACATTCTGCTTATAGAAAGGAAATGTGCACCATCCTGACTTTATCCATGCAAAGCAATAAAAATAAATAAATAAAATTAAAGCACCTCACCAGGTGTTAAAATCTACAATAAAATCTTCCTAAACTAAAATACACCCCAAAACCAGACAAACTGCTACTTCCCTGCAGCCAATGCAATGCAGTTAACATCAGCAAAAAGACATAAATGTATGAAAAAATAGGCAGTATACATTTCTCATTCTGGCTACAATAAACTGAAAAAAAAGGCTCTCCCAAAGTAAAAAAAGGACTGAAAAAGCAGTTAAAACAAATAATTCAGTATAAATAAAATAAAAGAAAGTGTATTTCCTTCAGAAATGGAGAACTGTCTTTTCCATTCTCAGCAAAATATAGTAATGATGAAACTAAAAATGAAAGATCTGAAAACAGTAAAAATGGTGAGAAATAGATGTGGGACAAACCAGTTTCCATTGTGCTTGTCTCCCTCTCTCTCTCTCTCTCTCTATATATATATATATATATATATATATGTAAGAGTTAACCACACCAGTGCCAGAGCAAGGATAAAACACAATGCATAAGTAAAACTGCCCAAAAAAAAAAAATCAATTACCTTACACTAGCATAGCTCTCCATCAGCCTGTCATATAATGTTTCACATTGTCTTCCAGAGTACCCCAGACTTCTCCCATCTATTGACTACCTCCTCACACAGCCAGCTACTGTAGATAGGCTTCAACCCAACCTCAGTAACAAGTCTAAAAAACACGAAGACTCATCTCTTCAAATAGCACCCTAGGCAGGCACTTTCTTTACTCCCAGTACACTTAATATTACCCAATACCCCTTCACTGCTGAATTCCTGGTCTAAACCCCGTCTCCACCAAGAATTGTGACATGGCCTGCCAATGGACTAGAAATGAAATTCAGCAAAATAAAGTAATAACTTCCTAAATAATGTATTGGTTGCATCCAGTGATCCGTAGCTATATGCAAAACCATGGAAATGTTTTTGTCTGTCTCTCAGCTAAGCCACACCTCTCAAAAAATATGTTCTCACATCATTCATACAGTCTTATAACAAAACCCTCTTAAACCAATCAAATATAGAGCAGAGAAAGTAACGATATTAGAAATTGCTTCCCTCCTCAAAATGACAAATAATCAGTGAGTCAGTAGGTTAAAAAATCCAATGGAAAAAAACTGATGAGGCATAGTTCTCTTGTGTACTACTACTGGAAGAAAACATCCAAAACAGGGAATAATACCCTTTGGCAGAGTGATTTGGCAGGTATTCACACAGCTGTGTAGGCATTTTAGGTATTGCTAATTTTCATGACAATGTGGCTGAATGGATAATAAAATGGTCTCTGTGCTTGGATTCTATCTTTGCTGCTGTGTTGAGATGTTTTCTTAGTGAAGAAATGAGCATCTTCACTTGACACATCATGCCTTGTGTTAGGCAGGTAAAGTGTTCTAGGTTGCCACAGGCCCAAGAAGCTCAGGCTGTCAGAAAAGTAGTTATAAGCCAAAGGAGTAGTGGGCACTCTCCAAATGTGTGTGCAGTACAAGTAGTATAAGACATGTCTCCTTCTCTCACTTTTTGTAAAGTAAAGCACATCCCTTACTATCATCATATATTCAAATCTAATTTTGACAGTTCTGACAGCAAATTTACCTCAGGCCTAGCCCCCCCCCCATTTCCCTGACTGTGGTGTTGTGTACCAGCAACAACTGTAGCAGTGGTTTGTCTGCTTGATCTCTACTCTGAGCTGACTGTCACTAACATTTCTAACAGCCTACACACAACTTGTACAGTTTTAATACTGCTCTTGTGGTGTAGTGTAGCAGTAGCAGCAGGAGCACACTGACTTTGTGGATCTTTGTCTCTGATTAGCTATTAGGCCTCACAGCCTAGGTACAGCTCGGATAACTCTAATCCACTTTTGTAATGTTGTCAAAGTAGTGGCACCTGAAACAGCAGTTTTCCTTTGTGAGATTAGATGTTGACTTTATCTTAGTACACAAGTTTGGTGCAAGCTGTTTCACTCATTATTATTATTATATCTGCAGATCATTAACTCATAGCTTAACACTTCCAAAACTGAGGTCATGACAATCCATGCTACCTTGACTGAGATTTGTGGTCCCACCCTTCAAAAATACACAGCAAAATAGACTTATGATGTTAAGTTGTCAATCTCGCCTTCATTCTTGCTGGATGGGGTTCGAAGCCGATCCTCGGCTCCGACTCGGCACTTGCTAAGCTCGAGAGCTAATTTTACCAGCTCGAGGCAACCCTATATCCCATGATGCAAGGCAGAGATTACTCAGATCTCGTTTGCCGCTTCGCTAACGAGGTGCCTTCTTTTACCAGCTCTAGGTAAGTGAACTTTTCAGAGACTTTTGTCTACCCCCTTTAACTTTTTACATATAAATATTAATTTTTGTTAAATACCGACTCACGTTAACCCTATTCCTGTCAGTGTTCCCTTCTTTTAAGTAAATATTCCCTTCCCCCTAGTTAGGCCTTAGGCCTTCCCCTCCCTAAATTTTTTCCTGTCAGGGAATTTTTTGTGTGTGACTGTCTGTTATCCCTGTTAGTTTAATTTAATTTATTTAAATTGTTGGACTGAGTGTGTTTTGTGTGTCAGTGTGTTTCCAGTGTTTCATCGACACAGTTATGTCGAAGGACACTAAGGTCTCAGGCTTCAAGAAGTGTGACTCGTGCTGTCAGAAGATGTCTCTGACAGATGGTCACACTTGTGTTTATTGCCTGGGACCTTCGCACCTGCAGGACTCTTGTGCTATCTGTCATGCTTTCAGCCCAAGAGTCCTGCAAGAACGAAAAAATAAGCTCATTTTAAGGGGCTTATTAAAACCCGAGAGCTCCCCGACTAAGTCGGCGCCAGGGAAGCCCTCGAAACCTGTTAAGCCTTCGGCTCAGGCTTCCAAGCCGTCGGCTTCAGGTTCTTCCTCACCAGGTTCGAGATTGGCTCTGGCTGGAGCCGATCTTTCTATACCAGTATCAGTATCGGCTCCATCCGGCGCCGATACTGTCAAGTCTAGACACTCAGTGTCGGCTCCGGTTGGAGCAGACGTATCTTCGGCTCCGATGGCTCCATTAATCTCGAAAAAGAGATCTCGATCCCCTTCTGTGGGATCTATTCATTCGGCTCCGAGATCACCCTTGTTCTCGGAGCGGAGCCATCGGAGCCGATCTTCTCGTTCATCCAGGCTATCTGATCACGACCTTGAGAGAGTGGTGAGTAGACTATTAAAGTCTCAGGCATTGGCCCAAATACTCCATAGCCCATCTCAACAGATGGTAGCTATATCACATCCACCGAACATTCCTCCTTCGACTCTCTTACAGAGCTCGGAGCTGGAGCTCCTCGGAACCGGTACCATTGTGACTTCAGAGCCGATACCACCCCTTTTGGCTCCGTCGTCCTCGGCTCCGATTTCCTCCTTGAGACCTTCACTGGAGGGATCCGGGTGTCTAGTCTCTCTCGTCGGCTCCGAGGGGGCGAGTGGCATCGGACCCTTGTCCGACCCCGTTCTCCCTCTCGGAGCTTTGGCGTTGGTGAGCTCGGCCCCGACATCTGCCTCGGAGCCTTCCCTCTTGGTGGGGCCTGGGGTTCCTATCTCTTCGGAGCGGGAACCTTCTAGTCTCTGTGATGGGGGAGCCTTCGAGGTGATGAGGAGTGTACTAGCCCCTGGGCTTAGTCAACGGACAGTTCCATCATCTCCTCCCACTACAGTACCTGCTGACGTCTCTTCCCACTCTCTTGCTCCCGGACCCAGAGATCCAATGCCTCAGGTTTCCCCATTGGGAATATCTTCCTCCTCCGAGGCTTCTCCTGATCCATCAGGAGAACCCCCCCATAAGAGGACATGTAAGAGGAAACATTTAGACTCCCCTGAGTCTACTACATCAGATACTGACTTGGATGAGTCGGAGGGGTCCCTAAGGTCCTCCTCTGAGGATGTCTCATTTTCAGACATCCTTGAAATCCTTAAACAGAGGGGGAACTGGCCCTCCCTTAATCCCTCTGAGGACGAGTCAGTATACCTGGAGGCATTCGGATCTCGACTCTCCACCTCCTGGGTGTCTCTGCCTTTCGACCCTCTCATGGAAGTAGTGGCTTGGAAGGTGTGGATGGCTCCAGATTCGGTGGAACCTACCCCCAGGAGACCTTCAAAATTTATTACAGCCCCACAAGATAGACAATACTTAACAAAAGGTGTCCCAGTTGATGCCATGGTGGTGGCTGCTGCCACCAAGAAGGAATTAGCTGATCCTTCAGTACCTGTTCATCCTCCTAATAAGGAGTCTAGGACTATGGACAGGTACAGTAAGCGGATTTTTTCTTCAGCGACTTTTGCCATGAGATCACTGAAGTACTTATGCCACTTCACCCGCCTTCAAAGAGATGTTCTTAAAGAGTTGGGAGAAGTTTTACAGGATCCGTCAGCTGCTGGGTCTCATGATAAGATTAGCTCACAGCTAGGAATCCTTAACTCCATTGCTAACTCCTCCATGCGGCTCATTTCTTATGCAGCTGATGGAGCGAGTAGGGCCGCAGGCACAGGAGTGGCTCTAAGGTGTCAGTCCTGGATGCGGCTTTGTAATTTTGCAGACCCCTTCAAGGCATCTTTCACAAATTCCCCTTTTGATGGCTCGACCTTGTTCGGTCCTCAAGTGAAAGACACTTTGACTAGATGCGAACAAGATGACAAGACTCTTTCTGCCATAGGAGTCCGTTTCTCCACCCCTTCTAGACCTTACCCCAAAGGACAGAAGGAAGGGAAAATGTGGTTCCGCAAATCTCAAGGAGTCACGCCTGACGCACAAAGTCAGTTTACCCCCAGAGGCAGAGGGGGTAACAATAATAGACGCCGCCCTAGGGGCAGAGGCGGTCCGCAGAATCAGGGTAGCAGAGAGCCTCTTTCTGACAAATCCTTCCAGCATCACTGAGATATGTTGCCCGATTGTCCGCCTTCGGAGGCAGACGGGGGAAAATTATCGCTGTACCCAATAGCCTGGCTTTCCCTTTCTCAAGACAAATGGGTACAGTCAATTATATCCGAGGGTTACAAAATTCCCTTCATTCAAACCCCAATTCAACAAAAGGGAACCCTTCCAGACATTCCACCCGGTCTAAGGGAACTAGCAGTACTAGAAATATCAAAACTGCTAGTAAAAAGAGCCATCCAGCCAGTCCCAGCGGACCAAATAGGATCCGAAATCTACTCAAGGTTCTTTTTAGTTCCAAAAAAGACAGGGGACTGGAGACCAATATTAGATCTGAGCAAACTCAACAAGTTTGTAAAGAAATCAAGATTCCGGATGGTCACGCTTCAGTCCATTCTGCCCTTTCTGGGCAAGGACAATTGGATGTGCTCGATAGATCTTCAGGATGCGTACTATCACATAAAAATTCACAGACGCTCCAGAAGATCTCTCCGCTTTCGGCTGGGGACCAGTCACTTCCAGTTCAGAGCCCTGCCCTTTGGACTCACTACAGCCCCCAGAGTGTTCACCAAATGCATGGCAGTGGTTACGGCTCACCTGAGACGTCAAGGATTCCAGGTGTTTCCATATCTAGACGACTGGCTCCTCACTGCCACCACCAGATTTCTGCTTCTCCAAGCCAGAAATTACACCATTCACACTTGCAGAGGGCTAGGAATTTCTATAAATTTTGAAAAATCTGCCTTGTCAATATATTACTTTTATAGGCGCAAATTTGGACACTGTACAACTTTCTGCAAGGTTGACAGACCAAAGGATCTTGGACATTCAAAGACACGTCCAAGTGATTCTATTCAGCAACAAAATACAGGCCAGATTTGCTCTGAAAGTACTGGGTCTTATGGCGGCCGCCATAACACTTCTTCCCCTCGCCCGCTTTTACATGAGGCTGCTACAATGGATGCTATTCACCCAATGGTCCTTTCAACAACTTCCCATGCGTCACGAGATCATAGTAACTCCAACTTGCAAAAGACATCTGACTTGGTGGATATTGTCCCCTCAAATCCATCAAGGCAGACCATTTGTTCCTCTTGCCCCGGTTGCCACGGTTACATCGAACGCCTCCCTGATCGGGTGGGGGGGGCATTATCAGGGCAGAATGGTCCATGGCACTTGGCAACCTTTCGAGTACCATCTGTACATAAATGTTCTGGAGATGAGAGCAGTGCTTTTAACGTTGTAAGCCCTCAACGACTCTCTTCCCCTGGGAACTATTGCAGTCCAAACGGACAATATGTCCATAGTGTGGTACATAAACAAACAGGGCGGAACCAAGTCCTATCCACTGTGTCGAGAGGCTCTCAGACTTTGGAAATGGGCAATCTCCTCTCACCGGTTTCTGATAGCAGCGCACATCCCAGGGAAATCCAACATCATAGCGGACAGATTGAGCAGAGCTATTCTCATGCCTCACGAGTGGTCTCTCAAACAGTCAGTGACGGAAGAGATTTTTTAGAAGTGGGGCCTTCCTTGCTGCGACCTTTTCGCTACACCTCAAAACAGCAAATGCCCAGACTTCTTCTCTCTCTTCCCCCTTCCAGGCCATCCCCCAGAGACGCTCTAACCCAAGATTGGCCCCGGGGACTTCTTTATGCTTTTCCTCCTTTTCCGCTGATACCTCAGCTAATTCAGAAAGCAACCTCCTTGAGAGCCAAGTTGATTCTCATTGCCCCTTATTGGCCTCGACAGATTTGGTTTCCATTCCTACATCATTACCTCTTGGTACAGCCATGGCATCTGGACCCAGTTCCAGATCTTCTGACCCACCAGTCGGGTCAACTGCACCAATCCATACCTTCTCTCAACCTCACTGCTTGGTTGCTCCACTTCCATCCTTAGCCAGGCTTCCTATGATTTCTAATCCTGCGGGATATCATAGTAGCTTCCTAAAATCTTCTACCAGAAAGATCTACACTAGTAAATGGTGACGCTTCTCTTTCTGGGCAAAAGCTAGGAACATAGACCCCTATACTGCTCCAATTCATTCGGTGTTGGACTTCCTAGCTGACATTTTTAATTCAGGATCCTCTTCTTCCACAGTGAAAGTTCAACTAGCAGCCATTTCAAATTTTCATATAGGCTTTTTGGACCACAACATTATGTCACATAAACTTTGCAAGGCATTCCTTCGAGGTATCTTTTTATTGAAACCTCCTATTAGAGACCCCCCACCACAGTGGGATCTAAATTTAGTTTTAACATCCTTGATTCTTCCTCCGTTCGAACCTGCAGCTGCCTGTTCCTTGAAATTGCTTTCTTGGAAGACACTTTTTCTAGTTGCCATTACATCTGCCAGGAGAGTATCTGAGCTTCATGCTCTCTGTGTTCGCCCTCCCTATCTAATATTCCACAAAGATAGGGTATCCCTAAGAACTAATCCGTCTTTCTTACCAAAGGTGGCATCTCGGACTAACCTTAATCAGTCCATTGATCTTCCATTATTTTTCCCGAATTATTCTGCTAGAGCTGAACAAAAGTTACATTATCTCGATGTTCACCGTCAGCTGAGATATTATCTGGATAAGACAAAAATTTTTAGGAAATCTGATCAACTTTTTCTATCCTATGCAGAGAACAGGAAAGGCCTTCCAGTTTCTAAGGTAACTTTATCTAGGTGGCTGTCTTCCGTGATCACTTACATTTATCAGCTCCGAGGCAAAGAGTTGGTTTCTAACCCAAAAGCCCATTCTACCAGAGCTCTAGCTACATCTACAGCTTTTCAAGCTAGACTTCCAATAGACACTATTTGTGCAGCAACCACATGGGCCTCTCCTCATACCTTTGTCTCACATTACAAATTAGATTTGGTCTCCAGAGACAGAGCACATTTTGGTTCCACCGTTCTCAAGAGTCTGTTCCATTGAGCCACCCAGGATAGAGGTGCTAGGGACACGGTCCCATCCAGCAAGAATGAAGGCGAGATTGACAACTTAACATTTAGAAGTTATGTACCTACCATAACGTTCCATGTTAGTTGTCTTCTCTCGCCTTCTTTCTTAAGCCCCGCCTCCTTCCCCTAGCCTGGTCAGACCGAGAAGATTATACATCTTCTATTAAGAGGTTATTACCTTTTTCTAGCTGGCCAACTCCTAGTGTCACTAGATTATGTGGATTCTTTCTAGAGGGTTATGATGTTATTTAGTATTTTTTATTTCTTCCTCCTAAGTTGGAAGAAAATGCTGCTATTTCTTTAGCTACCAAACGAGATCTGAGTAATCTCCGCCTTGCATCATGGGATATAGGCTTGCCTTGAGCTGGTAAAATTAGCTCTTGAGCTTAGCAAGTGCCGAGTCGAAGCCGAGGATCGGCTCCGAACCCCATCCAGCAAGAAAGAAGGCGAGAGAAGACAACTAACATGGAACGTTATGGTAGGTACATAACTTCTAATTTTTAGACTAGGTGGACAGCATGGACACAATGCTGGATTTTTGGCTAATAGTTCAGGACAAAGTGTATGCCACAGTGAAATCTACTCGCTTACATTTGTAGAACATCACAGTATCAAGCACCTTTTACCTCAGTCTGGTCTCTCAGTAGTTCTTCATGCTGTGTTCCGAAATCTTCATTACTACTGCAGTGTCCTATATAAGGGAATGTCCTGCTCAAGGTTTGACATCTTACAGCTAGTACAGAACTCCATGGGCAGGCTACTGACTGGAAAATCTCGCTAGCAAAACACTGTGCATCTCAAGCATTGTTGACAGTGGCTTACAGTTTGCTATAAAATTACTTACATGGACCTGGTGTTAGCTAATTTGTCAGTTGACTTTGGTCCCTATTACCTGAATGAGCAGGAGATACCTTACTGTCCTTCTCACATTTTGTGCTCAGATTCCCAAGGGCTGCTGGTGGTTCTGCAGATGTGCCCAGAAACATTTGATGCGTGTTCCTTTGCCTTTCAGGCTCCTCACTTTTGGAAATGACTGCGTATGTGGCTAGAAAGTATCATACCTTTGGTATCTTCCACAGGGCATGAGCTTTTAGTGGCATGGGTTGATATTTATTTAGAAATGTAGAAAACTGTTTTTCTAACCCTATAATGGGTTTTAGTTTCCTCAAAAAAAAAAAAAAAAAACACAATTAAAATGTTATCCTGAGATTACTTCTTGACTTTTATATGCTTTTTTTTATTTCAGGTGTCTTAATTGTATGTCATTTTATGTTCATTTTTGGTCATTGCAACCAACAGTTGTTAAAACATCTTAATAAAGTTGCAGTTCATGCATTCCTAGACTCAACTCACAAAGGCTGTAATACAGCATGATTGTGGCTTGACAGACCAAAGAGCATGTTTTTGACCCATAGTATGATTATTGTGTACCTCTCAGTCCAATGGATATTGTTACTGCAATAGGTTGGGCTGCCTCCTTTCCCATGGATGAGTGAGTTGGTGTCAGCTGCGTATTCCTGCCTCTCTTGTTGGCTTCATAGTGCAAGGATTCATGGTCAATCTTGCATCAATATGAATGAATTATAGAGAAGAGCAAACAAAAATAAAGTATATAATTATCATATGAGAAATGCTATCATAATTAATTTTTAATGTTATTCTCAGTCAGAGTACTTCTTATGAGTAAGTAAATCTGAATATTGGGTGAATGGATCATCTTCGGGGTGGACCTGGGAACTGAAGGAGTGGACATTTTGTGATAATACATATGGAAGGTTAGTTGTAAAATACAGAGAACAAGCGTATGCTAAACATTGAATATTATTACTGTTCATTATGTTACTTTGCCTTATTATATAATTAAAGCACAGTTAAGTCTTTCGGCTTTTCCCGGTTAGGGATTGCCACAGAGGAACTCAAGTCCGCTAATGATTGGCAGTGGATTTTTACAGTGCCAAGTTGCCAGCCCGACGCCCAATCTTCAAAGAAGGCACACCCATTCACGCATGCACCTACCTGCATGTCTTTAACATTACTCAACCACGGGGATGACATGCAGACTGCACACAGAAGGTGCTCCAGCCGAGAATCGAACAGGAGAACCTCTTGCTGTGAGGCGACAACACTAACCGCTGCACCACCGCGGCCAAGATAATTAAAGCACAGTAATTTAAAAAAAAGAATGCACACATTAAGTGAAATTAGTCATTCTCATTTTTCTTACTCTTTTATGTCTGCTTTAATCCTAAGTTAGATATAATGCCTGATGCTGTTTGTTTAAATGTGATAAATGCATGCAGTATACAGGTCTATTGAAGAAGTGAAAAAGCAGTATTGTGTAGGAGCAGTACTGTTGCATACTTGGATTCTGAGCAGTATTGTATGTGAACAGTGTTGTTGCACATGTGTGCTGCAAGCAGTACTCAGTGTTATTTGTGTGTATTTATTTATTTAGGTTTGATGACCGGGGAAGTCCACTGGGCCAAGAAGAGCCTGTTTTCAGTGGAGGCCTGGGGAGAAAAGCTCCAACATATTAGAGTTAACAATTTACATAACAATTTGCATGTTACAATTAAAAAACAAAGCTTTGTACAATATTAAGTTACCTATTGCAAGCTGCAAAGGAAAAAAAGAGAAAAAAATTATTTGTGCAGAACATATACTGACATTTCAGAGTGTGCAATACAGTATGCAGTGAGCTCTAGTGAGTTAAACATTTAAATACAAGGTAGCTAGCTCATAGTGGTGGGTAAAAGTGATTATATGCACAAGAGTTATTTGAGAGATGAGAGCTCTTTATGAATTGATATAAAGCTGATAGTTCTTTTAGTTTAGGTGGATGAAAATGCGTAGAGAGAGTACAGAGGAAAATGTTATGTTTGGGCGTGGCAAGGGCATTTCCATTTGGCTGATAGGTGAGATTGTAGTTGGGATTTGAAGTTGTTATGGTTAGGAATGCTGCGAAGGATGGGGGGGAGAGTTCCATTGTTTGGCTATGGGGTAGGAGAAAAGTAGCTAGTCTGGGGGACGAGAAGGTTTATGGACTTGAAGGAGGTTTTGGTTTGTGGATCTGAGTTGGCGTTTGGGTTTGTAAGATTTTAAGGATGTAGCAAGAGAGGGGCAGTTCTGTGGTTTATAGATAAGATTGTGGGCAATGGTGAGTTGTAGGTAACTGAGCTAGTTGGGGAGTTCGAGCCAATTGAGGGTGTGGAGGGAGTGGCAGTGGTGGGAAGAGTTTTTAAAATTGGTTGCAAATTTGCAGATTTTGTGGTAGCAGGATTTGAGTTTAGTTTGTAAGCCGGTGTGTAGGTTTGTGAATAGAGGGGCACCATACATCAGGGAGGGGAGCAAGAAAGTAGAAGCTAGGGTTTGACAGGTAGAGGGGCTGAGGTAGCAGTTGTGTTTGTAGAGAAGATCTATCTTTTGGTGGTTTGTTTTGATAGCAGAGTAGATGTGGGTGTCAAATTTTAGTTCTTCCTCAATGATGATGCTGAGAAGTTTGGTGGTGGGGACAATTTCGAGGGGGGGTGTTGTTCTGGCTATGTATGGTGAATGAGGTTTTATCAATAGTGGAGTTTTTGCTGGGGAGAAGATCATTAGTTTGGTTTTATTTGGATTCAGGGTTAGGTGGTTGGACTGCATCCAGTTTTCTGTTTTGGAGAAGGCTAATTGGGTTTTTGTTGGGAGCTCAGAAGGTGAGAAAGCTGGGCAGATGATGGTTGCGTCATCTGCAGATTGGATGACAGGTGAGTCTGGGATAGAGTGGTAAAAGTTGTTACTAAACAGGTTAAAGAGTAGAACAGACGTCTGTGGGTGTAGGAAGGAAGACGGAGGTTGAAGGTTTCCATTGGACTGCTTGTTGGCAGTTGGACTGGTATCTGGAAAACCAAACTATGGTGGAGGAAGAGAGGTGTAGAGTGGAGAATTGTGATAAGAGAAGGGTGTGGGAGATGGTGTCAAAGGCTTTTGACAAATCTAGGAATAGTGTAGATACAAATTTGCCAGAGTCACGTTCTGAGTTGATAGTTTCTAGAAAGGAAAGAAGGGTAGTCATGGTGGAGTGGCTGGGTGGAAGCCGTGTTGGGTAGGGAAGAGGAGATTATTTTGGGTTAGGTGCTTCATTAGTTGTGCTTGGATGGTTTTCTCTAGAATTTTAGACAGAGGGGAAAGGGTGGCAATAGGCCTGAAGTTGGTGGCGTTGGTATTATTTCCACCTTTGTGGAGGGAATGATGTAGGCCTGGTGCCAGATGGAGGGGACGTAAGATTCTAGTATGAATCTATTTATAAGTATGGAGATGGGGAAGGCAATGTCATCTGCAGTTAGTTTGAGGAAGGTTGGAGGAAGATTGTCTGGTGCATTGCGGCATGATTTGAGTTTGAGGAGAAGTCTTTTTATAGTGCCAATGGAAATGGGATTAAGGTAGAAAGGTGAGGAGGGGGCTGTCTGGTTGGAGAGGGGATTGTGGAAGGAGGGGATGGGGTTAGAGGAGGGGGGTGGGAAGGAGCTGGATAGTTTGGCTATTCAGTCTATGAAGAACAAGTTGATTTGGGAGGCAGTATCAAGGTCGGAGAGGGTGGGATTGGGACAGGGGTTTTCTTTATTACCAGGGTGTAGTATTGAAGAGATGGAATTCCAGAATTTTTTGGGGTTTGTGGTGTGCAATGACTGGAATTTGGAGTAGTGAGCTTTGCGATCTTTAATAAGTAGCTTTTTTGTGTAGTTACGGAGTTGCTTAAATTCAAGCAGGGATTTTGTGTTTTTGGTATTGTTTCCATTTTTTGTCTCTTTGTCGCATGGCAGTTTTTGTTTCTTTTGATAACCAAGGGCAGGGATTGGTTTTGATATGTTTGGTTCTTAGGGGGGCTAGCTGGTTAAGGAGGGTTAGGAAAGAATGGTTAAAGTAGGAGACTGCTTCATCTGGAGGGAGAGTTTTTAGAGGGAACCAGTTAATGCTGTTCAGACATTCTGAGAAAGTTTGGGGACTGAAAGATGAGAGGTTGCGGGTTTGAATGTAGTGGTGTTTTTGTAATGGCGTTGGGTGTTGGTCGGCGAAGGCAGGTAAGTAATCACTGAGAGGATCAGGTATTATTCTGGATTTGGTGATGTGATGTGTATTCAAACCAGTGCTTTATGGGAGTAGTATTAACTCATTCACTCCAATGGAGCTCAAGCAGTTTGCACTCTAACTTCCAATGGACAGAGCCTAAGCCTTTTGATAGAGTCAAATTATGTCCTCACATTTCAAACAAATGTTCATATCTCTGGAACCATAGGGGTTATGAAGGAAGTATAAATGGCAAACTCTTCAGCACAAACTATTTTTACAGTGGTAGTATTCTTTAGTTTCTAAATCTTAAACCAAATTTTATAAGTCACAGTAAACACAGTAATTATTGCATTTGTAATATTTTGTAAACAACTTATAATATCTTAGCAACCACTCAAGTTACCTACATGTTGTCAGCAGCATTTTATTCATCTAGCTGAGAGCTTTCATATGAGCTAAAGAGTTCTGTCTTTGTTACTTGGTTGTTGAGCTGTTTAGAAAAATGTGAAAATTATATTTATATAAATTAATATCATAAAAACAACACTTGATATTGATTTACCTGCACTAGACAGAGATCAAATATTAATGCAGTTGAGTTTGCCATTGTGTAAGCTTTAAGATGAAATCCTTTAAAACCTTGTACATAATATGGTTTTGGAATTATAGATGCAAATATGAACAAGCAATATTTGATGACTGGAAGCGTCAGTAGGAGTTAACTGCAATTATACAACGACCCCCCCCATTAATATTAAAAAAACGTGCACGCTGACCAATCAGAGTTATAGTAATGGAAAAAGGTCCGGTCGCCTAGACTTTTTCCATTACTATAACTCTTTTTTTTTTTTTTACAGCAACGAAGAACACAAGATCTCCGTTGCTTCACACTGTCTTGCTATGTTAAACTCATTTAACATAGCGAGACAGCATTAAAAAAAGCAACGGACATTCTCCGTTGCTTTTTTGAATGCTGTCTCGCTATGTTAAACGAGTTTAACATAGCGAGACAGTTTGTAAAAAGCAACGGAGATCTTGCTTTCTCCGTTGCTTTTTACAAACTGTTTCGCTATGTTAAATGGGTTTAACATAACAAGACGGCTTTAAAAAAAGCAACGGCTCCGTTGCTTTTTTTAAAGCTGTCTCGCTATGTTAAACCCATTTAACATAGCAAAACAGTTTGTAAAAAGCAACGAAGAACTTGCTTTCTCCGTTGCTTTTGCCCACAGCTCTGATGTACTGCGTAGGCATGCGCAGTATATCAGAACTGCCGCAGAATACCAGACAGCTGTGGAAGGGCAGCAAAGAGGCGTTATACAATGCCATTATTTAAGAAAATTCATTATTTTTTTCTCTTAAATAATGTCATTGTATAATAGCAATAACCCATGCCTGGGTGTGGGTAATGCTGGATTTAGATTTGGAACTCTGCTGAAACTCGTGACCAAACCACGCCAACCGTTGGTAAATCCAGCATTACCCACACCCAGGCGTGGGTTATTGCTATAATGCACCTGGAGGCATCACTCAGATTTAATGAGTTAAAACAACAAAAACTAGCCAAATGGGAGTAGTGTTGTAAGATGTTTGTGTTCTGTGTATTCTGACCAGTGCTGTGGAGGAGCCATGTTGTTATATATGTTTATTTCACTCATTAGTGTATAGGAGCAGTTCTGTTACACGTGTATTCTAAGCAGGTTTTTTTTTTCCGGAAAATAGTGTGTATTCAGTGGCAGGGCTAGTCACCCAGTGGTGTAAACCTTGGCACTAGATGATTGTCACTGTTGAAGTGACACTCTGACCCCATGTGCAAAAATGGGAAAAAGGGGTTGGTAATGGATGGATGGCTGGATTACAGTGTGTACTCTAAGCAGTACTCTGTAGGAAATGTTCTTTTACCTTTGTATATTCCAGACCTTACTGTGTAGGATCAATGTTGTGTAAGCACCATGTTTTATACGTGTGCATTGCAAGCAGCAATATGTAGGTGCACTGTTGATAAATGTTTTATATTATAAGCAGTAATGTGTGGGGGCAGGGTTGTTATTTGTATGTATTCATAACTGCCCTGTGTAGAACAATGGTGCTACATGTTGTGTATTCTGATCAGCACTGTGTAGGAATGTTTCTGTTGCATGTGTATGTTCTAAGCATTGTGTAGGAGCAGTGTTGCTACATATATGCATTCTAAGCAGTGCTGTGTGAAAGCAACATTTTTACATATTTATGCATTCCAGGCAGTACTGTGTGGAAGCAGTGTTTTGGCATGTATGTATTCCGTTCAGTACTTGTTAGAATCAGTGAGATTACATGTACCTATTACAAATAGTGCTTTTGTAATAGCAGTGCTGTTAACCTATGTGCTTTCCAAACAGTTTGCTGTAGGAGTAATGTGCATATTCCAAGCAGTACTAAATAAGAACAGTGATGTTACATGAGAGTATTCAAACTCTTTTAGTATATAAAGAATCAGACCACCACCAATTTCACACTAATGAAAGTGAGCAAACATAAACAGATTAGATAAATATTCCACATAGTTTTTTGCTGATGTATCATTTCCATGCCAGCACATTGGTAATGGAGTGCTGACAGCAGTGCAAGTAATAGTAGCAAAGTAATTTCAGGGTATATGCAAGAAAGAGATTTAGCACCCTAAATTACTGTGATATTGTAGTTTTGGGATAGATTACTAAAACTCTTTAGATAATAAAGTTACCAAAATGCGTTACATATGCCATGCTGATACTTCCGCACTGTCTCTTGAAATTGTACATGTAGTTATTAGCAGTATAGGAGGAATTGTAAACAGCTTAGTAGCAATGTGTAAAATGGCATTACTGAAAGAAAACTGCAAAAACATTTAAAGCAGTATTTAAAACTCAGATTTTATTAAGCTGGTCTCAAATATAACCATGCTGTCAATTGCTCAGCATCAGTAATTGATTTTTTTTTCTCTAGGATATTGGAACTAGACTTGGTTGTCAGGGATGAAGATGGCAATATTCTGGATCCAGATAAAACCAGTGTTATAAGCCTGTTTCACGCTCATGAAGAAGCCACTAATAAAATTAATGAACGCATCAAAGAAGAAATGGTAAGAGCACTCATTGTGTCATGGCAGTGGCACAGTACATAAGATCTGCTAAATTGTGTTTTAAACTCTGCTGAAACTATTTTCACACTCTTTAGCACAGCTAGAATGAGTGAGGTGCAGTGGAAGTAACAAAGGCATGACATTAGTTTTGTTCATTCAGTTCTTTATTCTTTTTTGTATTCCCTCCTACCACTGTCCTTAACTTTGTTTCCATTCTCTTATCTTTCTTTTCTCTCGTTCTCATCTTTTAGTCATTGATATATCTGAGATTGACACTGACACATTTGTGGCGTCTATTGTTAAGAAACAGCATTGTTTTATTATTTGGGAGTATTTTTAACTCTCCTGCAGCTGACAATCAGTTACTTCTATAGGCTAATTGGTTCATAGGTAAGTACAAGGCTAGCTGCCCTTACAGACAGTTTTAAGCCTAGCCAATTTCCCTTCAAATGTTAAAATCAAACCATGTATCATCTACCTGAGACATAAACACCTTAACCATTATACTTTTAGTTAAATGCCAAAAATGCATAGTCATACCCTTCGGGAAAAACAAGGGCTACCCACCCATGTAGCTAAAGTAGTTAGGAAGACCTTCTACATTGCCCACCTTATCATGAAGGGATTCTCATCTAGATCTACTCATCACTCATCAGACCAATGATTGATCTGACCCGACACTTGCAGCAGCTGGAGAGGCCACAAAGTTCCTCACCAAAAGGATAAAGGGTCTCAAACATCTGTCCAACCCAGATTTGATGAATATGCTTCACCTCAAAAATCTAGATCCGTCAGAGCCACAAGGGGGAGACTTACTAAACGACACGGCTATTAATATAGGTGCTGAGAGGGATAGATTCATCACCCACGGACAGCCTATGCTGTGGAATAAAAGGCCTTGTTCAAGAGAAATCTTGACCAATGGATGGGAGATAATGCCCTCGGGCAGATAGCCTAGTATGAACCTATGAACCTATGAACCTATGAACCTATGCCACCCCCAGCCCCTTGCAGTTCTCTCAATGATTACTAGGTTTACCAAACCCATTTTTTTTCCTTCTACAGACTAATTATATTCATGTCTGAACCAGTGTGGAAATTGAGATATCCTGAGGCAGCATCATACCACTTCCAAGGATGCGTTTTTCCTTTAAGGCCTATCTAACCCCTCTCCCTATGTGCACACACACTGTCCAATCAGTGATGAAGCAATGTGCTTGCTGTGCACGGTCTACACCTCCACGTAAGACTGAGACAAACCCCTGCTCCCATTACAGACATCATGCTCCTTATGTTTCATTCTCTACCAGGGATCAACCCAAAGGTTATGGCTGAGCATGTGTACCTCCTTTGTCCCTCTCTCAGATGGTGAGTTGATATACCTCACTCAAACCCACTCCCTGTCTGGCTCTTCCTGTGCACAAGCTGCTAATCAAACTCAGGTCATCTAGGTTTTAGTCAGGGCTTAATCCCTTTATGCCATGGAGCTGGTGTGATTAAGAAACAGAATTAGAATAATAAAATAATTCTGGGTGAATGCAGCATTGTGTTTTAGTTTTAAGAGGTACAGTTCTTGGTGTATCAGTGAGCAAAACAGTGGTGAACATGTGGAAACAGTAATACAAAGAGAGAAAGTGTTATGGATATTTTGTTCATTCATTTATAAAGTGATCTGTTCTTGGTTTGAAAGATTTTGCAATAATATGGATGTTCCCTTGTAGCCTATGTATTCTGTAGCAGTTGTGCCGCTGGCGTGAATTTTACTTGTACAGATTATTCAGATCTGTGTTGTTAAGCTGTTACAGCTGACTTAAGTGCTTGTGTGCTGCTGCCTCATTTGTCAGTTGCACAGCATAAAAGTTATAACTCTGAAACATTACAGTTGTCAACCTTTCTTGGTTAGAAAGATTTTGTGAAAATACATAAGTCCCATTTTTTTTCATATGGATGTTATCTTGTAGCCTATATATTCCGCAGCAGTTGTGTCACTGGTGTGAATTTTACTTGTACAGATTATTCAGCTCTGTGCTGTTAAGCTGTTGCAGCTGACTTAAGCTGGACATTTAAGATACTAAAGACATTAACTTTTTGTAGGGAAAGTGCTTGTGTGCTGCTGTCTCGTTTGTCACTTGGACAACATAAAGTTCTCCATAACATGAAGAATGATGACCGGTTTGGAACCTGGTTGCGATAATACATAAACTTGCACCTCTCTACTAATCCACCAATCTTTGGGTTGTAGACTGATGTCTTAAACTGTCTGATTTTATTTCAATGTCAGGAGCCTTAGCATTACCCTTGCATAATGACACTGCTTCTGTAAATTTGGTGGCATACTCCATTATTAATAGTATCTGCTGGTATCCATTACTAGTTTTTACCAGTGGCCCCATGTTGTTTATAGCAATATGTTCAAATGGCACTTCTGTGACAGGCATTGGGACTAATGTTTTCTGGCTTACAGGACAAGAAGCATTGCTATTGTCTATCTCTCTTATTATGCCTGTCAACTAAAAGTTGGCTAGTGTACTTGCCTTAGTTTTGTCCATCACCATGTGACCTGAGAACTCACAACCATGGGCTAGCTTCATTAGCTATGTTTATGTATAGTCTTGGTTTTGCACCTGATTAAGAATTTCTTCTCTTTCTGTACTTAACGCTTTACAAAAGTCAACTTTTAACTACAAATAGGGGTAATATGTAATGCGAACATCTTGTTTACTAGCTTCCCATACAACCTTTGCTATGTTCTCTGTTGACATATTTCAAGTCATCCTTCTATTGTTCTTTATTAAGTTTATGTGATTTATCTGCAAGTCCACTGAGTCAGGGTTACTTCAGTAACCTGTCTCACGATGAAAGTTATAGCTTCTTTTCCACAAAACAGTAGCACTGTGGCTTCTTCTACATGTCCCCCTGCAGAGGGTAGTTGTAGGCAAAAATCACATCTGCTTTATTATCTCGTTATCTGTACAAGTCTCTTGAGTGCTATTTTATCTTTAAGTTGATCTCCTTCTATCCTAAAGTGATTGGATGTCATCGACTCACTTTCATTTCTTTTCTGTGTTGCCTTTTATTTGCCAAGAGTATCTCAGTACACAATTCATCTTAACATTTTCTTCTTTCCTTGCACAGAGATATCAGTTTTTTAGTCTGCCTTCATTTAAATGGTCTACTTTATACTCACTTGAATTATTTGCCTTGCACTAGCTGAAGTGGGTTCAGAACTCTTCATTTATTTATCTAGGACTCTTAATACTTATTACCATGTATTTGCTGTGTGGGTCCTTACTCAAATGCCAGCTTTATCTGACTCTGTTTCAGTGCTTACAATCCTTGTAAGTCTCTGTGTGATTTTTACTTCAGTCACAGTTTTAGGTTTCTTTTCTATCATTTTGTCATGCTACACAGGGAAGATACTGTCAAGGCACAACCAAATTCTAATCTTGTTGTCTAGCTTTTTAATGTCAGGTGTATCAACCTGCCAAACTGTATCTATGGCTTGCCCCTCCTTCCACATTTCCATAGTTCTTTAAAACAGGAAATATATTTTCCTGTTTGTAATAATAGACAGTGAGCCATGTCAGGGGTTACAGCCACAAGATGTAACAATTTCCCAGAGCTTTCAAATCTATGTGTGTGAATGGGTAGTCTTTTTTCTATCACCATGGCTGCTTAAAAATATTAAATTTTTGGTTGTTACTAATCTTATAGTTATATATCTGGGCACCTTATACTAGGGTAATCATGCTTCCAGAGTCTAGTAATGGTTGAATGTCCCTCCCTTTCCACTAGAAATGCAGTACCATCACCAGCTTAGTTGTAACTCAATGATACAGTGCAGATTTGGTTATTCTTGCTGTACTTTTGTTTCACCCTATAGAAACAGTTACACATATAGTGTGCATTTCTGTTTTTACATTTGCCATGCTATTATTCTGTCCATTATTAATAGCATAGAACTTAGCATACTGGAATACTACCCTGAAGAAACACGTGAGCACTCACAATTTTAAGGTCCTTTAGAAAATCCCTGAAACAACACCTGAAAGAAACTTCCCAATGCCACTGCTTCAATTTCTGCCAAACATTTACGGCAGGAAGTTAATCTCACAGGCCAAAAATCGACAGATCCCACCTCCACTCCTGTCGCCATCCAGTCCTCTCAAAGCCAACTCTCAGCCTCTGACTTTCTGAAGATATTCAGCCACCGAACAAGTACTGTAACCACTACCTCTCCCCCCAAGGTCTGCCAACACCCCTCCTTTCCCCTGCTTCTATTTTAAGAAAATTGCACACAAATACCTTGCCCCCTACTAGAAATTATACCCCTAGATACACTTCATGGTGCAAATGACCTACTCCGTTGGCTTATATCACCCTGTAAATACTTCCTTGCCATACCTCTTCTCCATATTTATAATCTCTGCTTAATTCAAAATATAATACCAGACATATGGGAAACTGTTTTTGTTAAACCTCTTCTCAAACAGCCTCAGCCAGAAAACGCCTTCCTCTTCCACTCTATCTCCATCCTCCCTACACTTGAGAAAATACTTGAAAAACTAATCTACAGCCAACTGGAACACCGTGATACTATTATGGTCACTTACAGATGAGATCCTTCTCAACATGGATGAAGAAAAATGTTCAGGAGCTCTCTTCATTGACCATACCAAAGCTTTTAATCTTATTGACCACTTTCTTCTCATTCACTCTCTCCAATAAATCAGGGTAAGCCCCAACACTGTCACCTGGTTCCAGCATTTCTTAACAAATAGGTATTTCAGAGTCAAAATAGGCCCATCCGTATCACCTGCAGCACCCTTTACCAGAGGAGTGGCTCAGGAATCCATACTCCCTCCACTGTTGTTTTCAGTCTTTAATAACAAACTCCACTCTGACCTCCCTTACCTTCTCATCACTCTTAATGCAGATAACTTGGTTATTCTTAATTCAAGTCCCTCACATTCAACTATTCAAACCCAGCTTCATTCTGACCTCCACTACCTTTAATTCTTGGCTAAACAGCCATAAGCTATTCCTAAGCCCCTCCAAAACAAAAAGTATGATAATTGGAACCTCACAAAAGCTGAAAAAAAATCATAAAAATCTCAGCATTACAGATCTCAGCGGTTCCCCAAAAGAAACAACCATGTCCTTTAAATACTTAGGTTTATGAGTAGACCAGTTACTTAACTTCAAAGCCACATTGGAGACACATTTTCTGTCCAGACCAGCTAGAGTTACATCCTTGCACAACCTCTAAAGAAGACTCATCCAGGCTACAGTCCATTAAAAACAAAATCTAATGAATCATTTTTTATTTCCTCCCACTGCAGTAACACCACTACATCACCCCTGGCAAAGCCAAATGGCTACCAGTCTTCTACAGAGATGAGCTAATTCTAGGGTCTCTTCTTTTCAAACTACTTCAACCAGATGCCTTCCCAACTCTTGCAACCAAACTCCATAATAAAACCACCCCCAAAAAATTCCACAACCACTCCCAATTAACTCCCCCACTTCAGACACCCCAGACCAAACTGCAATGTACTGACAATTCCTTCTCCATTCTTGCACCCAAACTCTGGCAATCCCACTCCCTAAAAGAAGTCTCTTCTTTCCTCTTGTTCAGAGTTCAGCACAAAAGATACCTCCATCAAAATTCTGACTACAGGTGCTTTTCCACTAGACACACAGACTAACCTCCTCCTCACCTGCAACACTTCAGCTCAGGCACACTATTTTCACTTGCTGCTTCCCTGTCATATTTACTATTAAAATCCGCATTTGGTTTTCTACACTTTTAATAATGTTTACATACTATATCAATTGTCTGTGGGATTGTCTACCTTCTGTGATTACTCTATTAACTGTTTGTTCCACCTGCAGAACCACCTTAGTTATGTTTCTAACCTTAACCCTGCACCTTACCTTAAAAAAACAGTTCCTGTAACACTGCAGCTACACAAAACACACACACACACACACACACACACACACACACACACACACACACACACACACACACTCATTAAGAACACATCTGTCACCTTACCTAACCCCAACCCTAACCCTAAAATACACACACTTGCACACAAACATACAAAACCCCTCCCCTATCCACAGCTCTAGCCTTAACATTTCACAAACATTCTCACTCCCTCCAAACTCCAATCACCTGTTCAACAAAACCTACCTCAGTATTTTGACCTTTTGGCTAAAAGCACCACCCCAGCACTCATCGACCAAATGGATGTTCAATAATAGACATGTAAGCCATATTGTGTGTGTGTGTGTGTGTGTGTGTGTGTGTGTGTGTGTGTGTGTGTGTGTGTGTGTGTGTGTGTGTGTGTGTGTGTGTATAAGAATTGAAAGGACTGTAGAATACTGAAATGAACTGGAAATAACTATAAGAATCTGGAATGAGACTGAAATGAATGTCTTTTTCTTTTAAATTACCTAGAACTGTACTGAACAGGCGCCAGTCTCTCCTTTTTGTGCCAAATCTTCCTGTACCTTTCAGAATAAAAGTTTGTATACGCTATAGTTTGGCTAAGAGTGTTTTATTATGTACAGTGGAGGTAGATGCCAATAATATTTGGATCAAATCTTACGGTTTTCAGTAACAGTGCTGATTAACTGACATAGACCGAAATATTATGTCCGAAGTGTCCGCGCTCATTGTACTCAGAATTATTTCTGTCCTCCTGAATAATGTACTTAATATTCTGGAATGCTGGTTACTTGACCTGTCTTCTGCACTTACTCTCTAGTGTCTGTACCAGACTTTTGAGGACTGCACTCCAATGACTTTTGACAAACTAACTGACTCACTGTGTCTGAAATATCTCCTAATAATACCAAAATCCTGTACATTTGTACATGCCTCTTTAACTTTGGTTCCCAAGCTTATTTGTACTTAATGTACTGCACATTCTTTTAGCATATTTTATTTTTATCAGAATTCTTGGCTGAAGATTACTGAAACATTCCTTTCAATTGAACCTGCATGTAAAATCTTCCTTCATATAGCTTTGCCTGAGGTCACTACATCTGACCTCAGTATTGCAGGAGTTCTGTCACAATGCCCTACAGCTACAAGTTTACTGAGACTTTTGTCATTGTTTTATAGCCTGCAGTCACAATATCTGACCTCAGTGTTGCAGGAGCTCTGTCACAACACCCTACACCTACAAGTTTACTGAGACTTTTGTCATTGTTTCATAGCCTGCGAACACTTCATCTAACCTTGATATTTCAGGAGCTCTGTCACAATGCCCTACACCTACAAGTTTACTGAGACTTACCTTGATATTAGAGGAGCTCTGTCACAATGTCCTATACCTACAAGTTTACTGAGACTTTTGTCATTGTTTCATGTAAGCATATTTAACATGAAGAACATTGCTGCATATTAATTTTAATCAGTTAAATACATGCCTGCTTGTTGATTTAAAGGCCCCTTACTCATTTGGCCACTGTCTACTTTTGCTTGACCAGTAGACTATACTACATCATATGCCTGATATTTAGTCTCAGGAAATGACAGAAAATCTGTTTTACTTGCATCTGTTTATTAATTGCTTTGTTCTAGCTATAACGTGATTGCTCTCAGTTATAGACTGATGTATAAATTGACTTATGCTCTGCTTCCCTTTTCTCCCCTACCCTACCTCCAATTCCCACCCACCTCCTCTTACTCTAATATTATACTTCCTACTTACACATTTTACTTGTGACTCTTATTCCAAAGCCCTCCCTAAATGACCTTACTACTTCTGTTTCTTGTTTTCTAATTCATTATCTCTTTTAATTTTTAGCACCATTCCCAACTATCTCTCTCTGTCTCTCCCACCCTGCTTTGCCCTCTATCCATTTATAATCGCACCCTCCCTAATAGTACCTATTTCACATTGTATCCTTTTCTTAAATAAACCTTCATTTTTCTTATTTTGACTATATCATTATACTCTAGCCTTTAATACCCCCTATTTCTCACATTCCAGAGAAGATACTAGGGCAACCTACCTCTCTTCATTTTTAGAAAATACTCCTGTCCTTACCTATCCTCTTCTGACTTTCAGAATACAACATCACTGAATCTCCTACTGTTCTGCAACTTCTTGGTTTCTTCTTCATTGCTACTCTTCATAGGATTGCAGGATCATAGGAAGTTACTAGGCTAATTACAAGCCAAGCCAAGTTACCCTTATTTACCTGATCAGCAGCTATTCCCCCGGCCAAGAGGGACACAGGTGGAACCCCTGGAGTGAATTTACGGTCACCCATCCAGTCATGCAGATTGTGTTTGAAGAGGGCCAGTGAGGTGCTCTGTTTAACATGAAGTGGGAGTCTGTTCTAAAGGTGTGGTAACCTCTGCAGACAACTCTTTCCCTTCAGCAGATTTTATTAATGTCACATACCAGGTTAAGAACTTTAGAGTGAGTAACCCGTGTACCATTTGACTTAGAGATATGCAACATTTCTAATAATGCAAGGTCTGAGATTGCTTTGTATGTAAGGCAGACATCACATCTGAGTAGTCAGTATGAAATAGAACAAAGTGACAGTGGTTTCAGATGATCAACATAGGACAGATGCTGAAGACCTTAATTTTCCTTGTGAGGAACCTTTGTGGTTTCTTCAGTTGCTGCAGTGCTTAGAATGGTACATGCCAAAAGGGGCATTCTACTCAATTATTAGCCTGATGAGGGAAGAGTACAGGAAGGTTATAACTTCTTTTTTTCTGGAGGCAATGCCCTTACTTATGAGATGAGCAATATAGAATGCCTTCCTTACCAATGTGGAGACATGATGGTCAAAGGTATGTTTGCTGTCAACCTGTGTGCCCAGGTCTCTCACCACTGAGTGCATACTTAAGGTGTTGATATTGTTGTGGTAGTTAGCAGGAGCATTGCTTTTACCAAAGGAATGATAATACATTTTTGCATTGAAATTAAGGCCATGACTTTGACACCAGTTTGTGTAAGACTCTCTTGTAGGATTTTGACATCATTTGGAGATTCTATGACCACTCCCAGTCTTCAGTTTATTATGTATTCTCTTACTGTATCATCTGTCATCCTACCATGACTCAATAATATATTGCAGTACCTAACCAGTTCTGTCCCAACCATCTGTTCATACTTCCTCTTTCCACTTTCCACACATTGCACCAAACCTATTTCATATTGCACCTCACCTTTATTCCAAATACAGGTTAATTGCATTTCAACTCAAACAAAAAGAAAATTAAGTGCAAAAATCCTCTCCAAAAAACATGTATGCATTATTCCCCAATGTACTAAAATATTTCTAGGAGGAGATATTCACATTAATCTTGGCCCTTCCTGTCACAGTGAACACAAAGATAATTCTGCTCCACATACATCTGTAACCCAACAACAGCCAAACCCCAAACCTGGTGATCTATTTTTGTATGCAATAAATGTTAGACGTGTAAGAAATAAAACTGCTGAACTACATGCCTGGATCACCCGACATAAGCTTGATTTTCTTGCTGTAACTGAAACTTGGCTTAAACACAGCATAAACAACTCTGAAGTTATACCTTCTGGCTATAATATCATCTGTTAAGACCATATAAAAAGGAAAGGTGGTGGTACTGATTTAATATTTCCCAGTAGCTACCATATTTCCCCTTAGAGCAAACCAAGACCAAATTTCAGTTCAGCAGAGCTTCATATTGCTTTCCTCAAAATAAACAGTTATAAACAAATATGCATTACTGTCCTTTATATCCCTCCTGCCAACAATACAGCTATACTGGAAAATATCCTAAGTTGGATATCTTTAACATTTCCACAAGAAAAATATTACTAGGTGATGTGAATGTCAATTGTTTGGACAAAAACTCTAACTCTCCTACATCTAGCATAAATATATATGGTTTCACACAAGTAATTAATAGCCCCGCACATTATAGAAAGACATCAAATTCTGTATTAGACTGGATCCTAGTATCAGATCCTAACAAATACTCCACTGCAGGTAGAATGTCAAACTCTCTTAGTGATCATCTCCCAATCTATATGAGTAAACATCTTACACATCCAGTTAAACAGCATATTTATAAAACAACACATAACCTGTCCAAGTTTAACCCAGAAAAGTTCATTACTACACTGTCATATATTAAGTGGGACTTCCTAAAAAATCCTCCCCTTAGATGATACTGTAATTGAATTCAGTAAAACTTTTGTAAATATCGTAAACAGCCTTGCATCTCCTAGAAGGAAGAGACTGAAAACAAATAATGGAATTTGGCTATCCAGAAACAGTAGAATGCTAATGCAGGATAGAGAAAAAGCATGGAAAGTATGGCAAAAATATAAAACACCTTGATATCTTAAACTTCAGAATGCTTTGCAATCGTGCTAAAAGGCAAATAATTGAAGACAAAAAAAAAAACAGTACTGTAGATCAAGTGTATGCATCTTTAAGAAGCTGTCTAAGGGCTTGCACAAGTGTATAAATACTGAGCACGTGCGAGCCTGACTGCCATTTTGTAGTAAGCTGTTGAGATGTAAGCATGTATGTCTGTAAGGTTCATCTGTTAATCAGTTTGTTTATATTTTATGATGCTGCTATCCATCCTGATGTGTTTCTATGTAATAAAGCATCTAAACAAACTACCGCAACTGTTCATCATTGATGTTAGAGAGGGACGAGCAACATGGTGTCAGAAGAGGCATGGCTAAAGCAACTTGTTGCTCCAGTTTGAGACCGAGAGGCATCCAATTGGTATTGGAGGAATATAGAGGAATGGATCATCCCTACTGCACGTATAATTCACAAAACAGGTCAGAATCGAAATTCAGATGTTAAAACTTGCTTAAATAATTTCTTATTCACAAAATATGAAACGAAGCATACAGAATGCTCTAAACAATATTTTAATAAACTAAAATGTTCGATATTGTTAAAAATATTCAAATTACTACAGAAAATGTTTGAAATAAGGCCCAAATTGCATAAAACAAATAAAATAAAAGGAAAAGACCACATTTTCACTGAGCATGTATTTTTGTATTAATTAAAGATAGCCGAGTTATCAGAAGTGTATGAAGTGTTCACGTTTGTGCAGTATTACAGTAATGTTATTTCACAAAATACAGCCATTTCAGAGCATATTTTGCAAGTACAGTATTTTGAAGATTTTATTGTGCATCTGAATGTTATTATGAGCTCTCACAGCACATCTTGTTCGTACATAATTACAAGGGCCATATTTTCACTGTGTTGGTGCATATTTTGTTGGCATGGCAGATGGATTTAGAAAACCATCTGCACTTGTGTTTTCCAATAATATTGCAGAGAACTGGAGAGTGTTTGAGCAAGAGTACAACATTTTCATACAGGCTACATTTTTGAATAAAGATGATCGTACAAAGGCACTTATTCTACTTAATTAAGCTGGGTCAGAAGCCATTGAAAGGGAGTGTTCATCTGTGTATGCAAGTGCTCTCTTTGCAAGAAAGGGGGAGCCCTCATATTGTTGTAATGGCTGAGTCAAGGGAGGATTCTGAGTGCTTAAAATGTAAATTTAGAGAAATGTGTATCCCCCAGATACACATCACAATGGAAAGGCACTTGTTTTACACAAGGTATCCAAAGCCTTGCAAAACCTTTTCAGCATATATAACTGATTTGAGAAATAAGGCTAAAACGTGCAGATTGAGTGATTTAAGGGATGAGTTGATAAAAGACAGACTTGTGTGTGGTATTAAAGATGATGATGTGAAAAAGATTTTGCTTCGTGACAGTGATTTAACTTTGAATAAGGCCATTGAGATTTGTAAGATATATGAACTCACAGAAAAGGAAAAGCACACAAATATGCTTACAAATGAGAAATGCATGCTTCCAGTAACTTCTAGAGCTCATGTTGATAGTATGCAGCACGTGGTTAAAAGAAACAGGCCCAAACACATAGCAGCAATTGTAGCCCCTGCAACACTCATTGGTAAACTCCAGAGGATTCCAGCAAGTTCCAGAGTTTGCACAGTCTCATGGAAGCATAAAAGTGAGTCAGCAAACTCAAGGCATGGGCCCCAACCTAGTTTGATTGCCAACTGTGGTAATTGTGGTGGAAGTCATAAATCTAAAAAGGAAAAATGTTTAGCTTTTGGTCAGCATTGCCACAAATGCAATACGTGGAATAATTTTAGCAGGTTTTGTAAATCAAATGGCACACACTTTTTTATTAAAAGGGAACATGTCAAGAAATGAATTCAGCAATTAGAAAGCTCTGACCCTACATCACATACTTTTTATGTTGATGGTGTGTCAGTGCTTAGTGAAACAGTCAGTGCAGTAAATTTATGGGCAAAGAATGAAGTATTTTGTACTGTTCGGATAAATGGAAAACCCATAGAGCTCAAAGTTGACACAGGTTCCAAGGGCAGTGTAATGTCAGCAGAAACATTTGCTAGAGTATGCATTGGTGAAAGGCTTGATTTGGCAAAGTGTGTGCAGCTTGTTGCTTTTGGTGGTGAAGAAATACAGACTGAAGACTCAGTAGTGCTTCATGTTACTCTGCTGGGAGAAGTTATGACTTGTTATTTTATGTGGTCAACAGGCACATCCATTCATTATTAGGGCTCAGAGACCGTTTGAAAATGGGACTGCTTTCATTTAATAAGGACATCCATCATGTTAGCTTGAAAGACCACTGCTCTAATTTCGCCCAACATTTTTTTTCTACCTATAGTGATCTTTTTGAAGACAAACTAGGCAAGCTTCCAGTTGTGTATTCCATGAAGTTAGACCAAAATGTCAGTCCATCCCAGAAAGTTCCAGTAGTTATGCAGAACAGAGTCAAAGCCGAGCTAGATAAAATGGTGCAACAAGGTGTGATTTGTCCAGTAGACGAACCAACTGAGTGGGTATCTTCCATGGTGACAGCTCATAAGAAAAGCTCAGATGACATCAGAATATGTATTGATCCATGAGGTTTGAACAAAGCACTGAATAGACCTCATCATCCAATGCATACGTACAGCTGAAGACGTTCCTGCTGTTATGTCAAATGGCACTGTTTTTTCTGTCTTATATGCAAAGAGTTCATTTTAGCAAATATTGCTTGACAAGAAATCCTTAGTGCTAACTACTTTCAGTACTTTGTTTGGAAGGTACAGATTTTTGAGAATGCCATTTGGGATAAATTCTGTAGTAAGGTATGTCTGTAAGGTTTGTCTGTTAATCAGTTTGTTTATATTTTATGATGCTGCTATCCATCCTGATGTGTTTTATGTAATAAAGCATCTAAACAAACTACCCCGCCTGTTCGTCATCTATGTTAGAGAGGGATGAGTGACAAATACTATAATAACTTTCAAAATAGTACAAAACACAACCATAAAAAATTTTGGAGATCCATTAAAGAAATCATATGTCTTGGTCAAAAATTCAACCCAAACCCCTCACCCAATAATTCACTACTCGAAACTACAAAATAGTTCAGCTCTTATTTTATACATAGTATAGCATCTCTAACCAATGATTCCTCAACATCTAATCCCAACCCTGCCTTACAGTCACATATCACCACATCCACTTTCGCCTTCAATCCTGTGCCCACATCCTATATAAACTACACTTAAACAAGCTTAAACCATGCTGTTCTTCAGCTGATGACCTTCCAAGAAAGTACCTAAAAATAGCAGCCAATAGCATTGTTTATCTTGTCTCAGTCCTTATAAATAGGTCAATCCAGGAATCCCACGTTCCCTCTCTCTGGAACAAGTCACACATTATCCCTCTGCACAAAAGAGGAGATTCAACAGACATGAATAACTTTAGACATATAGCAATCTTATCTCCCTTTGGCAAAATACTTGAAAAATGTATTCAAAAGCAATTGCTAGACTGCCTTCTGCAGGAAGCGCTCATATCCCATACACCTATGAACCTATGAACAACATGGCTTTCATCCTTCCCATAGTACTAGCACTACCCTTATAACCTGTATAGATACTGTCAATAAAGCTAGAGATAGTGGCAAACAAGTCTCTTCCTTATTTCTAGACTTGTCTAAAGCCTTTGGCACAGTTTGTCACAGCAATCTTCTTGTTCAGCTGTCCTCACTAGGTCTCTCTCAGCCTACCCTTTTATGGTTCATAAACTACCTTTCCAATAAGTATCAGTTGGTAAAATGACGCTTTCTCTCTCGCTCCTTACCTCCCAGTCACTTCATGTGTACCACAAGGCTCTATCCTTGACCCCTCCTCTTTAACATTTTCAGCAACACTCTCTATACTTCCACACAACAGGCCATCCTAATACAATACACAGATTATTCCACTCTTGTTTGTATATCTGACAATGTGCTCCACCTCTAAAAAATTATTCAGGAAGCTTTAGCATCTACTGAAACATGGCTTTGTAACTCACAACTCTTGCTCAACCTAAAAAAGACCAAACTACTGCTTTTTTCCCTAAATCTTTTTCTAATGAAAAAAACTAAATTTAAAGTCCTGTCTCTGATAATACAACCACTGAAGTCACTTCTCATAGTAAACTGTTAGGGGTGATAGTGGATGATAGTGTTGCATTCGAATACATATACACAATTGCATAAGAAAAACTCATCAAAAATTAGGGATGCTTTACAGAGCTAAAAACTTTTTCATTGATGCAACTAAAACTACACTTTCCACTACTTATCTCCTCCTGACACTTCTTTATGGTGCTCCCATCCTGACAACCTCCAAGCTTCACAAAAACTGAAACTTCTTACAACCTATAAAATTATGCAATGTCTATCTACCTGTTCAGCATAAAAAAAAATTCAACACAGCTATATTCCCAGGTGGTCATTGCGATCAACTGACCCAAAACTTCTGTCCGTCTATAAACCTAGCAAATCTGCTGCATATTCTTTACTTGTACAAGGTTGCTATGGCCTGGAACTCCTTACCTATATCCATCAGATCTATACCCAACCCCCCATCTTTCAATACCACTCTAAAAGACTTCCTAGCTAAAATCTGGAGCTGTTCTTGCTCAAAACTAAGATAACCTTTATCCCTAAATGTGAACCAGTACCTTTTCATTCCTTATACCTCCTTTCTTTCCCTTCTTCACTTTCTTCCTTACTGCTAATTCTCTTCTCTCATTTTCTCTCTAAATATACCATAAGCCTGTTTTTCCTTCACTTTATATTGCAATTCCTATTTGTATTACACTAACTTACCTTTAATTTCTCACAGACTACCTAAGTTTGTATACAATAAAATGATTGTCATATACCTTGTATCAATTCTTAACCAGTGTTTTTATACTGTGTGCATTTTTTATAATTATTTAAACTGCATATGTTTTTGTTTATTTTTTAAGATTATAAAATTATTGTTCTTAAAATGTTTTGTAATAATTTGGTTTTCTCCCCAGTCCTTCACTGAAAATTGGCTTCTATCCAGTCGGACTTTACCGGTCAACAAATGTCAATAAATGCATAAATATATGTCTGCTTTAATATGGCTGCATTTCTAGGCTTATGCAAAGAGAATGCTATATTTGTGTTGAACAAAATACATATAAGTGAAATCTAATCGTATATATACTGAGTGTTATGGTAAGTGGGCATTGCTTTTAATGCCAAAACTTTCTAATAATCTGAAAGTTTCAGCAGTTGGGGTGGATGTGTATATGCAAGTGTTTGTAGGTTAGGGACAGAGAAGGAGATAGGTAAGAGGATAGGTTTAGTGCTGTGCATTTGTGTTATTTATGGGATGTATGTCCAACTGTCTAGTGTCGCATCAGTGATACTGTTAGGGAAGAGTTTTCCATAAGGTTATATGTAAGGTTAGGGTTAGAGACAGAAGTAGAGTTAGGATTAGCACACACATGAGTAAGGTGATGCCCCCTTTCCCATCCCTACTCTTATGACTGGTGTTGCTGTTAGTTTTTTTATTAACCTGTTAGAAAAGGAGAGCATTTGCTATTATATTTTGATAGGCAAAATGTCAAGATTTTGAATATCAAAGTGATGATGTTTTTTCTGCATGCATGTCAGCATATTTAAGTTTGTGTTTTTGGCTGTTTGTAAGTACAGAGAGAGTGACAGACAGCAATAGAGATAGTCTGCTGAGGGAGTTTTTGGAACATATAGAGGCAGACAGAGTTGCCTGTAAGAATTTTGCAGATTCTATTTAGCTGTTAAAAGCTACTGATAGATATGGCATTGTATATAATGCTAAAATTAGAGTATGGACTAGCTGATATAGTTTGCTGTAGCTCTTCTGTCTGTCCAGAACTTTCATTTTTAAAGTTTTGTGCAAGTTTATTTCTGTTTTCATATTTACTTTTCAAGCTTGAATGCTTTATTTTAAATAAAAAATACTATTCCTTTTTTTTTTACCTTGTGGCTGATGATTTTATATATGAGCTTAAGAGTTTGCATACTGAACTGGCATATTAACTGTTTGTTATCAGTGTATGGCAACTGCTGACAGCTAAATGCTACCTTTCAAATAGACAAAGGTAGGTTTATTTTAAGGATAAACAGTAAATGTTATGTAGTCCTATCTCGCCATAATTCTTGCTGGATGGGTTCGGAGCCGATTCTCGGCTCTGACTCAGCCGATACTAAAGCTCGAGAGCTTTTACTGGCTCGAGGCTAACCCCTATCCCATGGTGCCTCATGGAAATTCCCCAGATTTCATTTGCTGCGAAAGCTTCAAGGTTGTCTCCTTACTGGCTCGTTGGCTAAGTAGAAGGTTTTTTGATAAATCTTGTTATTTCTCATCCTTTTTCTTCACTTTCTACCTTAATAGTTGTTCGTTATTACTTGTGTGATTGTTGTTGAGTGCTTGTCCCCTATTCCACTTTTTTTTAGGATTGTACAGCCCATTTTAGTTAGAGGGCTGTAGTTGCCCATTTAAATTAGAGGACCTTTCCTCCCTGAGCATACCTCTCAACCTGGAAACATCAAAAATCTGGACAAGGGCCATGAAAAATAGGTACAAATCTGTATGCTTATTAACATCTAATTTGCATACATAATTATGTAACCCCGCCAACACCAATGGAATTGTGGGATACCAACTTTCGAACACAAACTGAAGAACAAATAACCAAAATATGGCACCAGAGTTCCCCTGCAGCCATTCCAATGTCCCATTACCCGGCTGTTTCACCCCATTTACCATAAACACTAATGTGTGCATGCTGCTTTACTTCTACAATGATTATTTGGATTTTATTTTTACATTTTGCAGCACATCAATGCACAAACACCAACAGACATCTGATAAACAAAGCAATACTGTCTCCCAGTGAAAATAGACTTGGCATTAAAACTTCTCTGCCCTTGAAACTCACATTCATTGAAACAGCACTGAAACCTACACCACATCCAAAGAAAATGCATCTGGCCAGTGGTGGATAAAGATTACATTTGGGCTGTTTTTAAATCATTGGCCCCTTGCACAAGAAACAAGAAACATACATGTGTTCTTTTCTTTGATACACCTTACTGACTTTATTAAGCTATATTCTTTGTATAATACAGCATACTTGTTAGACAGAGCACATTTTAAATTTATTGTTTGAACATTTTTCCAGTAGGCTGTACTGTAGGCAATGAAAGAAAATGCATGAACCAATAATTACAAAACTGCCCAATTCAGAACATTTCCATCATAAAAGTCTACTTCCACACCCAAACTATAAACAGAATGACAGTAGTGTAAGCCATAGGCATCTTGCACAGCTTCTCACACTTATTTTCAATTTCAGATTTTTTTTTTGGGGGGGGGCAAAAGGTCAAAAACCAGGGACACATTTTAAACATTGCTTGTATAAGTTTGGAAAGTTGTTAGAATAAAATGTTGTTTTACCACCATGCAAGTTACTGGTAAGTCTTGAACCCAGAACACTATAGTCAGTGCAACATACCACTATGCTATGTTGTTTTATCACCATGTAAGTTACTGGCAAGTCTTGAACCCAGAATACTATACACTACAATCAGTGCAACATACCACTATGCTAAATCAGCAGTTTAAACAACAGGAAGACTGAAACTTAATGGCTATCATTTAGTGAATTCAGTTCTCACTTCTTACCATAGCTTTCAACCTCTTAGCACAAAAAAAAAATCTGACCAAAGCTGAGAAATGGTGGTGGCTAGGGACTTTAGGCTCTTTTTACCCTGTACCAAAGGTACAGGGTTTGAGCCTAAATACCTCTAGCTAACAGGTGTATACATTGGGGGCATTTTCACACACACAGGTATTATTCAAGCACATAGATATTTGTTAACTGCTTTACCATAACAATGTAGTCTATGACTGTTACTGTTTTATTTTCATTCTGTGACAATTATTTTTCCATAATAATACATTTAGGCATATCATACACATTCACTAGTTTAACTTTTTTTTTTCATTCAGACTTGTTTAGTGCAATCAAAGTGTTTTAGTAGATCAATTGCTTCATGTTCGATTGCAGACAAAACGAGGGTCATATCATTTCTTACAACAATCTTAATAAATTTCCAGTTTTTTTAAATAAGAGAACACACAAACACACCTTACTTAAGGCAAAGTCCCGAACTCAGATTTAAACTTAACTTCCAAACAGCAAAGCAGCATTTGTCCCTACTTCCAAAATGGCAGCAAAATGCAAAGCTGCCCGCAGAAGCCAGCATTAAAGCAGTTTCTGTCTGAGCCAGCATTCTTCCCAAGTCCCTTGTAAACGTCCGAAACGGCAGCAAAAAGGGCAATTAAAGCCAAACGGCAAAGCAGTTCCCTTGTAAAATGTCCGAAACAGCATTCTTCTTTCGAATTCACTTCCCGCCTGCTCCCAGCCAGCCGGAAATGAGACGTAAGCTCCTTGAGCTCAATTCCGACTGGCTGGTAGTGCTGATGGAGCTGACGTCATCGTGCATGTGATGACATCAGCTCTGACAGCGTGAAAATTAAAAAATAAAAAAAAAAAAGCAAAGAAATCAGAAATGAAGGGTTGCCACTCGGGAATCGTGGTACCCCATCATTTGGACCTCAAAACTCGGTAAAAACTGAGTAATTTGGGACGGTTGGGAGGTCTGTCCCTGAGTGCTAGCTTTCTTCCTTTAAAAAAAAAAACAACTTTTTCTTCTCCTCATAACTTTGCTGTTAGTTATAGTTAGTGGTGTTGTTATTGAAAATTGTTGTTAGCATTGTTTTCTTGTCAGCATGTCCAAAGAGAAAGACAGAGAACATAAGGAACACCGCCCTTCGGGGTTCAAGAAATGTGTTCACAAAAAATGTCATTGACTGACAGTCATACTAGCTGTGTTTACTGTCTGAGAGAGGCTCACTTACAAGAACCTTGTACCTTTTTCCATGCCTTCAGTACTAGGGTTTTTAATGAGAGGAAATGTAAATTAATAGACAGGGGTCTTATGACTAGTTTCTTCCAAGAACAGCTGGAACTTGGTCAGACAGCTCCCAAAACTGTGAAGAGAAAATCTTCGGTTCTAGCGTCGGAACTGTCTAAAAAGTCTAAAGCAACGGAGCCAAGGAGTTCTGGCTCCGATTTCGCTTCTTCTGTCTCGGTGCTGTCAGTTTCTTCTGTGCCAAGGTACCCTTCGGTATTGAGACACTCACCAGTTATCGACCCTGTTTCACCAACGTTGGGGTCTCCTATTTTAGAAAGGAGGAGATCTCCTTCTGTTTCCACCCATTCCTCCATAACACTTTCAGATGAGGACATCGAGCAGGTGGTGAAGAGGTTGCTGTGTGACCCAGCTCTGGATAAAAGGTTAGATCTTTCGGACCCAAAAGCTCCGGAGCCATCCCATCTGCAGACTACTGCTCCTCCGCCGACTGCTTTGTTCTCGGAGCCAAACACTTCTGGTTCTTCTGTGTTGGATCCTTCAGTTTCAAGAATTCTTCCTGCTTCCTCGGAACCAATAACTCTATCCTCAGCCGCTCAGTCTGGAGTCGAGGGATCTGGGAGCCGACATTCTCGAGTCGACTCTGAGAGGGATAGTCACCTGGGTTTTTCTTTGGAACCGACCCTTCCTCTCGGTGCTTTGGCTTGACTGAGCTCGGTTCCCACATCTGCTTCGGAACCTGTCCCTCCTGCTCGGAGCCAACCTTCCATCTCCTTGGAATGGAGGTTGTCTTTGGAGTGGGGTGGAAAGGCCTTCGAAGCCATAGAGAAAGCTTTGTCCAGTGCCAAAGTCCTGCCTTTGGACCCAATGTCCCACCAGCAGCCGGCAGCAACCTCTTCTCCCTTGCCACCCCCTCAGCATAGGGAACCAGAAACTCAAGCAGCCCCCATTGGAGGTGTCTCCCCTTCTGAGACCTCCCCAGATTATCCTACTGGAGAGCTTCCTCGGAAGAGACTTTGTAAGCACATTGACTCACCTGAGTCTGTCATGTCAGACACTGATTTGGATGAGTCACAAGGGTCCCCTAGATCCCCCTCTGAGGATGTCTCCTTTTCTGACATCATTGAAATCCTTAGACAGAGGGGTGATTGGAAGACCTCTAACCCTACTGAGGACAAATCAGTGTACCTTGAGGCTGAATTACCTGTCTCATTTTACTAGACTTCAAAGGGATCTCCTAAAGGAGTTGGGAGACACCCTTCAGGGTTCAGTAGTTTCAGGATCCATGGACAAGGTATCTGCGCAACTCTCCACCCTTACATCTATAGCTAACTCCTCTATGAGGTTGATTTCCTATGCAGCAGACGGAGCGAGCAGGGCAGCCGCAGTAGGAATTTCTCTTAGGAGACATTCCTGGATGCGTCTGTGTAACTTCACGGAATCCTTTAAGTCTTCCTTTACCAACGTCCCCTTTGATGGTTCAACTCTTTTTGGACCGCAGGTAAAAGAGACTTTGACCAGGTGCGAGCAGGAAGGGAAAACCTTATCTGCTGTCAGAGTCCATTTCTCCCTTCCTTCTAGACCCTATCCCAAGGATTAAACAGGAGGAAAATGTGGTTCCGTAAATCCCAAAAAGGTTTCCCTCAGGCACAAGGTCAACCCTCCCCTAGAGGCAGAGGGGGAGGGTATAATGGAAGATGCCGCCCTCGCAGCAGAGAAGGTCTGCAACATCAGGGAGATAGAGATACTTTCTCTGGTCATCCCTTCCATTGCCCCTGAGGAGTTGCCCGACTGTCCATCTCTGGAGGCAGTCGGGGGTCATCTTTCACTGTACCCAAGCACCTAGCTACAAATTTCCCAAGATCGTTGAGTACAAACCATAATATCCAGAGGTTACCTTATTCCCTTTGTTTCCGATCCCCCAGTAAACAGGTCTGTACCAGACGTGCCGCCCATTCGGTTAGACTGTGCAACATCAGAGGTCATCTCGTTGCTGCAAAAAAGAGTCATCCAAGAAGTCTCCACAGAGCAAATAGGATCCGGAACTTACTCACAATTCTTTTTAGTTCCAAAAAAAGACAGGGCACTGGAGATCAAGTCTTGATCTCAGCAAACTCAACAAGTCTGTAAAGAAATCGAAGTTCTGAATGATCACTCTGCAGTCGATAGTCCCCTTTATCGAGAAAGACAATTGGATGTGCTCAATAGATCTTCAGGATGCGTATTACCACATCAAAATGGTCAGGCACTCCAGAAGACACCTACGCTTTCGGCTGGGAGCCAGTCATTTTCAATTTCGAACACTGCCCTTTGGCCTCACTACAGCCCCCAGAGTGTTCACCAAATGCATGGCAGTGGTAACGGTTCACCTGAGACGTCAAGGATTCCAGGTGTTTCTGTACCTAGACGACTGGCTCCTCACTGCTACTAGCAAGCACCAACTAATCAGAGCCAGGGACGAGACTCTATCCTTGTGCGCTAGTATAGGCATTACAATAAACCTAAAAAAAAATCAGCCTTATCTCCATCGCAGCACATTGTATTCTTAGGCTCAGAAATAGACTCAACCACCATGACAGGAAAACTGACACTGGAAAGGATAGAATCGTTACACGACCAAGTCAGATTCTTGCTGAAGAGAGACAAATTACAATCCAGGATAATCCTTCAGGTCCTAGGCACTATGACTTCCACCATTCTCTTAGTTCCTCTAGCCCATCTGCACATGAGAGTACTTCAGTGGCTACTATTTGCCCAGTGGTCAATGCAGGATCTCCCCCTGTCTCACCAAATACTCACCACAAACTCCTGCAAGAAGGATGTAACATGGTGGTTACATACAGATCAACTTCATCTGGGTCGCCCACTTGCTCCCCCTCAAGAAAATGCAGTCTTGACAACGGAAGCCTCCCAGATAGGGTGGGGGTCATTATCTGGGAATGACGGTCCAAGGTACTTGGCAGGATCACGAGAACCACTTGCACATAAATGTTCTGGAGATGAGAGCGGTGCTATATGCATTGCAAGCACTTCACAGTTCTCTTCCCACTGGGACAATTGCGATTCAATCAGACAACATGTCTGTAGTGTGGTACATAAACAAGCAAGGGGGAACCAAATCTTACCCACTTTGTCGAGAGGCTTTAAGAGTATGGAAATGGGCGATGGACACTCTGCTTTCTGGTAGCAACGCATATCCCGGGGAAGTCCAGTGTGATAGCAGACAAACTCAGTTGAGCAATTCTGATGCCAAATGAGTGGTCCCTGAATTCAGAAGTTGCAGAAGAGATTTTTTGCAAATGGGGCCAGCCTTGCTGCAACCTATTCACCACATACATGAACACCAAATGCAGCAGCTACTTTGCCCTAATTTCCCATCTGGGGATGTCACCCAGGGATGCTCTGGTTCATAATTGGCCTCTGGGACTCCTTTATGCTTTTCCACCCTTTCCTCTCATTCCAAAAGTAATTCAGAAAGCAAAACTGTTGAAGAGTACCCTGATCCTCATTGCTCCATACTGGCTTCACCAAGTCTGGTTCCCCTTCCTGTGGCCCTATCTCTTGGAGGAACCATGGATTCTTGAACCATCGCCAGACCTCCTGATTCATCACTCAGGGCAGTTCCATCCTACTATCCAAACCCTGAAATTGACAGCATGGCTGCTCCAGTTCCACGAATAGCCAGGTGTGTTCCCCTTTCCCCTACAGTCAAACACATTCTGATTTCTTCACACAAACCTTTCACCAGGAAATTATATTCCAGTAAATGGAAAAGGTTCTCCATTTGGGCAGCAAACCAAGGCATAGCTCCCTACTCAGCTCCTATAGAGTCTATCCTGTCCTTCCTGGCATCTATTTTTCATGAAGGAGCCGCAGCTGCTACTATTAGAGTTCTGTTAGCAGCCATCTCTAATTATCATTTTGGCTACATGGGAAATCCAGTCATATCCCACTCTTTATGCAAAACATTTTTGAAAGGAGTCCTCCAATCAGGCAACCACCGGAACCCTGGGACCTAAACCTAGTTCTTACATCTTTAATTTCTCCATCCTTTGAACCCTCCTGTTCATCAGATCTGAAATTCTTGTCTTGGAAGACATTGTTCTTAGTGGCTATAATGTCTGCTAGGAGAGTTTCTGAATTGCCAGCCCTCACCATTCAACCTCCTTACATTGTTTTCCATAAGGACAAAGTCTCACTTAGAACTAATCCTTCCTTTCTTCCTAAGGTATGTTCAGAGAATAATTTCAACACAACTATCGAACTACCAGTTTTCTTCCCATATCATATTAATAAATCAGAATACAGACTACACCAATTGGATGTCCACAGAATTCTCAGGTTTTACCTGCACAGGACTAAAGAATTTCGAAAATCAGACCAATTATTTGTTTCCTTTTCAGACAAAAATAAAGGATTGCCTGTTTCTAAGGTCAGCTTGTCTAAATGGCTTTCAGACTGCATTTCCTTTGCTTACAAAGCTGCTGGCAAACAATTACCAGCCAAAGTAAAAGGCCATTCAACCAGAGCAGTATTCAACTTCATATGCCTTTAGATCTAAACTCCCAATTGATACCATTTGTGCAGCAGCTACTTGGGCAAGACCTCATACCTTTGTCACTCATTACAAATTGGATTTGGCTTCCCGGGACAGGTCATCCTTTGGGTCCACTGTGCTGAAGAATTTCTTAACTTGAGCCACCTGGGATAAAGGTGCTAGGGATGCTGTCCCATCCAACAAGAATTACGGCAAGATAGGACTACATAACATAAAGAAGTTATGTACTTACCATAACGTTCCATGTTTGTAGTCCATCTCGCCTACATTCTTGCGTCCCACCCTCCTTCCCCCTTCCTGTTTTCTGAAGGAACTGGCGGACTATCAGTTATGCTGTCTGACCTGGTTGTAGTTGTCCGTCCACCTGGCATGGATAGTAATACAGAGTATTCTGCCTGTATGGGCATAGTTATTGATAGTTACTGACTATTATGTACCTATTTACTTTATTGCAAACAAGATCTGGGGAATTGCTGTGAGGCACCATGGGACAGGGGTTAGCCTCGAGCCAGTAAAAGCTCTCGAGCTTTAGTATCAGCCGAGTCGGAGCCGAGAATCGTCTCCGAACCCATCCAGCAAGAATGTAGATGAGATGGACTACAAACATGGAACGTTATGGGTAAGTACTTAACTTCTTTTTTGTTGTTCTTGGCTCTGCTTATGGCTGGTGACATGCATTACCGTGAACTGAGGGAGAAGGCATTCATACTGGAGAGTTATCATTTACCCCCACTTTCTGAAAATGCTGTGTTTGTGTGTGTGTGTAAAATAATTTTGAGTAAATTTCAATAACTGTTGGTATGATTGTACTGGAAGGCGTGGGACACAATCTAAGGTGAGTGAAATCCCAAGGAACCAGGGTTTGTACCTCTACCCAGCAGCTATGTTGTAAAGTTTGAGTGTGATAGGTTTTGGCTCTTATCTGACACAGAAGTGTGCAGTTATCATATGAACTTAATGCCAGTCACCACTCGCATATTAATAGACTTGTATTGCTATGGATCAATAGACCATACTGCTAGTCATTACATATTATTTGGTGGTGTAAACCATGTCAACCATGTGGGATTTATATGCCTGTTTGTCACTTTATATTCATATTTATGTCCAGGATACAACATTATTTAAAGTAAATCCTACTGAATTTGCTTACATGAATTATTTACTCAGTTGTGCAAATGCACTGTCCAGGAAATGAGGTACAGGTTTGATGGCATAACATAACATTTACAACACTATACTTTTTTAATTGTTCTTGCCGATGGATTTGCTAACATTTATCAGATCTCTAGCACCAGCTGCAGCAAATGCAGTCATTTTAAGAGTCATTGATACATTTTGCAGCATATTTGTTAAATTAAAATAAGACAATTAAGCAGGATTTTCTTAGACTACTACAAACACCCTCATTTAAATAGCATATCTGTTTTTCTTTACAGTCTAAGGCACAGATCGATTTTGGTGTGTCTTCTAAAATATCTTCCTCCCCTACACATAGTCTGTATGTGTTTGTACGGAACTTTGTCTGCAGAATTGGAGAAGATTCTGAGCTCTTCATGTCACTATATGATCCCCAAAAGCAAACAATAATAAGGTAAGCTGGAGATTGCTGCTGCTTTTCAAAAGTGTGGCTTCTTCTAGTACCAGAGGGGCTTGAGCAGACCTTATACGTTACTGATTTATACTGCACACACTTGGCTGAATTTTCTATTTCTGCTTCAATTCTCAAATTCTATGTACAGACACATAGCCTCTGATTTTATTTGCTTGTCAGTACATGCCTCTGTGGTTTCCTGTTTTTTTTTTTTGGATCACTGTATACCAGGTATGCTGGGCAATATTTGTTAAGAAGAGCATTTAAGAATCTATGACCAGAGCATCCAGTTACTCTTATAGCAGTATGTTCACTGGATGAGTTTCTCGATCATTGGCTACTGGGTGGAAGTAAGGATTGTATATTCCTTTTTTGGTATACCTAAGAAATACAAAAGTAATGGGCATTAGTACCGTAGCCATATTTCCTTAAACAGCGTGGATGATCTAGTAAGCTGGCTTATCAGTGAAAAAGGATCTAGATATAACATTTTAAATACTGCAGATGCGAATTGCAAAGCTTTTCTACTGCAAATTCATGACTTGTCAAGCTTATAGTGGTAATAGGAAGTGGTTAAAAGCATTATATTTATAGCTGCAAACATGTTCATTTGTTACTGAAATATTTTTGTTATACCATGGAATTATATGTTGTGCAAATACCAGTTTTATAATTACTAAAAAAACAAATTACTGATGCATGATGTTTCTGTACAACTTACATTGACAACACATGAAGCACATTGGTGCTTGTTATTGCAGCCTTTTATTGATTCTAACACCAAAAAAGGCATAAATAGATCCCCTGTGTTTACTGTCTACTCAGTGGTATGTGAATTAGTGACTCAGTGGAGTATAACGTACAGAAAACTTGTGATTTCAGCAAGAAATCCTCTGACTGAAAACACTGCGGAGGTTAAAGTAATTTTTCACTGAGATGCATTTTATATATTGTCTGAACTTGTAGGAAAAATACAGTTCTATCAGAAAATCATTTTTCTTCAAAGTATACATTTTTTCAGAAAACAGTGAGTTGCCTTAAAGATGTTTGAAGCAAAATCCTTTGTAAAATCCTGGCTCAAAGAACACTCACATTTGTTTTTGCCAAACCATCACCATTACCCTGCTTGGGTATAAATGCAGATTACAACACAATATACAGGTAGTAAATCATTAAGTCATCTAAGCCAACTATAGTATAATATGTAACTCTATCTGCCCTAAAATATTCAGTCCATATATCTGCCAGCAACTCTGATAGGATCACTTCCTCCATAACTCGAGTGTTACTCTCAAAATCTTTAAGCATTGAAACGTTAATGGCATCACTAGTTCATATTCTGTGCAAAAACATGTTCTGCGTTTTTACATACATATGTTTGCCTGATTAATAATGGCTGCACATTAACTGCTGTTTATTGTGTATGTAGTGTAATCCATAGGGTGGTCTGTGACAAGTAAAGCAGTCACTGGAGTAAGCTTTGTGACTTAAAAATCATTATTATTGATAAATAAACAAAGTTCAGAAAATGATATCAGGTAAATATTCACAACGGAGCAACCATGAAGCACAGAGTCTCTGAATCCTTTTGACATATACTATATATTTATTATAAAATACATAGACAAATAAAACGGTAAGCGCTTTCACATTTAAGCTTCATCAGACCTTAAAGCACACAAAGAAAGACACTTCATTTATAAAAATTCAAAAACACAATAGCCAATAAGGTAATCCATTCAATTAAAATGCTAATGGGTTCTTAAAAGCACAATATACAATAAAATAAAACATATAGCAAAATAGCCAAGCAAGACAGGGCGAACCTCACATCTTGATATTAAATAAAAAATAATAACAGACTTATAAACATGAATTTATAAACACCTAGGAAAAGTATAGGAATATAAGTAAACATGGACTATTATTTCTGAACTCTTCTTTAACAGGGGCTTAATGGAAGCTCTCTCATTAAGTCCACTGCCCCTATCTGCTCTAAGAATAATGATCCAGTTCATCTCCCTATATTCTGTATGATTACTGATGTCACCTCCTCTAACAGTGGGTATGATATTCTCAATGACCCTAAATATAAAGGAAGGTATGTCACCTACTTGAATAACATGTTTAGAGAGTGCATTATGTTCAGATCTTTTCCTGATGTTGTACACATGTTCTCCGATCCTATCATGTAGGATCCTATTGGTCTTCCCAACATAGAATGAGTTACAAATAACACATTCTGCTAGGTAGACCACGTTAGAAGTTCTACAATTAGCATTGGCATGAAACACAAAATCCCTGTGTAGGTCAGGATGATAAAAAGTACTGGAAGTATTGATCAAGGAGCAAAAATTGCAGCCACCACGTGGTAGAGTAATTCCTACCTCACTTTTCATCTTACTATTGCTCCTTTCATAGCAAAGTAACCTCTTTAAATTCTTTCTATTTTTATAAATAAACCTAGGTCTCTCACCTACGATCTCACTAATTTCTGTGTCAACTTGTAAAATGGACCAATTCTGAGTGAAGACTTCAATCAACTGTTTATTATCACCAGTATAAAAGAGGGGTATCCTAACATGACCCTTATTGCCAACTGCGTCATGATCCACCCTCCTCGGAGTCTCACAAATTGGTCCAAAGTACGGGGCTGCAGAACTCTCTCTCAACCTGTCCAAGTCTAACCAATTCTTGTTAATCTCATCATGTCTGTACCCTCTCTCCAATAATCTATCCTCTAAATTCTTGATCTCAGTCTCAAACCCATCAAATGTGGGATTCAACCTGGATGCCCTCATGCCTTGACCTTTTATTAAATTCCGAAATACATATCCCGGATGCATACTTGATCTAGAACATGTTTTACAAAAACACCAGTATTGATAAGGGAATCATGTAACTTCTCCACATAAATATCTAAAAATTCTATTCATGTATAGGACCAATTGACAGTAAATTTCAAACAACTAGTGAGACCATTCATCATCTGATGGAACTTACATAATTCCTCCTGGCTCCCTTGCCATAAAAGAAACAAATCATTGATGAACCATTGACAACACATTAGTCTGAAATTCTTCTTTGTTGAATAATATAACATTTTCCCAGTGTGCCAAGAACATATTGACATAACTATTGACACATGAAGTGCCCATAGCTACGCCATGTCTTTGAATGTACATCTCCCCATTAAAAGTGAAAAGGTTATTCTCTAGAATAGTCTCCAGAAAATAGCAAACAAGATCAGTTTGTATTGAAGTAAATTCACTATTAGCCAAAAGGTACTCATGTACATACAGTAGTCCCAAGTCATTGGGATTCATCATAAAGAGGGATTGTACATCAAGTGTCACAAGCATCACATTCTTAAGGTCATGGATCCCTTTGACACATTCATACAAGTCCATTAAGAACTGTTTAGAGTCTTTCAAGACCACTTTATTCAAATTAATAACTGGTCTCAAATATCTCTCAACATAAATTGATAGGGGCTCTGTAATCCAACCTCCACCTGCCACTATAGATCTCATCGGTGGATCATACGGATGTTTATGCACTTTCGGTAACCCTTGTACTAAAGGTATCAATGGGTTAACTACTCTAAGGTAGTTATATGTCTCCTCCGTAATAAGATTCCCATCAAATACATCATCTAACATGTTCTGAACTGCTGAAATGATCTTATGAACATCAGTGACAGTAATCGTACTATAGTACTTATCGTCACATAACATTCCCTCCATGGACTGTATGTAGTGTGTTCTATCCATAACAACGATGAGACCTCCCTTATCTGCTGGTCTTATAATGATTGAGTTGTTGTCTTGTAAATCCCTCAATGCTGCTCTCTCTCTGTAAGATAAATTATATTTAAACTTTCTATTAACACTACTGGTCTGGTTGTCATAAAATCTATATATATTCTCTTCTGTGAGTTTCATGTAAGCTTCTACTAAAGGATGGTTATTAGGGACAAAATTACTCAATCTCTTAAAATGGGGGCAACATAAGCTGCTATCTATCTGGTTATCCCCCCTAGTGGGGTTGCCATATTGTAAACGTAACATAACATTCCTACAGAAGACTTTCAAATCCAAAATGGTATCAGACATTCTGCTTCTACATGTTGGAATAAAACTCAAACCCTTGCACAACACTTCCCTCTCCTCAGGGGATAATTCTTGAGAGGAAATTTTCAAAATCAGTGACTTACTGCCTTCCCCCACATCTTTTTCAGGGTTTGCTTTGGGTTGTAATCCCCTGAAAATTTGCGCTTCTGGCACCCTCTGCTCATTGATCTCATCCGTCTCCCTCCTCTGTCTACCCTGACTGGTAAAGGAAAAGGGAGCTCACCTGTACTCCCATTGCCACACATATTCAACGTATTGTCATTTGGCCGGGTATCAAGTTCATTAGTTCTATTTTTATTGTTGAGTCTAACAACCCTATCACTTTCTGAGACAGTGCTGTCAGCCTTCCTATTGTCAATGACCACATTAGGGTAAAGATTCCCTTCTGTTAATTGTGATGGACATATCCCACCATCTATATTCATCTCCGGTACTACACCAGATAAGGACACTGTCACAGCATTGCTATGTTCTCCCGAACCAGTCCCTACAATGTTACCAGTGTTCCTAATATAAGTAGTAGTTTGTTCACCACGTTTCTCATTCACATTAACTTTTTCAAAAACTGAATTGTTACGAACTCTAGCAACATGATTAATAGGCAAACCAGTTTCCCTGGTCACAGAAATACTGCCGCCAGAGGTATCAACATTAGAATTAAAAGTTCTTTCATTATTCTGTCCCACACGAGGCCACATAAAGATGTGGCCTGTTTTAAAGTCCGTGATGTCTCTCATAATTTTCGTCTTTTTTGTTGTATTAATTTACGTTCGAAAATGGCTGCACTGTCCAAAAGGCTTTCAAACAAGGGATTCAGAGTCTCTTTTGAATATTTGACAAACAAAACCACCTGTCTCTCTTTTAAAGTCTCTCTTAACTTGTCTTCTTCGGGACCAAGAAAGTCAATTAATAAACACATATACTTTGCACTTACCTCTAGGTTTAACTGTTGCCAGCGAGTAAGCAATTCCGGATATTGTGAGCCCTGTGTGAGCATATTAAATACATGTAGTCCTTGGGGTACAATGCCTTTCTTCAGGCATAATTCGAAATGGTGATGCTGTGCTTGCAGCTTCTTCAATTTCAGGAAATCACGCTCAATCTCCTCCATGCTCCTCTGTAGTTGTTCTAGAGCTCCACTCGCATCGCTGACATCATCTCCCAAGCCGCCGGTGTCGAGTTGCCATAACAAACTCCTTTCTCTCAACAAATATTGGGAGAACCTCTCACAGAGTGTCGCCTCCACTCTTTTGCTCTTATGAGAATTGTAATCCAATTCGATTGCCACTGATTGTTCGTTTGCCATGTCCCCGTGGAATAAAGTAATGAAAATGAATGCAACAATAAAATAAACTGTAATCCACGGGATAAATGCTCCGTTGCACACGCAAAGTAAAAGCAGTAATGATATCAGGTAAATATTCACAATGGAGCAACCATGAAGCACAGAGTCTGTGAATCCTTTTGACATGTACTATATATTTATTATAAAATACATAGACAAAACGGTAAGCGCTTTCGCATTTAAGCTTCATCAGACCTTAAAGCACACAAAGAAAGACACTTCATTTATAAAAATTCAAAAACACAATAGCCAATAAGGTAATCCATTCAATTAAAATGCTAATGGGTTCTTAAAAGCACAATATACAATAAAATAAAACATATAGCAAAATAGCCAAGCAAGACAGGGCGAACCTCACATCTTGATATTAAATAAAAAATAATAACAGACTTATAAACATGAATTTATAAATACCTAGGAAAAGTATAGGAATATAAGTAAACATGGACTATGATTTCTAAACTCTTCTCTTCTTAACAGGGGCTTAATGGAAGCTCTATCATTAAGTCCACTGCCCCTATCTGCTCTAAGAATAATGATCCAGTTTGTCTCCCTATATTCTATATGATTACTGATGTCACCTCCTCTAACAGTGGGTATGATATTCTCAATGACCCTAAATATAAAGGAATGTGTGTCACCTACTTGAATAACATGTTTAGAGAATGCATTATGTTTAGATCTATTCCTGATGTTGTACACATGCTCTCTGATCCTATCACGTAGGATCCTATTGGTCTTCCCAACATAGAATGAGTTACAAATACATTCTGCTAGGTAGACCACATTAGAAGTTCCACAATTAGCATTTGCATGAAACACAAAATCCCTGTGTAGGTCAGGATGATAAAAAATACTGAAAGTATTGATCAAGGAGCAAAAATTGCAGCCATCACATGGTAGAGTAATTCCTACATCACTTTTCATCTTACTATTGCTCCTTTCATAGCAAAGTAACCTCTTTAAATTCTTTCTATTTTTATAAAGAAACCTAAGTCTCTCACCTACAATCTCACAAATTTCTGTGTCAACTTATAAAATGGACCATTTCTGAGTGGAGATTTCAACTAACTGTTTATTATCACCAGTATAAAAGAGGGGTATCCTAACACGACCCTTATTGCCAACTGCGTCATGATCCACCCTACTCGGAGTCTCACAAATTGGTCCAAAGTATGGGGCTGCAGAACTCTCTCTCAACCTGTCCAAGTCTAACCAATTCTTGTCAATCTCATCATGTCTGTACCCTCTCTCCAATAATCTATCCTCTAAATTCTTGATCTGTCTCAAACCCATCAAATGTGGGATTCAACCTGGATGCCCTCATGCCTTGACCTTTTATTAAATTCCGAAATACATATCCCGGATGCATACTTGATACATACTTCCTCCATAACTAAAGTGTTACTCTCAGAATCTTTAAGCATTGAAACGTTAATTGCATCACTAGTTGATATTCTGTGCAAAAACATGCTCTGCATTTTTACATACATATGTTTGCCTGATTAATAATGGCTGCACAGTAACTGCTGTTTATTGTGTATGTAGTGTAATTCATAGGGTGGTCTGTGATAAATAAAGGCTTTTTAGTGCCTTCTGTGAGGAGTCTGCATGTCCTCCCTGTGGTCGCGTGGGTTTCCTCCAAGTGCTCCGGTTTCCTCCCACATCCCAAAGACATGCAGTAGGTGGATTGGATACTGTAAATTGGCACTAGGTGTGAGTGTGTGCATGTGTGCGCCCTCTGTGGAAGGCTGGGCACCAGGCTGGCAACTCGACACCGTAAAACTCCACTGCCAATCATGAGCAGACAGATGACCCGCTGTGGTGACCCCTAACTGGGAAAAAACGAAAGAAGAAGAAGAAGAGTACAGCAGACTTTTACACTTAGATGGAGTGTTTCTTCCTGCACAGGACTGTCACAGAATGCATGACAAAACATATTACAACATATATAGAGATCTCTAGACAAACAGAGTAGCTGTATTTAAAATTCAACCAAAAGAAAACAATAAAACAGCTTAACTTTCAATTCCATCACACAAGAAACAACAAAACAGCTTCACCGTCTACCCACAAAGTAATAAGTCCATTAGGCTTCTTCTTTCAAAGGCTCAGCAGTCCCAGCAGCAATGCTTGCTTAAGAAAAGCCTGACATGCAGGGGTCCACGACTTTGGAGAAGATTATTCAAGTGCGCAAAAAAGGTCTTTAAAATTAGCAGTGCTCTTGATGACTAAAAGAAAGTACAAACCAAAAAATGGATGCTAAAGAGGCACTTAGATGAAATCAGTGCTTTACACAAGACCTTCGATGAAATCAAAGGGGTATGCACAGAATATGAATTCACACAAGAGGAATTAAGAATGAAACTGAATAAGATAGAAGATAATTCGTGTAAAGAATGAGATTCCCTGCAATTCCAGAGAAGCTGGAAGAAGTAACTGTCTGCAATTATGATTAATAGATTACATAATTGGACCAGGTTACAGTTGCTGGACTTTGAAAGAGCTCATAGAGTTTACCTTCCATTGGTAGTAGCTAAGAAGTTTCAGTTATGCATTCAAAAGGACAATATTCTAGCTACTCTCTGTAGGTTGGGCAAAGAGTTGAAAATTGAGAAAGAAAGAGTCTACACTGATGATGACTATTCTCTGTGTATGCACTAGCAAAGGAACAAATTCCTTCCAGCAATAAGGTTATGCAAGTTATTAAAAGTTAGATTTAAGGTTTGTATCTGGCTATATTTAAGATTCTGCTTTAATCAGTAGCATCAAAAACATATTGGGATCCTGTGGTTGTAGCTGCAGAGCTTCAAAAAATTCAGGAGGACCCAGACCAGCCATGCAGAGAGGGGACTGATCTGAAACCTGCTGTCCAGGAGGATAAGTGGGCAAGACAGTATACCAGACACCCATTTAAGCCCTTTCTAGAATATGCTTAAAACACAGAAAAAAATAAGAGTTTTCTAAAACAATATTAGACTCTTCCAGTTTACGGGGTGCTGTTGTAAATGATGGCTGCTCTGTGGACAGTATGTGATGGTGTTTGACTTTTTATGCTTAAAGTTATGGCAAAGGATCATTTGGCTGGTGTTTGTTTGTTCACAATTGTTTATTGTAACATATTTAACATTTACATAAAAACATTTATTTTGAATTGTTTCTTGAATTGCTTCAATATGAAAATACTTCAGTACTTTCTATTACTTCTAAAGCAAAAACATTTTTGTATTTGTTTTGATCAAAAACAAAGCTGAAATAAATAATTAAAATAGCAGCATGTTCAGTAAATGCAGTCTGTACCTTTCAGTCTTATAAATTGCCTGAGCATCAAGCTGGATTTCTAAGTTGTCTTTGGGGAAAGTTGATGTTCAATGTGGGCAGCAATGTGGCTTTGTACTCTGTCTTCGCCACTGACTGAGGGCCATAGTTGGGCAGTCATCTGCCATGGCTTCAAGGTGTATGCAGCATTGTCTGCAACACATGACAACAAGCAACACTGAGTGGTTTGCTACATGTGTTCATGGGACAGGACATTCATGGCCTCTGTAGTTGGTAATCTGTGCACCTACCAACTAAATGTCCTTGTGGACAGTGCACCCACACACAAACAATGGTATAATTCACTTGGGTGCAAAGATATGGGAATCATGAAAACTGCCCGGATGATGCACAGTTTTATATAACATGACATATACTGCACAACATTTGACAACTGATGAAGTTGAAGGTCTTCCATTTGATATACCAGGCACCACCTGGAGTAGGTGGGGGCATTGATAGAAATGTGGGTGCAGTCAGTGGTACCTGGGACCTTAGGGAAATGGGTTATGTTGTAGAATGCCTACACAGTGGTGATTCTGTCTTCTGCTGTTTGGAAAAACCAATATTCTCCTCCACGTGCATTAACATCATATGTAGGATTTGATGCAAGATTCATGAGTGTGACCTGTTAAACTCCAACCAGGTCCCCAGATAGATGCTGAAAACTCCCTGCACTGAGGACAGTTAATGCTGCAAAAACCTTCATGTCCACTGAAACAGACAGTACATGTATCCCCATTGATCATGTGTGAGGACAACTTCTAGCTCCTGTATAATGTTTGTTTCCACACTGTAGTGGACATCTGTGTGCTAGTCATGGAGTTGATGGTATGTCAACATCTGACTGACTCTTCTGCACTTCAGATAGCAGATGTGTAACATAATTTACGCAGGTTTCTAAAGTGACCACTAACACATGCTGGTCAGCTAATGGTGGTACTACTTATAGCATCTTTGCACGAGTGCCACACCTGCTGACTGAAAAATGATGGCGCAATGATGAGCTGATCTTAGAGGTTCATTATGCAAAATATATATATTTTTGAATCATGCCTACATATTTGACTGTCATTTGCATATGTGATGGCTTCATTAGCATTTTGACACTCATTTGCATGTATTTATGTGGTTATTTTCTTTTCCCGCTAGCACAGTTGTGCTGTGTGCGTTTCTGAATGTCCTCCTCCCAGTGCACCTCCACTCACTGTACTTTTTTGCCTAATGCAGTTTGTTGTTTGTTTCTGAATACTTCTAATGCTGTGATATTAAAACACTCTGCCTGTCTGCCTGCTTCTGTCCATATATATATATATATATATATATATATATATATATATATATATATATTTTAGAGTTACCATAAAATCTGATAAAAATACAGCCAAATTATTCGTAATTTAAAAAACAAAAGAAAGACAGAGAAATAAAGAAAAATACAACTGACAAGCCAATACATAACAAAACAGTTTCACCTTCCAACTAGAAATTAATAACTCTACCTGGCTTCTCTTTTCAAGTGCACAGCAGTCCTAGCAGCAACACTTGCTGAAGAAAAGCCTAACAAGCAGGGATCCTCAGTTGAGGAGAATATTATTCAAATGCACAGTGAGGTCTTTAAAATTAGCAGTACTATAGAAGACTGTGTAAAGGGTGGCCACGGTGGTGCAGCACTTAGCGTTGCTGCCTCACAGCGAGAGGTTCTCCGGTTCGATCCCCAGCTGGGGTGCTTTCTGTGCGGAGTCTGCATGCCCTCCCTCTGGTCGCGTGGATTTCCTCTGGGTGCTCCAGTTTCCTCCCACATCCCAAAGACATGCTGTATGTGGATTGGACATTCTAAATTGGCCCTAGGTGTGTGTGTGTGTGTGTGTGTGTGTGTGTGTGTGTGTGTGCGTGTGCGTGCGTGTGTGTGGGTGGGTGTGTGTGTGTGTGAGAGTGTATGTATGTGTGTGCCTTCTGTGGAAGGTTGGGCGCCGGGCTGGCAGCTCGACACTGTACAACTCCACTGCCAATCATGAGCGGACAAGGTGATCTGCTGTGGCGACCCCAAACTGGGAAAAGCTGAAAGAAGAAGAAGAATAGATGACTGTATAAAAATTACAAACAAAAAATGGATTATGTTGAGAAAGTGCTAAACAGGCACTTAGATGAAATTCGTGCTTTACACAAGACATTCGATGAAACGAAAGGGAAATGCACAGAATATGAATCCATACAAGAGGAATTGAGAATGAAACTGAATGAGCTGGAAAATCATTCATGAAGAGAGAACCATTTTGCTGCTATTCCAGAGAAGATGAAGGAAGGTAACTCTCTGCAATTTATGACTAATAGAATCAATAACTGGACTGGGTTGCAGATGCCTGAGCTGCACAGTGAAAGAGCTCATAGAGTTTACTTTCCAATGGCAGTAACTAAGAAGATGCCCTGGCCAGACTCTCTGGAGGATGGGCAGAGTTAAAAATTAAGCAACACAGAGTATACATTGCCAGTGACTATTCTCCATGTACTTGCCAGCAAAGGAGCAAATTCTTTCTGGTAATAAGGTTATGCATGTTATTAAAAGTTAGATTTATGCTTTGTGTTTGGCTGTATTTAAGATTTTACTTTCATGAAGAGCAAAAACCTGTTGAGATCCTGAGGTTGCAACTATGGAGCTTCAAAAAATTCAGGAGGACTCACAGACCAGCCATGTAGAAAGGGGACTGATCCAAAAACTGCTGGCCTGAAGGATAAGTGGGGAAGACACACTTATATATTTATATAACATTTCAACGGGGGGCCCTGTTACTGTTCTGAACAAAGTGATCCTTGCTTTGTTTATTACTACAGCATCCAGCTGGCATAAACTTAAACAGTAGATCTGAGGTTGTCAATTTTCATTCATCCTCAACATATGGGACTTACATCTAAGGCTGCAGAGAATCTGGGTCTTCCCATATTTAGACGACTGGCTCATCACCTACCCAACCAAGCATCAGTTGATACAAGCAAGAGACTGAGTACCAAGAACTTACTTAATTCCTGGAATCACCGTAAATCACAACAAATCATGCTTGCAACCCACCCAGAAGATGGAATTCATAGGAGCAGTCTTCAACACACAATCCATGGTCACGTCCCTTCCATTATCATGAGTACAGACTATCAGAAGCCAAGTCAAAAGTATCATCTGCAGTATGAAGATTTCAGCCAGAAAAGTTCTGCAGGCTCTAGGTTTGATGGCTGCAGCAATAACCCTAGTGCCATTGGTAAGGTATCACAAGACTTTTACAATGGATGGTACAAGTACAGTGGTCTTTTTTCAGTCACCCTATGTCCGCAAGGATAAGAGTGACCCAAGTATGCAAAAGTTACCTCTCATGGTGGATGCAGTTTTGCCAGCCCCGACAAGGTTGACTGTTCATACTTCCTCAGTGCAAGGCCATAGTGACCATGGACGCATCTCAGATTAGGTGGGGGAGACATTATATCAGAAAGACAGTTCAAGGCACTTGGTCCCCCAAAGAAGCCAATCTGCATATCAGCATTCTCGAGATGAGAGTGGTGCTTGTTGCATTGCATGCACTCCAAAACTCTCTCCCTCGCAGGACAATTGGACTTCAAACAGACAATATGTCAGTAGTTGGTATATCAACAAACAAGGAGGAACTAGATCTTACTCCCTGTGTCAAGAAGCTCTCAGAGTGTCGCAATGGGTGATAGCCTCCAATCACTTTCTGGTGGGAACGCACATTCCAGGAAGTCCAATGTGATAGCAGACAAACTCTGCAGGTCCATCCTGTTAACTCAAGACTGGTCCCTCAACCACAAGGTGGTGGAAATGATTTTCCATCAAGGGGGTCAGCCTTGCTACGATCTCTTTGCATCTCCCCTGAACAACAAGTGCAGCAGCTTCTTTGCTCTAGTCCCCCGATAAGGGAGTCACCAAGGGATGCTCTTCTTCACTATTGCCTTCCCAGTCTGTTATATGCCTATCCCACAACTCCCTTGATCCCCAAATTTCTGCAGAAAGCAGCCAGACTGAAGAGCAAAGTCACTCTCATTGCACCTTACTGGCCTCAACAAGTGTGGTTCTGCTTTCTTTCGTCTCTTCTTTTGTCTCCACCTTGGATCCAACTCCAGACCTTCTGCCAGTCTGACAGGACTGATTCACCCAGACATTTCAAACCTCAAACTGACTGCATGGTTTCTCCAGTTCTGTTAATGGCCAGGCAACCTATGCTTTCTTCCCCAGTCCAAAATTGTACAAAACCAAATGGAAGCAATTTATGTATTGGGTGGAGTAGAATCACATAGATTCTTTTACAGCTCCTATACATGCAGTCCTTGAATTTCTAGTCGGGTTGTTTAATGAAGGAGCAAGTTCATCTACTATTAAAGTTCGGCTAGAAGCAATTTCAAATTTCCATGTGGGATTCCAGAAATCTTCTTTGGCTTCCTCAAAAATTTGTAAAGTATTTTTTAAGAGTACTCTTTTTCTCAGACCCCCTTTTAAAGACCTTATTCCCCCCCCTGGGATCTAAGTCTAGTATTGCAAGCCCTGACTCAGGCTCCTTTTCAACCTGCAGCCAGATGTGATCTAAAATTTCTATCTTGGAAGACAGCTTTTCTGGTTGCTATAACTTATGCCAGAAGAATAACAGAACTTGAAGCTTTATCCTCGAAACCTCCTTGCTTAGTCTTTCATAAGGATAGAGTTACCTTGCATACCATGTTTCCTTTCTACCGAAGGTGGTGTCAGAATCTAGTATTAACCAGACCATTAACCTTCTCGTATTCTTTCTAAATTTCAGTAACAAAGGAGAATACTTGTTACATTAACTTGATGTGCACAGGCAGTTACATTTTTACTTACACTGTACAAAGGATTTAAAGAAATCAGATCAACTGTTTATTTCCTTTGCATACCATAGATTGGGGAAAGCTATCACTAAAGTATCTGTAGCCAGATGGATATCAGAATGTTCTTCCATTTTATACAAAAAGTTGACTATTCTGTTCCCTGAAGATTTTATAGTTTTATCTTGTTTCCCCTTAATGAAGTTTTTACCAAATCTTCTGTTTAGTGTGGAGTCCTTGAGTGCATCTTACACTGCATATCAGTTTAACAGTTTTGAAAGGGAAAAAAAAAGCATTTCATGAATTGATTATATTTGACCATGAAGGAATGCCTTCATTACTCTTTCAGGTTTAGCCTGGTGGGTACAAATAGTGGACAGGAATACAATGCTTATGAAGATGTTATATGCAACCAGTGTTCATTACAAGAGATACATTAATGTACACAAAATTTTACAGAACATACACAAGTTGGAATGGGGGGGGGGGAGGATTAAGAGAAGAGGAAAAGTATCTTGCATGGAATAAGAGAGGAAAGAGTTGGCGAGAGAAAGAAGAATTAAGGGGTTTTCTATTCATAAGTGGATTATAGTAATGAAAAATAAAAACACCTCCTCTAATTGATTGTTAGAGTTGTTTTGCAATATTTTATAATACCCTACTAATTATTCCTTTTTAACATCTTCTGTTGCAGATCCAAGTAGAAACTTTGCAAAAGTAGGTCCTTGACTTAGTACTTCCCTATCCTATTCTCATTACTATACTCTTTTATCAATTCCTGATGGCAAAAGACAGTCTCTAATCTGTAGTTCACACTCCTGCTTAGCTTCATCCTACCCTATTTACATTCTGTCCCAAGTTATTCACTCCCAGTACCTTGGTTGTCTAATTTCTCCAGCCCTGTCATTTGTTTTCTATACATACCTCTACTTGCAAGCATATCTGTTGGTAAAATCTCCTTTCTACATTCCCATACTGACTTAGTTCTTAGAATAGTTTCTGCTAATTTATGACTGTAATGTTGTGTAAAGTTGTTACTGTTCTCCTTAAGGACTTGCATATAAAATCTTTTTCTTTCTTTATCACTTGTACTCACTACCTGTTTTCTTATCATCCTTATCCAGTTTGATATATAACCTTCTGCTTGAGCTGTCTTTATGAGCCTTAATTGTGTAGCTTTAAAGTGACCCTTCAAATCACTTAACCCTACCTTGTTTCATGGGGATAATCATCTTGTTTCTTTTGCCGCATTTCCCCTCCCAAACAAATTCTTTCAGTGGTTTATTAATTATCATCCACATTTTCTTTTCCAGTTTGTAAGAACATGCATGACTGATGTACAAGACTAAAGGTAATAAAAACATTTCCACTGCTTGTGTCTCACTGTCTCTTATGTTATCAAAAGCTTCCAGTTTATTTATTTATTTATTTTTGTATTATCATCGGTTTAGTCTCTCGCCACATATCTTAAGCTGCTGTAACAGAATCCTTTTTAATCCATAAACCTAAATAATTCATCGTATCATGTTAACATTAGTATGGGTATTGCTGAATTGATTCATGTTTGTGTGCATAGTTTACCTCTATAGCTTTTGTTTTATCTTCATTTATTTTAAATTCCAAAAAGAGTGGAAATTGTCCCAAAATGTTATACAACACCAAAATGTCCTTTTCTAGCATTATCCTGTACAAAATAATATCATGTCCAGATAAGGCTATGTCTTTCTGATTGTTACACTGGTCATAGCCTGGAATTTGTGAATCCTTTATTTATTTATTTATTTTTTACTAATAGCTCTAAATACCAAGCAAATAACAGAGAGGAAAAAGATAACATCACTTCCTGGTTTTGCTGTTCAAATATAGTTTGTCAAAGAGAAGTCCTCACTCTTTAATTCTTGCCTCCAGCCCTTTATATATTCTCATTATTAACCCTATTATTGTATTAGAGAAGACAAATGGTACATTTGCCCTACTTACAAATTCAAACTAACCCTGTTGTTCTTTGCATCGATATTTGCTGACACTAGCCATGTTTTTTTGGACTTCAGTTCACTGCAGATCATCATTGTTCTATTGATTTTATCAAATGTTTGACTTGCCCTTGCAAAAAAACATTAATCCATATCTGTAAATTCCTGTAACATTTTCATTATTCTCTTAGATAATACAGATATGAACATTTTTTAATCATGGTTTAAAATCAAAGTTGGTCTGTATGAAGCTGGACATGAAGTCTCTACCATTTTTTATAATACTGCTGCTTTCTTCCAAGATTGTGATATCTCCCTTAAAATAATTTTGAATAAAACCTTCCAGATCTTTGTTACTCTCTTCAATCTTAACTTACACATTTCCACATAAATACAGACTGTTCCTGGAGACTTGCATGTTGGCTGATTATACGTCACTGTTATAATTTCATCTCTTGCTGTTAGCTATTAGTAGTTTAACCTCATCTTCCTCTAAGCTTGGCACAAGTAAGTTTTCCATAACTTTTTGTGGCTTCCCTATTCCTCTATTATATAAAAAAATCGTAAAATTTCTCAATTATTTCTAATGCCTCCATAGGATCTCTTTTTTCCATTCATAGGCTCCATATGTTTGTCTATACCTCTTTCTACATTCTGCTGCTTAAGTGATTGTGCTAAATGTTTCTGCACTCTAGAACTGTAATAAAAATATAGCTGTTTAAAAGCAACCTTTTTAAACTTGTGTACATTTTCCAAATACTCCCTTGCTTTCCCTTTATCACTCTGCTGTTTCTCCTGTTCTTGTTCTGTGAGATTCCCTTTCTTTTTCAGTACGTTAAACTTTGTCAGCCTCTTTAATAATTCCAATTATTTCTTTCCCATATAATTTTCTGTGTTATTTCTAACATGCTTATCAAAATCCTGTTTCATTTTGTCTCACTCACTAGTTATCCTTTCAGAAGTAATTTCCACTTTACTAATAACACTCAAATTGTGCCTACTACCCTTTCCTCTGTTTTCAGAAATAAGTAGGAAAGCTCCAGTTTCTTATTTTTTACATTATTACCCTGTATGTTACTTTTGTTTTGATGGTGCATGTTTTGAAATATATATATATAATATTTCATCAAAATACACACACACTTCTTTAAAATATAATTCTATCTAGTCTATCCCAGCTATTGTAACTTGGGGAACAATATGTAAATGTTTGAGTTTCTGCTACTGAAATTGCATATACCATTCCAAATATTCTTATATATTTCTTATAGGGTCATAGGTAAATACTAGGCTAGCTGCTGTTGTGGGTCATTTTAAGCCTAGCCAGTTTCTCTTTTTGTGCTTAAATTAACTTGTCCCATTTGGTTAGACATTTGTCTTACCCATGACATAGTCATTAATTATATTTTACTCCTAATGAGAATAACTGGGATCATACCACAGAAAATTTGAGGGGACCCATGTATGGGATAAAGCATGTAGCAGCTGCCTCTGTCCTTTAGTAGTATGGGAGCAGTCCTGGGGTAAATTTTCTGTTTGACATCTATAGATTTATTGTGCTTCAGTATGGACAAGGATGAACTTTGTTTTATGTGGATGGGGAGTTTTCCAGAGCAATGGTATCCTCTGCAGGATATGCCTTTTCCTCCATACCATTCTGTCAATGTTATGGAAGAGGTTTAGATCCCTAGATCAAATATTTCTGATGCCATTTGACTTGCTGACATGCAGTAAATCCATCAGTATTGGGTCAAAGAATGCCTTGTATGCTACTCACTGGTCATCTCTTAGCAGTATGTAGGATACTGAGTATAGTGACAGTGCTTTGAGTCTGTCCATGTAGAACATATTGTTTATGCCTCGTATCCTTTTAGTAAGGTATCTCTGTGGCATTCCAGTTATTGAATTTGGTGGGACAGATACATTTTTTGTTATATTTTCCTTTCTTGATCCACAATACATTTTCATTATTGCAAATCAGGTTTCAGTCTCTACTCATAAATAATACTCCCTGCTGAAAATGTGATATTTCTCCCAAAATGGTCCTTACCTTCATAGCAGTAGTTTTAGATGGAATATAAACACATGCCAGTGTAATTCTCCTCCTTGCCAGTGATCACTTGTTATCACAAATCTACCATTCCTGCCCCTTTTTCTCCCTTTTCCTCTTTTATCACTATTTTGTACCCTCTTGCAATCAGTATTATCAATCCCCTTTTTCTTTGACAATTATATTCTACTGAACATCCACACTGAAATCCTTTCTTTTGTAACATTCGCATGCTCAGTTTTATCCAAATGTGTCTCGTGCAACATTGTTATTTGCAGTGCACATAATTAACATAATTATATAACACTTATTCTTTTTTTGGTTATATATGTAAGGCCATTTACATTCCATGCTAATAATGACAAAGCAACCATTCTGATAAAAAGCCATTACTCCCACATCTGTATAATAATAGTAATGATAATAATTCAGTTTGTAAACCAGGTAGACCCACTGGATGCAGTCCTTGTTCATGAGTGACCTGGGAGCAATGGCTGGTTTAGAGACTTTGCCAAGGTCTCAGAGTAGGCAAATGAGGGCTGAGGGAATCAAACCCTATACCACAAGAGCTGCAGCTCACAACCTTAACCTCTGCACAAACTGCTAGATTTAAACTCTGGGCCCTCGATGTGTAAGAGGAATAGAAGCTACAGGCCATGATGATATTTGAACACATGACCCCTGGTTTACAAGACCCCTGCTGTAATCCTTGCTACAGTGACAATTCTGTTGGCTATGTATTTGTGCCTTGAAGCTTAAGTGCACATACTAGTAGTCAACAGGCTGATCTTGTACATATATATTTATATAGTTAAGTATACACTTTCTAAAAAGGGTCACTGCTCCTCTAAATTGGAGCAGTTGCTTCACATTGAAAGTTTTAACCACAGGTGTTAGGTTAAGGTTACAATGATAATTGCCATATTAATACATGCTTTCCGTGTTACTCAGATTGATATGTGTTTAACTTATTTCTTTTCCCCTCCCACATGTGAAAATAGCTTACATACTTTCAGTAAAGATTAACTTTTAGTTCATAGGTAGGTACTAGGCTATCGGCCCAAGGGCCTATGTAAGCCTAGCCAACAAGGTTCCCTGGCTTACTCCACCCAAGAAAGTTATTTTCCTGTGCCACTGTCGAGCAGAGACACAGAAGTGATCCCCGGGGTGTATTTCCTATTTCCCATCCACTCATCAAGATTTTTCTTGAAGAGTGCTAATGAAGAACTTTGCTTGACATAGATGGGTAGCCTGTTCCAGAGTATGGGAAGTCTCTGGGACAGGAATCTATTCCTCCAGCATGTCCTGTTTATTGTGGTGACAAGGTTTAGGTCCCTAGAGCGTGTAGCTCAGAGAGATGGGGATTTCTTTAGGTGTAGCATGTCCAACAGCTCTGAGTTTGACATAGCTTTATATGTTAGGCAGAGATCACCTTGGAGTAGGCGATATGCTACAGAGTAAAGCTGGGGTTTTTTGAGGCGGTCAGTGTAGGGCATTTGTTTGAGGCCAGTAATCCTCTTTGTGAGGTACTTCTGTGGCCTTTCCAGCTGCTGCAGATGTCTTGTCAGGTACATTCCAAAAGGGGCGTTGTACTCTATAATGGGTCTAATGAGTGTCAGGTAGAGGGGAGCAATGACCTCTTTTTTCCTGGATGAGAACCCTTTTATGATGAGGTGTGCCATGTAGAAGGACTTCCTGACTACTGTGGCGATGTGACTATCAAAGGAGAGACTACTGTCCACCTGGGTACAAGGTCTCTTATCACACATTCAATGTTAAGTAGATTGCTCCCTATGTGGTAGTTCATGGGTACAGAGTTTTTACCAAAGAGGATGACACTGCACTTTTTGGCATTGAGCTTGAAGCCATTGCTCTGACACCAGGCATCTGTCTCAGCGAGGCCCTTCTGTAGGATGTCTACATCATTTGGGGACTTGACTGTGGCTCCTAGTTTGCAGTCATCTGCGAACTTCATTAGCCAGAGGCCTTCTGTGTTAGCCTATACTTCAGAGAAGTAGATACCAAACAGGAGAGATCCCAGGACGGAACCCTGTGGTACTCCACTTGTCACTGCTTTGAGGTCAGATTTGGAGTTTGCAACTTTTACAGTGTGGGTTCTGTCAGTGAGCCAGTTGGCAACCCATCTTGTGACATAGGGATTTATACCTAGTTTAGTGAGTTTAGCTATAATTCCAGAATAGGGGATGGTGTCGAAAGCCTTGGTGAGGTCAAGATAGGCTGTGTGAACCACCTTACCCTCATCTACGGCTTTGGTGACTGCCTCAAAGAAGTCGATCAGGTTCAGGAGGCATGATCTGCCTTTCACAAACCCGAACTGGGTGGGATCCAGAGTTTGGAGGTTACCAATATCTTTGTTTATGAGTTCCATGATGATATGTTCCATGGCCTTGCAGACCAGGCTCGTCAGGCTAATAGGTCGATAGTTCCCGGGATCAGTGGTGGCTCCCCCTTTGTGGAGTAGGATAACTGTTGCTGTGTGCCATTCAGTGGGCACAAAGCCTGAAGCGAGGCTATTATTGATCATGGTGCTTAAGTGGGGAGCCAGTTCATTCTGAAGTTCGTGTAAAACGCAGCCTGGGATGTTGTTTGGTCCCATGGATGCTGTGTTTTTGGCTTTAGAGAGTGCAGCTTTTACCTGCATAGTTGTGATTACAGGGACTCTTCATTTTTCCTGTATAGATATGGGCCCTTTAGAGGGTAGGGGGTGGGGTAATGTTAGCACTGAACCTATCTGCCAGGATGTTGGCAATATCAGTTGGTTCTGTAATTTTCGTGCTGTTGTGCTGTAACTCAGAACAGATCTGGGTGTTGCCATCGAGATTCTTGACATAGCTATAGAATGCTTTGTGGTTGTCCTTAGAATTAGTGGTGATTTTGTTTTCGTAGCTAGCTTTGGAGGATCTTATAAGGGATCTCAGCTTCTTACTGAGGCTGACCAAGGAGTTCCCCCACTCATGGGATTTTACTCTCTTTTGCAACAGTTTCTTCCTTCTGGTGTACAGTTTGTTTATGGCAGGGGACCACCAGATTGGCTTCCTTTTTTTGGAGGATAGTGTCTTGATTCTGTTTGGGATAGCACGATCCATGCACTCGTGCATTTGTGTAGGATTCAGCAGTTGTAACTGTATTGTCCATCTGCATGGGTGTCATGAAGTTCACCACTTCTGTCTTAAGAAGCATGAAGTTGGCTTTGGAGAAATTTTTTACTGTGGTTTCCTTAATGGGGGGTGGGGGCGAGATGTGGATATCAGGGGTGATTAGCTTATGGTCGGATCGGACCAACGAGGAGTTGACTTCAGGTTTGGAACACCAGTCACTTATGTTGGTAATGACTAGGTCTAGGATATTGTTGTCCCTGGTGGGGGTGTGGATAAGTTGATCCAGGGCATTGGAATTTATGAATTCCAGAAAGCGTTGAGCTAAGGAGTTGGTACATGAGTAGTGTTCCCAGTTAATGGTGGGGTAGTTGAAGTTGCCCATTATTAGGGTGTCTGGTTGAACCCTAATATTTTCCAGTACATCAAGAAAAGAGGAGTGGGAATCCTGGGGCATGGTGAGGGATCTGTAGCAAGCTACAATTTGGATTGCAGTTTTGCCCAGAGTTAGTTGCACTTGGATAACCTCGGATGCATTATGCTGAGCAACTAGCCTGGAGCTGTGGATATCCTTAATGAATATGGACACACCTCCTCTTAAGAAAAAAAAATACACTCCCTAAACTTAAAAAATAAGCTAAGTTGTACACTATTATCTTGCATACATTAAATTATTAAAGCCTGCTGGGAGACAATCGATTGTGCAACTATTTACTTGCCACAGTTTTCAATGTTTATTTATTTATTTTTTTATTTTCACTAAACTGATAACTAGTACGACTCAGCAATACCAAAAAACACCACATATACCAAAAAGTATTGGCTCCCAGTGGTCAATAAAGGATTCGATAAAAGACTTCAATGAATGAAAAAACTACTGCTTTAGCTTAATACAATTTAGTTCCACGCTTTCATCAGATAGACTTCATCAGAAAACACAAATACAAAATATCTACTACACCCATTTATATACAAAACCACACCTATCATTAATCAATAAAACAATTACATAATTATGAAATGCACATTTAAAAACATCCCAAAAAACAATACTTCTATACTATTAAAATTTTTTTTGTATATTTTTAACTTTCTATATTTCAAAAAAACATTTTATATTTATAGATTCATTTATTCCAGGTCTTTTATCAGCTTCTAATCTAATCTGCCATAATGTCTCTTTTTGTTCAAGGTAATTTCTAAAGTCACCCCCCCCCCCCAGGTCCTTCATACCAATTTCTAAAAAAGAAAACATTTTTTTACATTATCTACATTCCAATGCATGTATAATTAGGGCATTTTTTTACATCTTTTGTTTTTATACTGTATACATGTTCCCTAATACATTCCATTAAACTATGTGTGGTTATTCCTACATAGAATGCATCACATCCACTGCATGAACTGATGTAAACTACTCCTGTTGTTCTGCAGGTGACTTGACCAGGAACGTTAAACTTTTGTGGACATGTGGTAACATAGTATAAGGTCCAACTAATATATACCTACAAAAATTACAATGTTCACACATAAACATACCCATTTCGTTGTTTGTTCAGATTACCGCAGATTTAACTCTAGTATGATCATTCTATAATAATTTTTTAATACTATATGAATTTCTGTATACAAAATTTGGTCTTAACCCTACTACTTTAATTAAATCCACATTGCCTCTAAAATTTTCCAGTTGCTTTCAACCAATCTCCTTATCAAAGAGCAGATTGTAGTCATATCCAGGGTACATACAGATCCATTCCCATGTGCATTCTTGCCTATATCCATTCTATCACTATGGAATGAGACTCTCTAAATAGGAGGATAAAATTTAATCTTTTATCTAAAATATAATTACTAATATTATTCAAGTAATTTTCCTCATAACCTCTGTTTAAAAATAACTCTGTTATAAATTTAAATTCTTCTCTAACAGCCTTCTCCCTGCTTGTCGTTCTACTTGCTCGTATATAGTGTCCTTTTGGGATGTTCTTTTTAATAAAAAATGGATGATTAGTCTTATTGTGTAAATATGCATTAGTGAAAGTTTCTTTTCTATGTATCTTACTTTCAAATTGAAGTAAGGTAGTATCCCATTTCAAATGTACATCTAAAAAGTTAACTATACTACCTGTATCCCCTTTCACAAATTTTAAAAACCCTGATTTCTGATTTATAGCAGAAATACTATTATCTACATCTTCAAGAGTTCCTTCCATGATAAAAAAGAAATCATCTGCAAATCTTTTATACAAATGTATTTTAAACATTTGTTCAATCTGTACAAGAATGGTGGACTCCCACCAAGTCATTACTATATTTGCATAAGAAAGGGCTGCAGGAGACCCCATCGCCACTCGCTTCTTTTGTCTATACAAAATACCATCAAACAGAAAGAAATTATTCTGTAATAGAACATAAGTCATGTCACAATAAAATTAACCTTATGTTGAGGTACATGAATATATCAAGATAGAAATTGTATTACTGCTTCTATTCCATCTTGGTGAGGTATAGATGTAAATAATGATACAGCATCCAATGTAAAAATGACATGCTTACTAGTATCAAAATTAAAAATACCCTTAATTTCTCTAAAAAATCCCTTGAATCCTTAAGGTATGAGGACAAACCTTGAACAATAGGGTTTAATATAGAGTCTATCACCAAAGCCATCCCCTCAGTAATAGGCCCCGAGGAAGAAACAACCGGTCTAAAAGGAGGGTTTCTTAGATCTTTATGAATTTTTGGGATGCCAAATAGCACTCCAACTTTTGGTTTCTCCACTATACAAAAGTTATACATATTAATGTCTAGTTCCGCCTGCATTAATGAATCATATTAGAAACCATGTATTTTCTTATAATTACCTAAAATATCAGACATATTAGTTTGTTCATATTCATCTGTATTATTCGACAGTGTTAGAATACCTTTCTTATAATCCTCTGTATTCATAATAACTAAATTTCCAGCTTTATCACTCTTCATAAATCTAAGATGATTACAATTCCTTAATTCATGTAATGCATTCCTTTCATTAGGCTTCAAATTATCGTATCATTTGTTATTATTTTTACTTAACCTTTCTTTAATTTCTTTTATGCACATATTTTCAAAGACATTAATAGTACAATGTAACATTGGCATAAAACTAGAAGGTTTAATAAACTTATTACTCATACCTTTAACAGAATTTAGCAAAAGTTCTAAATTTAATCTACAGGTATATTTTTTAAAGTCCAAAATTGTTGTAGTCACATCGGCTCGTCTTGTTGGTACAAAATTTAAACCATAAGATAAAACCTTAACCTGTTCAGCTGTTAGTTCTCTGTCAGGCAGGTTAATAATATTAAAAGTCTCAGTGTTATACCTTTTTAGTTGTCTGTGGATGAGTCCAAAGTAGTCTGCCCTCTCGTCCTCACCCGCGTTAATCTGCTGTCCCATTTCTGTAAAAAAAAAGTTTTTGGTCTTGCGCCATTCTCAATCATGGAATTAGCCGAAGTACATTCCATCGTTAGATTCGTAGTTCCAAAACTACTTGCCAGTAGTCCTTTTAAAATTAATTACATCGTATATCACAGATCCACAGAAAAGGTCACTCAGAACACACTGCTGAGACATCTCACACTTAATTGCCAATGCCATCAGACTACTTGTCTTCAGCTTAAAGCAGATATTAGTGGAAAACCCAGCTAGCTGTTTTGCAAATGCAAGAAATAACTTACTTTTTTACATTCCTTATCATTTTCACATTTTAAAGTCTTTTTACTTAAAAATAATTGTCTGTAACATGTTTTAAGCCTTATTTCTTGTTTTTTCTCTTTTCCCCTTCAGTAAAATGCTTGCCAGCAGCCCTTTAACATTTAATTACATTATACCTTGTGTAGTCACAGAAAAGGTCACTAAGAACACACTGTTCAGACTGCTCATAATTGATTGTCTGCACCTACAGCTTGCTTATCTTCAGCCTAAAGCAGGTGGTAAAGGAAAACCTCAACTAGATATTTTGCCAATACAAGAAACAAATACCCCTTTTTATGTTTTCATTGTTTTCTATTGTTCCAAGTGTCAATGCCTAAAAAATATTCTTTATGGCTTAAAATGAAAAAAATAAAAACAGTAATCTAAAAATCTGCACCTATAAAATGGTTATTATATTTTAATTCTTTATGTAATATAACCAGTGCACATTTACATCCTCAGAAGCCAAAGATCACAGCATTTTGTTAACTTTAAATTTATTTTTCTTTCCAGCCTTTCTTTATGTTGTTAAGTGCAAATCCTAGACAGACTACAACTAATAAAAGAGTACTTTCTTACCTTATTATTGCTAGCATGTTCACAGTCAATGATGAAACTTCCTCTTCCACATTGGATTTAAACCACCTCTAACTCTATGCTATGCAGAACTCCATTATACTAATAACAAAATAGAATGCAGTTTTCATCAGGAAAAGTTTATAGAAATATCAACAAAAATAAAATCTCTTACTTAGTTCTTCAATTTATTTAGTGTCATTCAAAACATTAATGATACAAAGTGGGTATATACTTTATAGTTCTTCTCACAGATTAACACATTCAACAAACTACCAGTTTTAATTCACATTTTCTTATAGAAACATAGCTCACATATCAAAAGTAAATGTAGCAGAATTGTTTTGCAAATGTCACACTTATTCATTAAATCTACTTTGTTATAGGTCTTCTTGTTGATCACTATGATCTCCTACACTGGTCTCCTAATTCTTCTGGTCAACATAATTTTTTTACCTTTCACTTAAACATTTTAATTTGGAACAATGGAAAGGGTTTCACTAGAAAAGGTTCTCCTGAATTGACAGAAGATTGAGGTGAAAATTCACCTTTAGGCTATTGGCTTAATCTTAGTTGAGTAAACTTGTTTTACTTTCTTCATAGCTCATTCTGCTTCCTAAAATTTCACTGAGATTCCAAGAAAAAAAAAATCTGATGACAGATAGCTACAGTAACTTAAATTTCATAATTGCTCCTCAGTATCCAGTGATTACTAATATTAACTTGCTTTTCCTTTGCTTGGTGTATAGTAAATAATCATTTTACACAAGCACACTGGTATTGCCAATTTTGTTTTTATTTATTTGTTGGTCCCCATTGGAATAGCCTTTTTTGGTCCATTCCCCAATGCCCCATGTCCATGCTGGGTCTACCATCTTGTCTTATATACAACAGTGGGGGGTGGCCATGGGCACCCCCTGCGCCAACACATATGCAAATCTTGTTGTATATAATTGGGAGACTACAAATCTTTTCACTCACCCTGGCTTTAAGAAGATACTTTTTTATCATAGGTTTGTAGATGATATACTTTTATTATGGGAAGGAACCATACAGGAATTAAAAAGTTTTATATCGGATTTAGAGATGACTACAGATTTCTTAAAGTTCTCAATTGAATATTCTCTCTCAGAAATTGAATTCTTGGATTTAAAAATTAAGAAGGATGGACAAGGGGGGTTAGAGACATCTTTATTCAGGAAAGCATGCTGGAGAAATAATTTGTTGCAATATGACAACATGCATCCGAGATTCATGTTTAAAAATATAGTAAAAAGTCAATATGTAAGGGTAGATAGAATATGTCAAGATTTTTATGTTAAACATCGTGAATTTGACATACTAGAAAAGATGTTTCAAGATAGGAAATATAATCCAGATATGGTCAGAAATATTAAAGACTCATTTGTACAAGAGAAAGATATATCTGAGGGTCTAAGATACTCTAGTCATTCTAATACAGGAAGGACTTGGAACTTTTCATCTAGAAGGAACTATATAAATCCTTCCAAAATAAATTCGGACTATGTTAGATGTATTATTACATACACAAGTGATAATAAATATATAACAGAAATTATCTCTAAGAACTGGCCTATTCTGACAACAAATGAAGATATTAAACAATTGGTTGGTGTAAGACCGAATTTTGTTTATAAGAATTCCAAGAACCTGAAACGGATACTATGTGATGAAAAATTGCATAGATCATTGACACCCTATAATCCATTTAAAAATAACATAAGAGGAACCCACTCTTGTGGGAAGTGTAGTTCTTGTGAGTGGATATCTAAGGATAAGACATTCTTCCACTCTGAGCTACTATTTAACTTTGAATTTAAGTGTACAGCAAACTGTGAGGATAGTAATGTCATATACCTGGCCACCTGTGAGTCATGCCCGGCTTTTTATATAGGCATGACCACAAGGAGGCTCAGGGATAGGATACAAGAACACATTTATGCCATTAAAAAAGCTGACAAAAAGAATGCGTTAGCTAAACATATTGTAGACTATCCAGAACATAAGTTTCTCTTTAGGGTTTTACAAAAGAAGAAAATGAATACTAGAAAAGGTGACAACTTCAATGACCTTGAGAACTTAGAATTAAATTGGATATTTAATTTTAGAGCTCAAAGTCCTCCAGGTTTGAATGTATATGTGAGTATTAGATCACACTTGAAAAGACGGAAGTATTAACACAAAATGAAATATTTGTCTATTGTATATGGTCCCTATCAGTTTTATTATTTAGTTTTTAGTTATGCACTCAGCATTACACTTCACAATGTATTAAGAATTATTTCTTTTTTGGATTCATATGAATATATATCTATTTATTTATTTATTTACTTATTTATCTGTCTATTGTATTTATGTATTATATAGATGTTAGTTTTAACACATATTTATATATATATATATAAAAAGCATCTTTATATGGGATTGTTATGAAGTGTTCTAGTATAGAGGTTGTGAATGGGATGATGGTGTTTTAACATGCAACAAGCTACAGTTTTTTGGCTGATGTGTATATAGGCTGCAATATGATTTGTATATAAACTAAGATTAGTAGTTTTTAGTGAGTAATTTTATGCATATACTAAACTTTGTTACATAGAGGCTGTGCATAAGATGGAGCTTTTCCACCAGATTTTAATAATAGCTTTATTTAATATAAGAATAATGTATTTAATGGCTGCAAGAATAGGAAATATTTCTCTGTTTTACAAGAGTGGCATTTTGATTTGTTTCTTTTTAGAAAAGCATGTAGTTAATTAGTTTTGGGCTACACCCTGCCATAACTAATTGAAGAAGTGAATAACCATTACTATAGGTTAATTAGTTCCTAATTTCAATAATGCCTGTGATATAAGGAATGTGTTTTTACTATTGTTCATTGAATCTGAAGAAGCGTGCCTTGTGGAAGCACGCGAAAGCGCTCATTCTGTCATTTTAAATAAAGAAGATTTTATTACGTGGTGGTGCTCTCCAGTTTTTACTACAGCTATCAGACTACTTGTCTTCAGCTTAAAGCAGATATTAGTGGAAAACCCAGCTAGCTGTTTTGCAAATGCAAGAAATAACTTACTTTTTTACATTCCTTATCATTTTCACATTTTAAAGTCTTTTTACTTAAAAATAATTGTCTGTAACATGTTTTAAGCCTTATTTCTTGTTTTTTCTCTTTTCCCCTTCAGTAAAATGCTTGCCAGCAGCCCTTTAACATTTAATTACATTATACCTTGTGTAGTCACAGAAAAGGTCACTAAGAACACACTGTCCAGACTGCTCATAATTGATTGTCTGCACCTACAGCTTGCTTATCTTCAGCCTAAAGCAGGTGGTAAAGGAAAACCTCAACTAGATATTTTGCCAATACAAGAAACAAATACCCCTTTTTATGTTTTCATTGTTTTCTATTGTTCCAAGTGTCAATGCCTAAAAAATATTCTTTATGGCTTAAAATGAAAAAAATAAAAACAGTAATCTAAAAATCTGCACCTATAAAATGGTTATTATATTTTAATTCTTTATGTAATATAACCAGTGCACATTTACATCCTCAGAAGCCAAAGATCACAGCATTTTGTTAACTTTAAATTTATTTTTCTTTCCAGCCTTTCTTTATGTTGTTAAGTGCAAATCCTAGACAGACTACAACTAATAAAAGAGTACTTTCTTACCTTATTATTGCTAGCATGTTCACAGTCAATGATGAAACTTCCCTCTTCCACATTGGATTTAAACCACCTCTAACTCTATGCTATGCAGAACTCCATTATACTAATAACAAAATAGAATGCAGTTTTCATCAGGAAAAGTTTATAGAAATATCAACAAAAATAAAATCTCTTACTTAGTTCTTCAATTTATTTAGTGTCATTCAAAACATTAATGATACAAAGTGGGTATATACTTTATAGTTCTTCTCACAGATTAACACATTCAACAAACTACCAGTTTTAATTCACATTTTCTTATAGAAACATAGCTCACATATCAAAAGTAAATGTAGCAGAATTGTTTTGCAAATGTCACACTTATTCATTAAATCTACTTTGTTATAGGTCTTCTTGTTGATCACTATGATCTCCTACACTGGTCTCCTAATTCTTCTGGTCAACATAATTTTTTTTACCTTTCACTTAAACATTTTAATTTGGAACAATGGAAAGGGTTTCACTAGAAAAGGTTCTCCTGAATTGACAGAAGATTGAGGTGAAAATTCACCTTTAGGCTATTGGCTTAATCTTAGTTGAGTAAACTTGTTTTACTTTCTTCATAGCTCATTCTGCTTCCTAAAATTTCACTGAGATTCCAAGAAAAAAAAAATCTGATGACAGATAGCTACAGTAACTTAAATTTCATAATTGCTCCTCAGTATCCAGTGATTACTAATATTAACTTGCTTTTCCTTTGCTTGGTGTATAGTAAATAATCATTTTACACAAGCACACTGGTATTGCCAATTTTGTTTTTATTTATTTGTTGGTCCCCATTGGAATAGCCTTTTTTGGTCCATTCCCCAATGCCCCATGTCCATGCTGGGTCTACCATCTTGTCTTCTACCCCTCAGACTTGATCCAGTGTCTCTGAGGCTAGTCGTGGATCCTGAGGGCATCATGGGGTGTTGAACATCTCCACTTCTGTCCTGCTTTTTCCCTTTCTGTAGCGTACCCATTTCCCTGCCCCACATCCCATGGGCATCACTTATGTTTAAGGGCAACTCCCCTCTTTGAACCATGCATCCCCTAAGGGAGCATCAATGATGAATGCCGTCCACTCAGGATGGGCAACTCCATCCCTCACTGCCTCTCTGTCATTTTCCCAAGCCACTAATCTACCCAAGGTCGACTAGGTCATACTTAGGGCTTTATCCCTATATACCACTGGAGTGTCTTGGTGTTGCCAATTTTTAATAGTTTTCCTTTTTCCAAATTTTTGTCAGGATCAACTCTTTCTGTCAGTGTAATTGTGTCTTTACTAATATAGATCTGTAAGTTAGTGTACAAGGTTAAGGCTCTGAGCTGTTAATGAGCTGCTTCCCATATTCAAGGAAGAGGGTTTGATTCCATCCACCTTCATTTGCCTACTGTGTGACTCTGAGAAAATGAATTAACTAGGCAATGCTTTTTTGTCACCCCAGAAAAGGGCAGTTTAGTGAGCTTTGAGCAGCCTATCTGTCCCTGGAAGAGTGGTTTCAGCCCACAAATTAGTAGTTTATTGGCCATTTTGGGCTAATTTCTATCTCTTTCATTTTCCTGCTATAAAACCACATTTGCAAGTTTTTTGTGCTTGTATACAGCTCAGCAAGCTCCTGCCTGGTGCCCTGCAGAGTTCTACAGCAGCAGAGAGACAAAAAAGAGACTTTAGAGTGATTAAGTATACTTTTTCTGCATTTTCTTTCTGCCTTTAGCTAATTCCGCCTAAAATGCCGCTTTTTTAGAGTTTCTGTGATTTAAAAAGCTTGTTTCAGCTGCATATTGTACTTATTTTACTGCCTGCACTTTAACAAAGTTGTTTTTGTGTTTAAATTACCTGTTTAACTGTTGTAGGCTACACACTCAAGTGTGATAGCCATTTCTGTGCATTTAAAGTGTTTTTTTTTATTGTATCTGCTTTATTTTCTGAAAAAAAAACCAACAAAAAAATACTTGTGTTCCCCACCTTTCTAAGCTAGTATAGTCCAGTTTTCAGGTTAGTGCTGAATTCAGGGCTGTGTTACACGTTTCTGTGATTGCCCATACCTTACTTGGATATAAGGACGTTTCTCTGTTCACCTGTGAGAGAGGGGAGCTTTGAGCAGCTTATCTGTCCCTGGAGGAGTGGTTTCAGCTCAGAAATTAGTAGTTTATTGGCCATTTTGGGCTAATTACTATCTCATTCATTTCCCTGCTATAAAACCCACATTTGCAAGATTGTTGTGCTAGTATACAGCTCGGCAAGCTCCTGCCTGGTGCCCTGCAGAGTTCTGCAGCAGCAGAGAGACAAAAGAGAGACTTTGGAGTGATTAAATATAATTTTCCTGCATTTTCTTGCTGCCTTTAGCTAATTTTGCCTAAAACGCCGATTTTTTAGAGTTTCTGTGATTTAAAAAGTTTGTTTCAGCTACATATTGTACTTATTTTACTGCCTGCACTTTAACAAAGTTGTTTATTTGTTTAAATTACCTGTTTTAACTGTTCTAGGCTACACACTCAAGTGTGATAGCCATTTCTGTGCATTTAAAGTGTTTTTTTGATTGTGCTTTATTTTCTGAAAAATACAAAAAAAATACTTGTGTTCCCCACCTTTCTAAGCTAGTATAGTCCAGTTTTCAGGTTAGTGCTGAATTCAGGGCTGTTTTACAAGTTTCTGTGTTTGCCCATACTTTACTTGGATATAAAGTGAGAGAGGGGAGCTTTGAGCAGCCTATCTGTCCATGGAGGAGTGGTTTCAGCCAAGAAATTAGTAGTTTATTGGCCATTTTGGGCTAATTTCTCTCTCTTTCATTTCCCTGTTATAAAACTAGCATTAGTGTGGTTTTGCGCACTGGGCAGCATCGGTTAGCTAGGGTATAACTATTCCTGGCTCTGCAAAGTCTACTCTTCAATTTTTTCCTTGGAACTCGACAAACTTTCAACTTAAGCACTCAAACTATTCACTTCTCAGCCCGGCACTTGCTCAAAACCCATAGCAAGCACTAATAAACCTTAGCACTAGACCCCCCTATACTGTAGAGAAGGAGAAGGCTCTCTATTCGACCTTACCAGCCAATCAGTAAAACAGCTCACTGTACCTATCCAGGCATGTCCAAAGGGCAGTTTCAAGTGTACTTTCCAGTCCAACTAGTGAATTTGGGAATTCTGAGGCAATGTTTCAACTGCCTCATGTACACAGACAACCCTCTCCTCCTACCACCAAACACTAGTACATGCAAGAGATGCAATTATACAGCCAAACTGGAGGCTAAGCTCTCTCAACCCAAGACTGGACCAGACAGTCAAGAGGAGAAGGGAATTACTTGCATCACACCACCAGTCTTACATAGACCTATGAAACCAGCACCGGCAAAATAACACACATAAATACACAAAAACATACTCGGGGGCTCTAAATAAAAATCTGCAAAAGCAACAGAGGCCTCCAAAGCAGACATCCAAGCAACATCCACAAAACCAGTGTGCCATGCAATCACAGCCCTTAAGGCAAAATAACATACCCAACACACTAGTAATAGGTGATTCAATAGTCAGGCACACTGACGTCCTACTCACTAGGCTGAACAAGGAGAAGGTTACTGTTAGCTGCCTGTCGGGTGCCAGGATCCGCCACATAACACAAACACTCAGATCACTCCAGAACAAGTACAAATATGACTCTGACATTGTCCTTGTTGGTGTGAATGACCTGAGCCATACCTCCCTGGACTACATGAAAAGAGACATGGAAGACCTCTCTGATCACGTTGCCCAGGCCGGTTTGACCTTAACCCTGAGTAGCATCCTGCCCTCACCAAGAATGATACCACGGTATAAAGGAAAGATTATCAATTTCAACAATTGGCTAAGCTTCTGGTGTCATTTAAAGGGGATCCAGTGTCTGTCAGCTTCGGATGACATGCTCGACAAGCCACACTGCTTCACTACAGATGGCTTGCACCTGTCACCCTTAAGCTTTTGAATATTAGCCAAGGCTCTTGCCACCCCCATAGTGCCTTTTTTAGGCAAAGCTCAAAAGACAAACCCACCACCGTAAATAGCACAAGTAACAAAAAACTGTGGGTAATGCTACTCAGTGCCAGAAGTCTAAACCTCAAAATGCATGCACTCGAGGCACTCCTCAGTATGGAGAAAATCAATATATGTGCAGTAACAGAAACCTAGTTTAAGGTTCCAGAAAGCACCCCAGCACTACCAGGCTACACCTCATACCATACCTTTCAGCCACAAAACCAGGACTGAAATACAAAAGGCAGGGGCGTATCCATATTCATCAAGGATACCCACACCTCCAGGTTAGTGGTACAGCACGATGCTTCAGAGATTATCCATGTGCAACTAATAACGGGCAAAACTGCAATTCAAATTTAGCTTGCTACAGATCACCCACCATGTCCCAGGACCCCCATTCTGCCTTTCTGGAAACACTAGGAAACATAAAGGTCCTACCAAACACCCTGATATTTGGTGATTTCAATTACCCAAACATTAACTGGGAGAACTACTCAAGTACTAACTCCCTTGCCCAACATTTCCTAGAATTTATAAACTCAAACGCCCTGGATCAATTGATCAACACCCCCACCAGAGGTGACAACATATTAGACCTGGTCATCACCAACATGGGTGACCAGTGTTCCACATCAGAGGTCAACCCCTCGCTGGTTAGATCTGACCATAAACTAATCACTCTGGATATCCACATTCTGCCCCCACCCCCGGTCAAAGAAACCACCGTGAAAAACTTTTCAAAAGCAAACTTCACGTTACTTAAGACCAAGGTGGAAAGTTTCAAATCCCCCATGCTAAAGGATAACGCTGCCCAAGCTGCAAAATCCTTTACTAATGCACTCTACGGGCACCTACAAGAATGCATGGATCGTGCTATCCCAAGCAAAACCAAGAATCACTCCTCCAAGAAAAGGAAACCAGTCTGGTGGACCACTGCCATAAACAAGCTATACAATAGAAGGAGGAAACTAGTACAGAAAAGAGTAAAATCCCAAGAGGGGAAGACATCCCTGATCAGTATCAGCAAGAAGCTACGATCCCTCATAAAATCATCTAAGGCTAGCTTCGAAAGAAAAATTGCCAAGGACTCCAAAGATAACCACAAGGCATTCTTTAGCTATGTCAAGAATCTAAGTGGCAATTCCCAGATCTGCTCGTAGTTGGTGCAGAATGGCACAAAATACACTGAACCGACCGATATCGCCAACATCCTGGCAGACAGGTTCAGTGCAAATGTCACCCTCCTCTCACCCCCAAAAGGACCCATAACCATACCAGAAGAATGTAGTGCCCCTGAAATCACAGACACTCAGGTTAAAACAGCCCTCTCCAAAGCCAAAAACACAGCATCAATGGGACCGGACGGTGTCCCAGGCTGCGTCCTACATGAGCTCAGAGATGAACTAACCCCTCAACTAAACACACTGTTCAAACTCAGCCTCTCCACAGGCTACATGCCCATAGAGTGGCACACAGCAATGGTTATTCCACTCTGCAAAGGTGGATCCACAACAGACCCTGGGAACTATCGCCCTATAAGCCTGACTAGCTTGGTCTGCAAGGCTATGGAGCGCATCATCATGGATCTCATTAGCAGAGACATTGGGAACCTCCAAACACTGGACCTTACCCAGTTCGGCTTTGTTAAGGGCAGATCATGCTTCCTAAACCTGGTGGACTTCTTTGAGACAGTCACCAAGGCTGTAGACGAGGGAAAGGTGGTCCACACAGCCTACCTAGACCTCGCAAAGGCCTTCAACACCATTCCCCATTCTGGTATTATAGACAAGCTCACCAGCTTGAACATAAACCCCTATGTCACGAGATCGGTTGCCAACTGGCTCACAGACAAAACCCACATGGTAAGAGTTGCGGGAGCTAGGTCTGACTCTAAACCGGTAACAACTGGTGTTCCCCAGGGCTCAGTCCTAGGACCCTTCCTGTTCGGCATATACTTCTCAAAGGTACAGGCAAGCACAGGAGGACTATGGCTGACCAGGTTCACAGACGACTGCAAACTAGGGGCTATAATTGACTCTCCGGCTGACACAGACATCCTCCAAAAGGGACTCACTGAGACAGATACCTGTGTCAAAACCATGGCCTCAAGCTAAATGCCAAAAAGTGCATAGTCATCCCCTTTGGAAAAAACAAAGTACCCACAAATTACCACATAGGTGGTAGCCCCCTAAATACAGAAGACAAAATAAGGGATCTGGGGACCCATGTAGATAGTAATCCCTCCTTTGATAATCACATTGCCAAAGTGGTTAGAAAATCCTTTTATGTGGCCCACCTAATCACAAAAGGATTTGCATCCAGATCAAAAGAGGTCATTGTGCCCCTCTGCACATCAATCATCAGACCCATCATAGAGTACAGTGCCCCATTTGGGATGTACCTTACAAGACACCTGCAACAGCTGGAAAGACCACAGAAGTACCTCACCAAGAGGATCACTGGCCTAAAACAGATGCCCTATGCAGCTCGACTGAAGAAACTCCAGCTGTACTCGGTTGCAACCGCCTACTCAGAGGTGATCTCTGCTTGACATACAAGGCCATGTCCAACCCAGAACTGATGAACATGCTCCACCTAAAGAAAACCATATCCCCTTGAGCCACACACTCTAGGGATCTAAACCTCACCACAACAATAAATGGGATGTGCTGGAGGGCTAGATTCCTGTCCCAGAGACTTCCCATGCTCTGGAACAAGATTCCAATCTACATTATGCAGAGCTCCTCACTAATACTTTTCAGGAGAAACCTTGACGAGTGGATGGGAAACAGGAAGTTTACCCCGAGGATCACTTCAGTGGCTCTTCTGGACAGAGGCACAGGGAACTGATCTAAGGGGGCGGCGAAAGCCAACACATTCCAGCTAGGCTTATAAATGTCTTTGGGCAGATAGCCTAGTACCTACCTATGAACCTATAAAATAGGTCTTGGTTACTTTCTGATATAAAGATTTGGGGCATACACATGATGTGCCATTTCAGTGTGTAAATCATACTTTGGAACTCCAGTCTAATTGCTAATCTGTAACTTACTACATTTACTGCAAAACAGTCCTCCAGATTGTCTGTCATTGAAAAAAAAATCACAGATTTTCTGTGCATGTACTGTATTCTAACAAGTCTATATTTTTAAATATTTCTTCTTGAGATGCTTCATTTTCAGTCTTTTTGTTTCATTTTAGTCAGTGAGTTCTGCGGTTTTATCAGCTCATCTGAATGGCTACTTAAAAGTTCTTAATATTTTTTCCAACCTTTTGTCATCATTTGACTTTATGTTTTCATCCATTGTTTCCCTTATTTTAAACATTTTGGATGCATTGATTTATTGTTCTTCTAAATTACTGGAAGCCATCTCCTGCTCTAGAGCTACAATTTGAATTGCTTTTGGTTGAATAGCTGAGCTTGCTTCTAGCCAGAAGTTTATCTTATTCTTTTCTTGGTGATTTCCCTTTTTCAGGTTTCTTCTTTGCTAAAATTCAGGCAATATAATTATTTGCTAATAACCAGATTTTACCAAAGTGTATACTTTTTGTTGGCTTTTTAAAACAATTTCTTGGTGTTCCCATTGGGAGAGCTCTAATTAGCATGTTTCTCAGGTAGCCACCATGTTGGAAATCCCCTCCGAGTAGATACTTCTAGAAGTGGTTTCTGAATTTGGTGAAGGATAAGAGAGACTGGTTTGGATTTAGCTGGTAATGATTCCTAATTTTGAGATCTAGTAAAGGATGTCAAGACGCAGTCTTCTTGTGCCCACTGAGAAAAAGTTGTTGAAGAGATCTCTTCCTAAACAGATGTTAATGGAACATTAGGAATAAAACAAATATTTCTCAAGTGGGGAGATCCCCAATATCCCTCAGTTAATACTATTTATTGTTTTCTGTGTCTGTAAAGGGTCTATATTAAATCAGCGAATGCTTAAAAAAGCGAATGCAGATTCATCAACCCTAGTTCACCGAATGCTGAAAATCCTGAACACTCAGAACAGCGATTATTTTTCCCAGGGAAAAGAAGCGCTGTTCCACCAAAAAAAAAAAGTATTTAATGTGGGGGGCTTTGCCACCCACACCCCTCTACTTAAATATATCAAATCTGAGATTGCACCACAGTGGAGGAAACGGCAAACTCCCGAAACTGGCCCAGCGATTTTTTCCTTGAGAAAAAAATCGCTATTCCGGGTGTTTTGGATTGTCAGCGTTCATTCAAATAGGGTCGATGAATCAGCATTTGCTTTTTTAAGCGTTCGCTGATTCAGTATAGACCCCCTGTAAATGTATATGTATTTTTTACATGTATGTCATATTATTTCACAATATTGTATAATTTAGTTACATCTCTAATGTTACTTTACTGTTCTTACTATGCATGTAACCTGGGCCGAGTTAGCAAATGGTTACATTTGATCAGTGTTTTACTCCAGTAAACAAAAGAAAAAATACATTGTGTTGGGATGGATCGGATATTTTCTAAATTAGACAGCAAACTACGCTTACTATCTTGAGGTTTTGTGATGGCAGTGATGGTATATATTGATAAGTGGGTCTGGTAGGTGCAGCATTGAACACAGGGATGCAATGAGTTTTAACCCATTTACAAAATATCATTTTATACTTAACAGTGTATTTAATTCAGTGAGATGTTCCTGACCATTTTTTGGTAATCTCTGCATCAATAGTTCGTACTTCAAAGGTTTCTTGTGAAAAAAAGGCTTTGGGTGTATTTAGTATCTATGATTACAGCACATGCCTTTTTTTGGATAGGGATTACAACAAAACTGTCACTCATTATTTAATGGAATATTTAACTTGATGTTTGTAGTGATTTTCAATAATGAATCACAAACTGCAGCTGCCATGTAGGCACATAATTTTATTTGATTTCTCTGGGTTAACAGTTATTCCAGCTAGCCATTTTCTTATTTGTATCATACATTTTTCACTATGTAGTTTCTTCACATTTCCTCATTAATTATGACACAGTCATTTTTACAACTCTATATATAGCCAACATAAACTGGACATTTGATATGTGGTTATCTCTAAATTAATTATATCAGTGTTGATTGAAGTGGTTTGTCTCTCTTGTGGGAGGAACTTCTGCTCTACAGATAAAGAAAATCCGGCAGACTGCATCTAAGAAGAATGTTTAGTCTTTTGAGGTTTGGCCAACGTAACTAATTGATTTTTCATTCTTCATAATCTACCATTCTGCAAAAATACTAAATTTTAGTCAGTAGAGGTTAGACAAATGAAACCAAATGATTTGTGGTTCTTCAAAATATTGTCTGTCCTGTAACGAGATATAATCATTACATGTTTGCAAGTAGAATTTAGGAAAATATATGGAAAACTACTAAAGTGTGTATTCAGTCTAAAGAGTGCAGCTTTGTAGGTGCCATTTTTAGTAATGTGACTAAATCCCATATAGAAATTGCTTCAGACCTTCTCGGCCACAGTCGGTATTTTCTGCCTTATGTGTTACCTTCTTTAAAGCAGTTCTCTATATTTTTGTTTATATTTTTAATATGGTAGGGCCATTAAAATGCTGCTGACATTTTGGCATTAAAGTATGGAAAACAAACCTATGAGCCTGTACTTAAGTTTACCAAACATAACCTCATCATTTTGTGTATATTGAGGACAGACTCTCAGTATATCTCAAGAATGTGATGAGTTTAAGAACTCCACAAAACTGCATATAGTGCTACACCAGGACCCAGTTCCCTTTGAAAGTGGTGGGCATTTTAAACTGATACTAATAGCATATCATGATTCATTGAAAGCAACAGTGTCAACATTCTCAGTCTCCAAAATCAGTTCCAGTTTACCAGTTTCATTATTAATATTATTGGATAGACTAGATTGCAACTTTACAGACTAGTCTTGGAGCCTCCTACAAGATGGCTGGGCCATGTATAGCAGCAGCCTCTCCGGCTCCCAATATGCACTTTTTGTTTTTGTGTCGTGCCGTGTGAATTTTTCATCAGGTGAATTTGCTTTTTGTTGTCTAGTGAGCGGACATTGTGATGAAAATGTTAGTGATGTCGAAATGTGTAGTAGTGTCTCTTTTGCCTGTTTTTCTGACAAAATAATGCTGAGTGGTGGAGGTTGGGGCATGCAACGGTGATTGAGCTGATCTGGAGTGTGGGAAACGGATTTCTTTCTTTTTTTTTTTTTTTTTGGAAAATGGGACTCCTTGAATGTGGCGGTGGGTTAGAGTGATGGAACATGGAGAAGGAGATGGTCTGGATGGTGGTTTGTGGTGTCGGCAGAGAGGAAAGACTTAGTGGTTGCTGGTGATGAAGTGGTCAGTGAGGCCAGTCGGGCCTGCAGGTAGAGGTGATTGCTAGACTGTGGTCGGAGAGGGTCAGAAGGAGGAATGTTGGACTGGAAGATGCTATGGATGGCCGGGACTGCAGGTAGCGGCAGTTGGACTGATGGAAAAGACTATTTATATAATGTTGATCTTTGGTTGGTTCTTTGACTGTTGTGTTGTTGCTGTTTACTGGTACATGTAGTTGTGTTGTGCTGTTATGTTATTGTGCATGAGCTTGGAGGAACATAATTTCATTCAGCTGTACTCGGTATGGTTGAATGACAAAGTTTTGATTTGCTTTTGCTTTGGAATTAACCAGTTATACTTTTATGGGTCTTGAAAACTTTTTGTCAATGTGTCAACTAGCAAGTATATTTGGAAGCCCTAATCTGCTTAGAATCAGGAGACTCAAAAATATGGTCTAGTAGTATGGTTTCATTAAAAGAAAATCCATGTCCTTGTCTTGTAGTATATCCAAGACAGACATTGTATTTATTTTTATTTTATTTTATTTTGCATTTGTTAACTGGGGGTGTCTGACAGAGCCAAAAAAGCCCTTTTTCAGCAGAGGCCCAGGGAGAAAAGCTCCACATAGAAAAATTACAGATATATTTAGATATTTAGACGTGATCAGTATACACACAAATTACAATAGACATGTTTTATCAGTGGTATGCAGCACATCAACAGTTACAGTGGAGAGAGCAAACAAGAAAATATTAATTTAAAAATAAAGGTAATTAATAGATTTGTGGTGTACAGCTGAAATTTGGAACATAGAATACATACATAGTACACAGGTACATTGTACATTAGCCAGTGTTTGTGAGTAAGATTGAAAACTATTATCAAGTACTCTAGGTTTAGTATGTGTAAACAGTAGGTCATGTAGTGGGGATTCAGACAAACCATTTATTTCAGAAAAGCATATTAAGTCATAATACCTTTTAAAAGTTTGTATAAACATAGTATGATATAAGCTCAGCTATAACAGGCAGGGAGATAACCATGTATTTATTTGTTTAAGTCATCATTTAAAGGTGTTATAAATGGCTCTACTTCTAAATTTTGAAGTTTCAAAACTTCAAATTTCTTATGCTCGAGACGATAAGATCGAAGTTTTGAAACCTCGAAATGTAAATAAAAAAAAATAAGAACAAAAAAAACTTTTTTTTTTTTAATAACGTTTTTGCAGGCCCCCTTGCACACCCCCTGCTAATTAAATATACCAACTCCGAGATCGTACTACAGCGAGGAAAATGGTAAATATACTGTTATGCACTGTACAGCGATCTTAATTTAAACCGTTCAAAATTTCGAGCTTGTGGTCTCAACCATAAGAAATATGAAGTTTTGAAACTTCGAAATTTAGAAGTAGACCCATTATAAACATAGGTTCATAGGTTGGTACTAGGCTATCAACAATTCCCTGGCTATTTCTTCCCACAGTATTTACTTCCCTGAACCCCTGTCTAGCAGGGCGACTGATGTGATCCCTGGGGTGAGTTTCCTATTTCCCATCCAATCATCAAGGTTCCTTTTGAAGAGGGCCAAAGATGCACTCTGCTTGACATGTACGGGCAGTCTATTCCAAAGTCTGGGGAGTCCAGCATGTTTTGTTCATTGTGATGACAAGGTTTAGATCCCTGGCGCGTGTGTCTCTGAGGGATTGGGATTTCTTTAAGCACATGTCCAGCAGCTCTGGGTTTGACATGGCCATGTATGTTAAGCAGAGATCCCCTCTGAGTAGACGATATGTGACAGAGTATAGGTGGAGTTTTTTTAAACGGTCAGTTTAGGGCATCTGCTTTAGGCCTGTGATTCTTTTAGTGAGGTATTTCTGCGGCCTTTTCAGTTGTTGCAGATGTCTTGAGAGGTACATACCAGTCTTGAGAGGTGCATATATATGGAGTTACTTATTATGATGTACCTTCATTTATAGGTTATTTATGCCAGATAGATTTTTCATCTGTTTCTCAGATCTCTAGGCCAGTACCCCTGGCCTATGGTTATCTAATTTTGCAAGTGACTGTAAACTGGGAGCCAGTCATTTTTCTACTGAATAGTAATTGCTCCAACATGAATTAGACGATATAAACAAACAAACATTTTCCCATAACATAGAGGTGACATACCCCCTATCGTTCTAAGCTCTGTGATCTAGACAGTCTTGTTGATAATTCTTTATTTTTGTCCATTATGACTCTGTAGTAGTTCATTAAGCCTTCTGTTTGGCTCGTCTAATTTCCAAAGGCATCTTATGTTGATCCAAATAAGTATTGATTCCCCTTTATTGAGTATAATGCCCTTTTTGACATGCATTTTGTCTAAACATATCATTCGTCTTGCGAGACCTCATGTGCTCCTAACTAAAAAAATCAAAGACCTCAACGATCTTAGTTATCAGGAAAGACTTGTATATCTCTCTCTATCTCTTTACACAGCCTATTATAGACTTCTCTGTGGAGATTTGTGTTAAACCTTTTGAGATATGAATGATTTAAACGTCTTTGATCTCCTGTTCCTTCACCATACACATGATTCCGCAAATATCTAGTTAAAGGAACTAAACCTTCATCAGCAAATAAATAAGACACATTGGCAAGATAAATTTTTTGTCCCAATATATCTGTACGTCTGAAACAAACTTCCACTATGTGTTAAGCAGAGTAGCACCCTTGCAACCTTTAAATCTAAATAATTGGATGGGCAGCCTCAGATTTTACCCAAGTCTATAATGTTTTGTCATCCATGAGAAAAAAAACTTTTGAATAGGGGTTATTGGCTAGGCTTGTAATGGTCTACGGACTTTTTGCATTACTTAAGAATAAACCTATAAATGGAGCTTGGTTTACTGGACTTAAAGTTAGATGTGTATTTCCACCTATGGACTAGCACTTAATTTTTTTTAATAAATCAAACCAGTGTTATCACATGAAATGACAACATTATAGCTCTTTATTTAGATCATGCATAATGTTGATGTGCAGTGGATACCACTGAGTTCATTAGAGGTGGTAAAACTGAAGATCCAATGTTGTTCTTTTCATTCTTCCTCAACGTATGGGTTATAGATCCGACTCGGCTGCATTTCACAGACTTTTGGATCCAGATCTTCTCGAGTTCCTTCTGCTACTCATAATGACCTAGTCCACCCTTACCAATACCTCAGACTTCATTTGCTGCCATCTCACACAGACACAGATCCTCTGTCAGAGCATTTTGTAAAGCTACTTTGAGTGTTTTATAAGTGTTTTTCCCTTATAAATCCTTTTTTATTTCTTTACTTATAACTTTAAATATATTACTATAATTGCTCCATCTTAGTGTTTGAATTTTCTTTTTTGTTAGCCCTTCTGTCTTAGTAAGGTATTTTTTACGTATTATCATTGGTACTTTTCTTATCTTTCCTCTCTCTCTTTCTTCCTACCCAGTTTGTCAGAGTATTTTTCACTACTATTGCTGGTAGTCTTTTTCTGATTAAAAACAAAATAATATAATATTCTAAGGCTCCCTCAGAGCATAGAAAAAGTCTCCATCTAAGTCTCTGAAGACTTCATCTTCCTCACAGCCTCCACAGAAAATGCGTTGATCATCAAATCCCACTTCATTGGATGTGAAGAGAAAAACTTCATATCCTAACACCTCAGATCCAATAGTTATTTCAGGCAGTTCTCCTGTGCAGACTACAGATCCAGAAACATTAGACCTGACTTCTGGAATGCCTCAAACTCCTAGAACTCATTCACCCAAGTTTCTTATTGACTCAGTCTCTTCTCAGCTTCACACTCCCTTCAGACAAACTCTGAGGAAACATTGTAGACCTCAGTCCACTACCTCATCTGTCAGGTCCTTCAGGAGTCTTTTTGAACCTGAAGTGGCTAGGATGATGAGAAAGTTACTCAGTGATCAAATCCAGATGGGGGTTATTTTCTCTCTTTCTCCCATTGGATCCATGAGCCTACCTTCCAGCTCTCATGCACTTATATCCCCCTCTCTGATCTGTTCTTCGATTTCGGAGCCCCTAGATCCAAGAGTTAAAATAGTACCAGTGTCAGATCCAAAGAGGATTACATCTTCACCTCTGATGGTTTTCCTGACCAGTTTTGCTCCTGTTCCCTCAGATTGGGATGAGTGTTGTCACAGAATTGTCAGATTCATGTGGCTAGGATCTACTCTGATGATGTCAGAGCTGTCCTTGCTCCTCGGACCCTTGGTGCTAGATAGCATGGGTCCAGCTGTCTGCTTGAGGCATGAATCCAGACAGAGTCATGGTTTGGCTGCTTTGGAAGTCTTGGCTGTAGTGCGGCCAGCCACAGCTTCTCCTGGTTTGTCAGCCTTCAAGATTGTGGAGAGGGTGTTCTCTCATTCAAGAGATCCAGCTCTCATACATAATCAGATCCTATACCTTTTCACCCTATGGTTCCAAGCTCTGATACCATCAGACCCACTATGCAGGGTCAGCCTCCAGATAGCTTCCATACAGGAACTACCCCTCTTTCTTCAGACACCTCCCCAGAGCTTCCCAGTGAGGAGGCTCACCATAAAAGAACATGTAAAAGGAGGCACATTGACTCCCCCTTGGAATCTCTCACTGAAGATACTGACTTTGATTAAGGGGAAGGGTCCCCCAGATCACCACCTGACGATGTCGCATTTGGAGACAACTTGGAGATCTTTAAGCAGAAAGATAGATGGTCCTTACATAATCCTTCCCTGGAGGAGTCAGTATTTCTGGAAGCTTTAGGTGCTGGCCCATCTACCTGGGTGACTCCCATGGCTGATGAACTTATCGATCTAGTCTCTTTCTGGGCATGAAAGGAACCAGATTCTCTTGACCCTATCCCATTTTATCCAGATAAAATTTTAGCTCCTCCAAAACACAAATCTCATTGGAGCCAAGGAGTCTCTGTTGATGCAGCGGTTGTGGTGGTAGCCACTGTGAAGGAGCTAGCAGAACAGAGCTCCTTTGTCCATCCCCTTAACGGAGAGTCCAGGGCATTGGACAGGTTTGAAAATCACATATTGGCTCCAGTAACCTTTGCCTTGAGCTCCCTGAATTATTTGGTGCACTTTATAAGGCTGCAGAGAGATTTGTCAAAGAACTCTCAAAATATCTCTCAGAGTCATTGTTTGCAGAGGACTATAAAAAATCATCCTCACAGCTGGTCACTCTGTTATTTATTTCCATTGTGTCCATGAGGTTGATTTCTCATGCAGCAGAAGGTACTGCACTGGCATCCATTTCAGGCATTGCAATAAGGAGATGTGCCTGGATGCATCTTTGTGATTTTGTGGAGCCTTTCAAGTCTTCTTTCATCAATGCTCCTTTTGATGGGAACATCCTTGTTTGGCTCTTCTGAGAAAAAACACTTTCCCACAGTGAGCAGGAAGTGAAGACCCTGAAAGCCATAGGGATTCACTTTTGTACTCCTCAACAATCCTTTTAAAGGAATCAAACAGGAGGCAAGAAAATGTTCTGTCAATCCCAGGAATCTTTCCAGGATTCATACAGCGACAACTCCTTCAGAGGCAGAGGAGGAAGTTCAAATGGAAGATGCCATGCTCGTGGCAGAGGAGGCCCACAAAACCAGGGTTTCTAAGATTCCTTTCCGGATAGAGCCTTTCAGCACTCCTGAAGGGCTGCCTGACTGCTTGCCTTTGGAAGCAGTCAGGGGATACTAGTCCTGCACCGAGGCACCTGGGCTGCTATAACAAAAGATTTTTGGGTGATAAAAATAATACCCAGAGGTGATTTCATACCATTTTCCCAGCCACCACATTCAAAAGAAGTAAGCTTCCTGACATCCCACCCAGTCAGAGAGAAGTTTCAGCTCAAGAGATTCAGAAGCTACTGAACAAAAGAGTCACCTAGGAGGTCCCCCCGGACCAGAGAGGATTCAGAACTTACTCAATGTTCATAGGCTGGTACTAGGCTATCGGCCGTAGGGCCTATACAAGCCTAGCCATAACAATTCCCTGGATATTTCTTCCCACACTATTTACTTCCCTGGACCTCTGTCTAGCAGGGCGACTGACGTGATCCCTGGGGTGAATTTCCTTTCTCCCATCCAATCATCAAGGTTCCTTTTGAAGAGGGCCAAAGAGGTGCTCTGCTTGACATGTATGGGCAGTCTGTTCCAGAGTCTGGGGAGTCTCTGGGTCAGGAACCTATCCCTCCAGCATGTTTTGTTTATTGTGATGACAAGGTTTAGATCCCTGGAGTGTGTGGCTTAGAGGGATTGGGATTTCTTTAAGTGTAGCATGTCCAACAGCTCTGGGTTTGACATGGCCTTGTATGTTAAGCAGAGATCGCCTCGGAGTAGAAGATATGCGACATAGTATAGCTGGAGTTTTTTAAGGTGGTCAGCATAGGGCATCTGCTTTAGGTCTATGATTCTTTTAGTGAGGTATTTCTGTGGCCTTTCTAGTTGTTGCAGATATCTTGAGAGGTAACGCGAAAAAGATGCAAGTAAAATAAACCAGTAAGAAAACCAGCCCAGCAAGTCAGGACCTGAAAGCCAGCAGCGATATTAGTCCAATAGGTGGTACAAATTGTAGCGGTAGCCAGATGATTTTGAAATAATAGCAATCTTTATTTGAACAAACCAATAGACCAAGCGCTTTCACCCGAGTAATGCCGGGCTTTTTCAAGGACAAATATGTGAGCACTGTTGTGCACGTTCTTTAAATAATATAATTCATGTCACATGATCAAATTAATTAACTTATAATTGTATCCTACATTCCCTAAAGAAACAAGTCACTAAAAAACTAAACAGCATGTTAAACATTCTTTGGAGGCTAAATCCATATATAAATAACATATGTAAGTTTCCACTCAATATGCTAATAAACATAACTTTACAAAGAGGTTTGTATAAACCTTCTGAACAGTAAAAATTAGTTTAAAAATGTAATACATACAACTTTAAATTTAAGCTGCCTGCTGTAAAAAATGAATTCAACATTTTTAATTAATATAATAAAATTTATAACTGTACTAAATGATATAAAATATTCCTTCCCAAATTCTATAAATTAAAAATGTTGAATTCATATGTTATTTATATATGGATTTAGCCTCCAAAGAATGTTTAACATGCTGTTTAGTTTTTTAGTGACCTGTTTCTTTAGGGAATGTAGGATACAATTATAAGTTAATTAATTTGATCATGTGACATGAATTATATTATTTAAAGAACGTGCACAACAGTGCTCACATATTTGTCCTTGAAAAAGCCCGACATTACTCGGGTGAAAGCGCTTGGTCTATTGGTTTGATCAAATAAAGATTGCTATTATTTCAAAATCATCTGGCAACCACTACAGTTTGTACCACCTATTGGACAGATGTCTTGAGAGGTACATACCAAATGGGGCGTTGTATTCTATAATGGGTCTAATGAGGGATGAGTACAGTGGGACAATGACCTCCTTTTTTCTGGATGAAAAGCCCTTAGTGATGAGGTGTGCCACATAGAAGGTTTCCTGACTGTTGTGGTGATGTGATTATTGAAGGTGAGACCACTGTCCACCTGTGTCCCTAAGTCTCTCATCACATTTTTGTTATTTAGTGTACTGCCACCTATGTGGTAATTCATGGGTACATGTTTTTTCCCAAAGGGGATAACTATACATTTCTTGGCATTGAGCTTGAGCCCTTGGCTCTGGCACCAAGCAACTGTTTCTGTAAGGCCCTTTTGTAGAGTATCCGCATAATTTGGTGATTCAATAATGGCTCCCAGTTTGCTGTCATCTGCAAACTTTGTTAGCCAGAGTCCCTTAGTGTAGAAGAGGAGTAGATGCCAAACAAGAGAGGTCCCAGGACTGAACCCTGAGGTACTCCACTTGTCTGGAGCTGGATTTGGAGTCAGCTACTTTTACAGTGTGGGTTCTGTCAGTAAGCCAGTTGGCAACCCATTGAGTGACATAGGGATTAATGCCCAGCTTAGTATGTTTATCTATGATTCCAAAGGGGGGGATGGTGTCAAAGGCCTTGGCAGGTAGACTGCGTGGACTGCCTTACCCTCGTCCACGGCTCTGGAGACTGATTCGAAGAAGTCAATCAGGTTCAGGAGACAAGATCAGCCCTTCACGAACCCAAACTGGGTGGGGTCCAGTGTTTTAAGGTTACCAATGTCTTTGTTCATAAGTTCCATGATAATATGTTCCATGGCCTTGCAGATCAGGCTCGTCAGACTGATGGGGCGGTAGTTCACGGGATCCAAGGTGGATCCCCCTTTGTGGAGTGGGATAACTGTAGCTGTGCGACACTCAGTGGGCACAAAGTCTGAGGTGAGGGTATGATTAAACATGACACTTAGGTGAGGTGCCAGTTCATTTTGTAGTTCATGTAGTACACAGCCTTGGATGTCATCTGGTCCCTTGGATGCTGTCTTTGGAATCTTTGGCAATTTTATTTTCGTAACTAGCTTTGGAGGATTTTATAAGGGATCTCAGCTTCTTACTGAGGCTAGTAAGGGAGTTTTTTGCATTTTCTTCTTTTCTGCAACAGTTTCTTCATTTTGTTGTAAAGTTTGTTTATGGCAAGGGACCACCAGATTGACTTCCTTTTTTGGAGGAGAGCATCTTGATTCTATTTGGGATGGCATGATTCATGCATGACTGGATGTGCTCGTACAGTGCGTTAGTGTAGGACTCAGCAGTCGAACTTTCAGTTCCTGTCTGCATGGGTGTCATGAATAGAAATATCATAATATCACCCCCTCTCATGCCTTCATGCAAGATCTCCAGGACAAAGAATATAAAGGAATGTGCGCTACCTTTATCTTCTATGTCTGATTTTGCCTTTAAGAATAAAAAGAGCCTTAAACGCCAGCTATGCTATAGGGAAAGACAAAATGTACAAGGCAATACTTCACAGAGGAAGGGTATATATATATATATATATATATATATATATATATATATATATATATATATATATATATATATATATACATATATATATATATATATATATATATATACATATATGTGTGTGTGTGTGTGTGTGTGTAAGAATTGTACGGCCTGCAAATATGCACATTCCTGTATTAAATACACCCATTCAGATCCACATTTTGAGATAGAAGTGGCACATTATGCTGATTGTAGAACTAATCATATAGTATATTTTGTGTTTTGCATATCCTGCAGTGCTTATTATGTGGGGAAAACAAATCATATGCTCAAAGAATGCATACAAGAGCATTGCAGAGATATTGTTAACCAAAAGGTAGTAAGTACTTTGTTTAAACACATGGACGATAAAGGTAGCTCACATTCCTTTAAATTCTTTGTCCTGGAGATCTTGCATGAAGGCATGACAGGGGGTGATATTAAGAATCGCACTGAAGTTGCAGAACAAAAGTGGATTCATAGGTTGAATGCACATAGATCACCTGGTATTAATGAAGCAGTTTCGCTTAAGCCTTTCCTTAAAGCAAGGAGCTTGGAACATTAACATACACTTAAGTTTTTTAGTAGTTTTTATATGTTTTTTATAGTTCTTATAAAGTTTTTACAGAGTGTTTCTATTCTTGTTTAATCATTTAATTATTGCCTAATTGTATGATTGATTGATTGTTGATCGTATTTATAAGTTTTTGTTTGAATATAGTCTGATGAAGCGATTATTGAGATCGTGAAAGTGCTTACTTTGTGGAGCTCTCTAATAAAGTGTGTATCTTATGCATCATTAAGTGGTCGTGCATAATAATTTATTCAGCTGTGGTGGTTTGGCTAAGCTCTTTTTTTCTATTATATTGTTTTTTGCTCAAGCCACTCCTTTACAGTTGACTGGTGCTTTTTTCCTTTTATGGGTGTCATGAAGTTTGTAACTTCTGACTTGAGTAGCATGAAGTTGGCTTTGAAGAAGTTTTTTATGGAGGTTTCCTTACTGGGGGGTGGGGGTGGGATGTGTATGTTAAGGTTGATTAGCTTATGGTCTGACTTGACCAACGAGGGGGCGACCATAGGTGTGGAGCATCGATTTCCCATGTTGGTAATGACCAGGTCTAGGATATTGGAGCCCCTGGTGGGACTATGGATTAGTTGATCCAGGGCATTGGAATTTATGAATTCCAAGAATCTTTGGGCAAAGGTGTTGGTACACTAGTAGTTTTCCCAATTAATGGCAGGGTAGTTGAAATCACCCAGTATTAGAGTGGTTGTATATTAATATTTTCCAGTATGTTTAAAAAGGTGTAGTGAGAATCTTGGGGCATGGTGGGGGATCTGTAGCAAGCTACACTTTGGATTGCAGACTTACCTAAAGTTAGTTGCACCTGGAGAATTTCAGATGCATTGTGTTGGGCAACTAACCTGGTGGTGTGAATATCCTTGGTGAATATTGACACTCCTCCACCTTTAGTGTTTCGATCCTGATTTGGTGGCCGAAAAGTGTGGTAAGAGTTGTAGCCTGGTATTGCAGGGGTGCTCTCTGGAGCCTTGAACCAGGTCTCAGTTACTGCACAGATATTGATGTTCTCCATTTTTAGGAGTGCCTCGAGAGAGTGCATTTTGAGGTTTAGACTTCTAGCATTGAGCAGCAGTACCTTCAGATTTTGCATGCTTGTACTTGTTACGGTGGTGGTTTTGTCCTTTGAACTTTGCCTAAAAAAGGCACTACAGGGGTGGCAAGAGTCTTAGCCAGTAACCTGAATCCCAGGGGTGACAGGTGCAGACCATGTCTGGCAAAGCATCATGGTCTGTCGATCATGTCGTCCCAGGCAGACAGATACTGGATCCCCTTTGAATGACACCAGAAGCTTAGCCAATTGCTGAAGTCAATAATTTTTTCCTTATATTGTGGTATCATTCTGTGCAAAGGCAGGATGCTACTCAGGGCTAGGGTCATACCTGCCTGGGCCACATGATCCGAGAGCTCTTCCATGTCTCTCTTCATGTAGTCCAGGGAGGCATGTCTCAAGTCATTCACTTCAACATGGACAATGACAGAGTCATATTTGTACTTGTTGTGGAGTGACTTGAGTGCATGAGTTATGTGGCGGATCCTGGCACCTGACAGGCAGCTCACTGTAATTTTCTCCTTGTTCAGCCAGGTGAGTGGGACATCAGTGTGCCTGATTATAGAGTCACCTATGACTAAAGTGTCAGGTATGTTGTCTTGCCTTAGGGGTTGTTGCTGGGTGGCACACTGGTGTTGTGAGCTATGTGACACTTTGGTTGTGTTTGGTGTTTGTTTGTGTTTCAGCTTCGGAGGTCCTTGTTGCTTGGGCAGGTTACAGTTAAGGACCTCCGCATATGTGGATTTAGTGTTGCTATGTGTGGGTGTTGGTGTTGTGAGTTTAGAAGGGCTATGTGTTGCTTGAGGTGTAGTGCGGGTGTTAACCTTCTCCTCTTGACTGTCTAGCACAATCTAGGGTGGAGAGAGCTTTGCTTCCAGTTTGGCTATGTAAGTGCAACTCTCACAGGTTGTAGTGTTGGGTGGTAGGAGGAAAGGGTTGTCTGTGTACATGAGGCAATTGCTGCATTGCCCCAGTATGCCCAGATTCACCAGGTGACCCAGTATGCCCAGATTCACCAGGTGGACAGGAGAAATCAACAGAAGCTGACCCTTGGACATGCCTGGTTTGGTGCTTTTTTTTGAAAAGTACAGGAGCTTTTTTCCCTTACCTTAGCAAGGTACTTTGCAATTATAGGCTGTTTAGTGCCTATGATTAATTTCTCTTTGTTGATACGTAGAGTTGAGTGTTTGTATCAGTTTAAGGCTTCCTAGTGCTTTCCAGCAGGTATTAGAGCAAGTGCTAGTAACAGGGATGCTTAAAGGTAAGATGAAAAAAAAAAAGATTTATCCCGAACACTGCAGTGTGCACTAGAGAAGTTAGATGTGAAAGTAGGTAACTTAAGTTTTACTTGTCTAAAAAATTAAGTTTTAGTGGAGAGTCACTATTTTTAAAACAGAAAGATAGAGTGAAAGGGGGTGATCACTTTTGTATTAGGTTCATAGGTTCATAGGTTGGTACTAGGCTATCAGCCCTAGGGCCTATACAAGCCTAGCCATAACAATTCCCTGGCTATTTCTTCCCACACTATTTACTTCCCTGGACCCCTGTCTAGCAGGGCGACTGACGTGATCCCCGGGGTGAATTTCCTTTCTCCCATCCAATCGTCAAGGTTCCTTTTGAAGAGGACCAAAGAGGCACTCTGCTTGACATGTATGGGCAATCTATTCCAGAGTCTGGGGAGTCTCTGGGTCAGGAACCTATCCCTCCAGCATGTTTTGTTTATTGTGATGACAAGGTTTAGATCCCTGGAGCGTGTGGCTCTGAGGGATTGGGATTTCTTTAAGTGTAGCATGTCCAACAGCTCTGGGTTTGACATGGCCTTGTATGTTAAGCAAAGATCACCTCTGAGTAGACGATATGCGACAGAGTATAGCTGGAGTTTTTTAAGGCGGTCAGCGTAGGGCATCTGCTTTAGGCCTGTGATTCTTTTAGTGAAGTATTTCTGTGGCCTTTCCAGTTGTTGCAGATGTCTTGAGAGGTACATACCAAACGGGGCATTGTATTCTATAAAGGGTCTAATGAGGGATGAGTACAGTGGGACAATGACCTCCTTTTTTCTGGATGAAAAGCCCTTAGTGATGAGGTGTGCCACATAGAAGGATTTCCTGACTGTTGTGGCAATGTGGTTATCGAAGGTGAGACCACTGTCCACCTGTGTCCCTTATCAAACTTTCGGTGTTTAGTGTACTGCCACCTATATGGTAATTCACGGATACATGTTTTTTCCCAAAGGGGATAACTATACATTTCTTGGCACTGAGCTTGAGCCCATGTCTCTGGCACCAAGCATCTGTTTCTGTAAGGCCCTTTTGTAGAGTATCCACATCATTTGGGGATTCAATAATGGCTCCCAGTTTGCAGTCATCTGCAAACTTTGTTATCCACAGTCCCTTAGTGTTGGCCTGTACTTCAGAGAAGTAGATGCCAAACAAGAGCGGTCCCAGGACTGAACCCTGAGGTACTCCACTTGTCATATGTCTGGAGCTGGATTTGGAGTCGGCTACTTTACAGTGTGGGTTCTATCAGTAAGCCAGTTAGCAACCCATTGGGTGACGTAGGGATTAATGCCCAGCTTAGTAAGTTTATCTATAATTCCAGACTGGGGGATGGTGTCAAAGGCCTTGGCAAGGTCTAGATAGGCTGTGTGGACCACCTTACCCTTGTCCATGGCTCTGGAGACTGATTCGAAGAAGTCAATCAAGTTCAGGAGACAAGATCGGCCCTTCATGAACCCAAGCTGGGTGGGGTCCAGTGTTTGAAGGTTGCCAATGTCTTTGTTTATAAGTTCCATGATAATACGCTCCATGGCCTTGCAGATAAGGCTTGTCAGACTGATGGGATGGTAGTTTCCGGGATCCAAGGTGGATCCCCCCTTGTGGAGTGAGATAACTGTAGCTGTGCGCCACTCAGTGGGCATGAAACCTGTGGTGAGGCTATTATTAAACATGACACTTAGGTGAGGTGCCAGTTCATATTGTAGTTCATGTAGTACACAGCCCGGGGTGTCATCTGGTCCCGTGGATGCTGTATTCTTAGCTTTGGAGAGTGCGTTTTTTACCTGTGTGGCCATTATTACCGGAATTTGGCAATCTTCCGGTATTGAGATGGGCCATTTAGGGGGTGAGAGGGGGTGAAGTTGTCACTGAATCGATCTGCCAGGATATTGGCAATATCCTTGGGATCAGTATATTTAATGCCATTCTGTTTTAGCTCAGAGCAGATCTGAGCATTGCCATTTAGATTCTTGACATAGCTATAGAATGCCTTGTTGTTGTCTTTGGAATCTTTGGCAATTTTATTTTCATAACTAGCTTTGGAGGATTTTATGAGGGATCTCAGTTTCTTACTGAGGCTGGTAAGGAAGTTTTTTGCATCCTGGGATTTTCCTCTTTTCTGCAACAGTTTCTTCCTTTTGTTGTAAAGTTTGTTTATGGCAGGGGACCACCAGATTGGCTTCTTTTTTTGGATGAGAGCATCTTGGTTCTATTTGGGATGGCACGATTTATGCATGAGTGGATGTGCTCGTACAGTGCCTTAGTGTAGGATTCAGCAGTTGAACTTTCAGCTCCCGTCTGCATGGGTGTCATGAAGTTTGTCACTTCTGACTTGAGTAACATAAAGTTGGCTTTGGAGAAGTTTTTTATGGAGGTTTCCTTACTGGGGGGTGGGGGTGGGATGTGGATGTTAAGGGTGATTAGCTTATGGTCAGACGTGACTAACGAGGGGGTGACCATAGGTGTGGAGCATCGATTTCCCATGGTGGTAATGACCAGGTCTAGGATATTGGAGTCCCTGGTGGGACTATGGATTAGTTGATCCAGGGCGTTGGAATTTATGAATTCCAAGAACCATTCATTGGGCAAAGGTGTTGGTACATGAGTAGCTTTCCCAGTTAATGGCAGGGTAGTTAAAATAACCCAGTATTAGGGTGTTTGGTTCTATCTTAATATTTTCCAGTATGTTTAGAAAGGTGTAGTGAGAATCTTGGGGTATGGTGGGGATCTGTAGCAAGCTACAATTTGGATTGCAGTCTTACCTAGTGTTAGTTGCACCTGGAGAATTTCAGACGCATTGTGTTGGGCAACTAGCCTGGTGGTGTGAATATCCTTGGTGAATATTGACACTCCTCCACCTTTAGTGTTTCGGTCCTGCTTTGGTGGCCGAAAAGTGTGGTAAGAGTTGTAGCCTGGTATTGCAGGGGTGCTCTCTGGAGCCTTGAACCAGGTCTCAGTTACTGCACAGATATCGATGTTCTCCATTTTTAGGAGTGCCTCGAGAGAGTGCATTTTGAGGTTTAGACTTCTAGCATTGAGTAGCATTACCTTCAGATTTTGCATGCTTGTACCTGTTACGGTGGTGGTTTTGTTCTTTGAACTTTGCCTAAAAAAGGCACTATGGAATACAGTAGAATGGCCAATAAATTTAAATAGTTGAAGGGGAGTGATTTCACAAAATGATAATTCTGTGCTTACTCACACAAGCCAGTGAAAGCAGAGAGAAAATGAGATATATGGTCAAATTAACATAAGAGGCAGGCAATTAGAAAGACAGTGGTATTTAAAACACGAGTGACAGGGTGGGGGAGGGGGGATTTTCTGCCTGACTCACAAGAGACAGAGCTGTGGTGTCTTTTGAAGTTTTAATATGCAGTTAAAAGCAGAACACAAGCAAAACACAAATCACAGCACTCAAAATATAAAAAGGCAATAAACTAATACAAAATACAACAAATAAAAAGCAAACCAACCTTTCCCTCACAACAAAGTGTAGCAGAGTCTGGGTGAGCCTTTCCAATAAAGCTCTGAAATCTTTCTAGTGCCAAAAAAGACCTGAGACCAATTTTGGATCTAAGCAATCTGAACCAATACTTGAGGAAATCAAAGTTCCGAATAGTCACGGTTCAGTCCATTCTGCTGCTTTTACACAAGGGCACTTGGATGTGTTCAATCAATTTTCAGGACGTATACTGTCACATCAAAATAAACCGACACTAGATACCTGCACTTTTGGCTGGGAGACAGTCATTATCAGTTCAGAAAAAAACAACAAGGATTCCACGTAGAAAAGGTTTATTCTTAAAACAAGACTTAGCGCCTCGGCTACCACAGCCTTCAACGAGTACAAAATAATGATACAAAACCACTCCCTTATATACCACTAAAAGTTAATTAATCAATCAATTAATCAATATAACATTTAAAGAGACTCCACTTCATAAATAAAGAAAAAAAGAAACATAATTAGACAAAAACATAAATTACAATAAATATTTCCAATTAATTTCCATATTTAAACCATTCGGTGATAATGTATTATATTTTAATATGAAAATAGATTCTTTATACAGTAACATATTTTTTAATAGCTTATGATCACCTTTTTTAACAAAAATCTGCTCTAAAATGGTTGCCTGTAATAAATCTGCATTACTATTATGAAATTCTAAAAAATGTGATGCAACTGAATTTTCTATTGCCCCCCTCCTAATATCACGAACATGTTCCTGCAATCTAACCCTAAATTTTCTCTTAGTTTCTCCAATGTAGAAAAGATTACATGGACATTTAAGACAACAAAAATAACCCCTTCAGTGTAACAAGAAAACAATTTGATTGGTACAAATATTTTATTATTTATTTTATCAAATGTTAATTTTATCAAAGGGCACACAGTACAAGTATAGCAAGGTACAGTGCCAAAAGTATTTAGTGAAAATTTCAACTTGTCAATAGGGCATATATAATATGTTACTGTATAAAGAATCTATTTTCATATTAAAATATAATACATTATCACCGAATGGTTTAAATATGGAAATTAATTGGAAATATTTATTGTAATTTATGTTTTTGTCTAATTATGTTTCTTTTTTTCTTTATTTATGAAGTGGAGTCTCTTTAAATGTTATATTGATTAATTGATTGATTAATTAACTTTTAGTGGTATATAAGGGAGTGGTTTTGTATCATTATTTTGTACTCGTTGAAGGCTGTGGTAGCCAAGGCGCTAAGTCTTGTTTTAAGAATAAACCTTTTCTACGTGGAATCCTTGTTGTTTTTTCATCATCATCGGTCTTTTTAGACCTTTTCGTTGGTTGTTTGGTATTCTGGTTCGTTATGGATTCCATGTTACAACTCCCTAGAGTTTTTGTGATGACTCCAGTTCTGCTCTTATTGGTGCTGTTACCCCTCCGGTTCCTGGCTGTTTGGGAATTCAAGGTGCATCAGGTATTTCTGTGCAAAAGACTTTGGACCAATTTTTGGTGTCGGGTGCATCTGGTGCACCTATTGTGACTTCTTCGACTGTTTTTGGATTTAATGGGTCAGCGAATGCTGCTTTTGTTACTTCATCCGCTGTAACAGCTGTTTCATCGGTTTCATCTGCTGCTGTGGTTACTACTGTTTTACCTGTTGCTTCTGGTACAACAGGGGACGGGAATAGTTTTAGACCAGCTCATGGCAATTTTCGCTTTATGGAAGAGAGACAACAGAAATTTCTGAATCCCTTTGGGGATTTGGGAAGCTCCGTATCAGGTATGTTTCCTAAGAAAATTCAAGATGCTGTGAATGAGTTTGAAAAGCTTATTTTTCGTGAAACGCGATGTCACTTTAACCTGTTGGGCTTAAATAGATATACTGAACTTGACATTGCCCCTAGGGGGCTTAGAGCATTTAAGAATCCAGCAACACCATTTGATCCTATGGATCCTGTTGATAATGTATTTAAAGATAGATGGATTGCTGCAGCTCATTCTTGTGCTATGAAATGGGTGAATATATTGATAGAGAGAGAGCGCTTGCTTCAAAATAAATTACAAAGTAAGCTTCAAGAAATGCATATAGATTTACTTGCCGACATAGGTGAACAAAAAGTTGGTGACATCTTTAAGAACTTGAAAGAGAAATTAAATAAATTTGAAAATGAACAGGTAGATTTTAAATCTACTAAAATCAAGAGAGACATTCGGGACTACAATAATGGGCGGGCTTTTTTGTGGAACACTAATTTACATTCTACATCAATGAAAAAGAATAATAAACGAAATAAGAAACAGCTGTCCATCTCTTTTGCTTCCTCTGAAGGAGGAGGTTTCACTACTGATTCTGAAGGAGAGTTTTCGGAATTTCCACCATTACCGGAGGCTCAAAATCCACAGGCTCATAAACAACGCTTTCAAACCCGTGCAGAGAGTAACCAACGAGGCAGTAAGAAAAAAGGAATTAATAGCTGCTCTCCACCAGGTGAAGTACAATTTAAACAAACTTCCAAACGTACAAGATGGAACTAATATTCGCTTTATTTCTCCTTCTCATGTTTCTAATGTTGTTAACTTGTCTGGACTTTCATTAACAGAAATAGAATTTTCTGTTTTAAAGTTGGGGTTGAAGTTTGTCCCTACAGTTGTTCCAAGAAATTATGTTACACAACAAGAAATATTTAGATTTATCAGGAAGTTACATTTAAAATTTTATTTTTCTCAGTACAATGGATGTGGGTATAATTACAATGAAAAATGCAGTTTGGAAAGTGATGTTAGCAACGATAGCTTTTTTTCTTGTATTTCTGATGAGTTTGATTTTCAAAAAGCAAATGCTTATACTCTTTTGGATACAGATGGTATTAAGTATCAGAGTAAATTTATTCCTCCATACACAAATAATACTATTATCCAATTTTCTGAAATGTTACAGTTTTCTTTACAACACTTGGTAAATTCTTTTGAAAAAAGTTCTTGTTCCTTTAATATGACAAAGTGTGAATGGCTTGCGCTGAAGAATCTTATGAATAGGAATGATTTGATTATTAAACCTTCTGATAAGGGAAATAAGATTGTGTTGTTACACTATACTCAGTATTATGATATGTGTATGAAACATCTGAAGGATAGTTCTATGTATCAAATCTGTGCTCATAAAGATTATATGAAATCAATAACACAATTTACTATTTTGATGGAAAAAGGTGTTCGTTTGGGCTATTTTGATAAAAAAGCCCTAGATACTAAATTTAATATAGATAACTGTTCATTGGCTACTTTTTATTGCCTTCCCAAACTGCATAAGAGCCTTTATAGTCCTCCTGGTCGCCCTATTGTGGCGGCTACTAACTATTTTTTTACAAAATGCAGGAGAAGTGATACATAAACACTTATTGCCATATGTACAAAAATTGGACTCATATATTCAGAACTCATGATTTTATTCAGAAAATTTTACATGTACATTGGACTCAAGATATGTTCTGGATCTGTTTAGATGTGGTGAGTTTATATACTAATATTAATCATCGGGATGGTATTCGAGCTTTACACTATTTTTTAGGTGACAGCCCTGTTTCTCATTATGTTTTGGATTTAACTGAGTTCTGTTTGTTTAATAATTTTTTTAGCTTTAATGAAAATATTTACCATCAAATTAAGGGTACTGCCATGGGGGCGCCTTTTGCCCCCATGTATGCAAATATTTTCATGGCGAAATTTGAATTAGATCACATTTATACTAATAATTTTGTACAGAATCATGTGTTGTTATACTTTAGATATATTGATGATTTGATTTTTTTGTGTCAGGGAGGTCTTGACTTAGTATCCAGTTTTGTTCTTGAACTCAATAATAACAACTGTGATATTAAATTTGATGGCTTGCAAGTAGGGCCAAAAGTTAATTTTTTAGATATCACTTTAGTGGGGAAAGTAGATGAACCGATATTTACTTCGGTTCATCAAAAGTTTATCGATGGGAATCAATATTTGTTTGGAACTAGTTGTCATCCTCCTCATACCATTGAATCCTTACCTTATGGAGAAATTGTAAGGCTGTCTAGGTTATGTAATGACTATCAAGATTTAGTAAAACAGATTTGTAAACTTGTTGATATTTTTTTACATAGAGGCTATTCAATTCAATGCCTGATGGATTCTATAAATAAGTTTATTACAACTATAGAGGGTCATACTAGCCAGACTAATATACCTAAAAAATATAATAAAGTACAAACAGATGATATTTATTTTGTCACCACATATAATTTATTGAGTAACAAGATCTGGAACATAGTGAGATATTATTGGAAATTTTTAAGAAGTGATAGAGTTCTGGGTAAATTACTTCCTGCTAATCCTAAAATTGCTTACAAAAGGGGTCAAAGTTTAGGTGATATGTTAGCGAGAGCATATTATATATGCCTTACTGACAAGTTGAAATTTTCACTAAATACTTTTGGCACTGTACCTTGCTATACTTGTACTGTGTGCCCTTTGATAAAATTAACATTTGATAAAATAAATAATAAAATATTTGTACCAATCAAATTGTTTTCTTGTTACACTGAAGGGGTTATTTATTGTCTTAAATGTCCATGTAATCTTTTCTACATTGGAGAAACTAAGAGAAAATTTAGGGTTAGATTGCAGGAACATGTTCGTGATATTAGGAGTGGGGCAATAGAAAATTCAGTTGCATCACATTTTTTAGAATTTCATAATAGTAATGCAGATTTATTACAGTCAACCATTTTAGAACAGATTTTTGTTAAAAAAGGTGATCATAAGCTATTAAAAAATATGTTACTGTATAAAGAATCTATTTTCATATTAAAATATAATACATTATCACCGAATGGTTTAAATATGGAAATTAATTGGAAATATTTATTGTAATTTATGTTTTTGTCTAATTATGTTTCTTTTTTTCTTTATTTATGAAGTGGAGTCTCTTTAAATGTTATATTGATTAATTGATTGATTAATTAACTTTTAGTGGTATATAAGGGAGTGGTTTTGTATCATTATTTTGTACTCGTTGAAGGCTGTGGTAGCCGAGGCGCTAAGTCTTGTTTTAAGAATAAACCTTTTCTACGTGGAATCCCTGTTGTTTTTTCATCATCATCGGTCTTTTTAGACCTTTTCGTTGGTTGTTTGGTATTATCACTTCAGAACCCTGTCCTTTGTACTCAATACAGCCCCCCAGGGTGTTTACCAAGTGTATGGCAGTGGTGCATTTATTTTTATTTATTTGCAGTCTGTTAACTGGGAAAGTCCATTGGGCCAAGATGAGCCCTTTTTCAGTGGCGGCCCGGGGAGAAAAGCTCCAGAGTATACGCATACAAAAATCACAGCAAAAAGTAATACACAGACTTAATACAGTATATAACAAAGCAGCTCAGTGGCAGATAATATAATATGTTATTTCGCCTGAGACTGCAAGCATTCCGAGTGTTTCCATCCTTAGACAACTGACTTCTCACTGCCCCAACCAGGCATCTCCTAGAACAGTGCAGAGACTATTTGTTCCAGATTTGTCAAACACTAGGCATTACAGTCAACATTTACAAATTCAAGCTACTACCAGTACAGAACGTGGAGTTCAGTGGTGTTCATTTCAACACAGTAAGTCAGATTGCTTCTCTCTCCTCATTGCATAGGTACAATCATGTCCCAGGTTCAACAATTTCTTTCTCAGCCCCCCCCCCCCCCACCAGACTAGTCCTTCAGACTCTAGGTCTGCATGGCAGCGTCTATAGTATTAATCCCATCAGCACATTACTATATGCATGTTCTTCAGTGGACTGTAGCTGTTCAATGGTCTGTTCTTCAACAACTTTTGTCCTTTTTAGTGAAATATACTCCTGTATGCAGAAACCATCTTCACTGGTGGATCTAGTCAGATGACATTTACTTAGGTCACCCCTTCATTCTGTCTCTCCTAGTGGCCATGGTAACCATGGATGCCTCCCAACTGGGGTGGGGGGGGATTTCTTAGGAAGGATGGTCCAAGGCAGTTAGTCCCGCCAAGAGACCAGTTCACACATCAGTGTCCTAGAGATGAGAGCAGTCTTACTAGTGTTGCAGGCTTTACAAGATGTTCTCTCTGTCTGGGGACTACTGCATTTCAATCCGACAGCATGTTTGTGGTCAGATACATCAAAAAACAAGGGGGAATGCAATCTTACCCCATTTGTCAAGAAGCTATGGGCAATCTCCTCCAGCCACTTTCTAGTGGCACTGCACATTCTGGGAAAATGCAGCATACTAGCAGACAAGTTCAGCAGGTCAGTTCTGCTACCTCATGAGTGGTCTCTCAATCACTCAGTGGTGGAGAAGATTTTCCTTTGTTGGGGCCAACCGTGCTGCTATATTTTTGCATCTCCCCACAACAACAAATGCAGCAGTTACTTTGCCCTAATTCCCCCTCAGGATGAGTCACTGAGAGATACTGTAGTCCACATTTGGCCCTCCAGTCTCCTATACGCCTATGTCCCAGTACCTCTGATTCCAAAATTCTTACAAAAGCCAGTCAGTTGAAGAGCTTGGTTATGCTCACTGCTCCCTTTGGCCTCACCAGGTGTGGTTTCCCTTCCTTTGGTCTCATCTTCGTTATACTCCATAGATACTGGACCCCAGTTCAGATCTTCTGTCACATCTCTCTGGGATAAAGCATCCCAATATCCCAGCCCTCAAAAACTAACTGCATGGTTTCTACAGTTCCATTAATAGCTAGAGAGCTCAGGCTTTCTTCCTCGGTTCATCGTATATCTTTGTGCTCACAGAAAGATTCCATTAAGAGGATTTACAAGAATAAATGGAAATAATTCTCAATTTACCCCCTGAGAAATGGCATTGATTCTTTTACTGCCCCTGTTTCTTCTGTGCTGGAGTTGTTAGCTTCTCTTTTTAAAGAAGGTGCTAGTTTTTTCACATTTAAAGTACAGTTGACAGCCATATCACATTTTCATTTAGGAGACAATGCTTCTTGTTTGGCTGCTTCCAGGTTGTGCAAGGCTTTCCTAAAGGGCATCTTCTTTCTCAGCTCTCCAGTGAAAGATCCGTCACCAACTTGGGATTTAACAGTAGTTCTTCAAGACTTAACTCAACAACCCTTTGAACATTCATCAAGAACTGATTTAATATTTCTGTCTTGGAAAACAGCTTTTTTAGTTGCTATTACATCTGCAAAAAGGATTTCCAAACTCCAGGCTCTTTCATCCAAAACCCCTTACATTGTTTTTCAAAAAGATGGAGTTACATTATGAACCAATCCTTCTTTCCTACCAAAACTGGCTATTGAATTAAACATAAATCACAACATTTATTTACCAGTCTTCTTTCCAAATTTTTCAAACAAGGAAGAATACATGCTACATCTTATAGATGTGCTTAGACAACTGTGCTTCTATTTACACAGAACAAAAGATTTCAGAAAAACAGGCCAGTTTTTTGTCTCTTTTTCACCTAGTAGGGTAGGATCTCCAATTTCAAAAGTTACATTGGCCAGATGGACAATTAATTGCATTTCCCGCATATATTCCCTGCAAGGTCTATCTTTACCAAACCCACATAAGGCACATTCAAGCAGATCCATGGTCACCTCATCTGCCTTCTGGTCTAGAACTTCCATTGATGATATCTGTGCAGCAGTCACCTGGTCTAATGCTTATACCTTTACTACTCATTATAAATTGAATGTAATTTCCAGAAGCAGAGCTGCCTTTGGTTCAGCAGTTCTCCGGAATATCCTTCTATGAGGGCCACCCAAGATCTACGTAGCTGGGGAATCTGTCCCATACATTCAGGAAGAATGAAAAGGACAACATCAGATATTAAAGTTATGTACTTACCATATCTGTACATCTTTGTTGTCCATTTTCATTCTTCCTCAACTCTCCTCCTTCCTTCCCCCTTCCTGTCCTCTTCTGGAGTGACCTGATGGACTTTTGGAACCTGTTGTTCCAGGTCTGAGCCCTGGTTTTATTTCTCTTATTTTTCCTATTATATCTTAAGACCTTTAATGCAGCATACTCAATCTGAGCTATTGGAGGTGGACTAGGGCATTATGAGTAGAGGGGGGAGCTCAAGAGTTGGATCTAAAAGTTTGTGGAATACAGCCAAGTCAGATCCATAACCCATTTGTTGTGGAAAAATGAAAATGGACATCACAGATCCATAGTTATGATGAGTATATAACTTTATTATTTCACCCATACCACCCAGATTCAAGTCTTTCTTTTATTAGAAGTAGGATCCAGAGAAGTCCTCCAAAATTAACTAACTGCCTCATCCTAAACATGGGTTTCTTAATGGGAAAATACAGGGAATAGCATAAAGCATGTCCCTGATGCCCCATCAGTGGTGCATACCATTTTAAGCACATAGCTCAAACATCTTAAAACATCTCTTACAAGAACATATTTGAATCCATTGTTGGAGAAACCCATATTCTTTTTGTCCATTGCATCTGATTTTCCATGAAAAATATTCCTCTTCTTTCAAGTAATAAGACCATTGAAGGAATAAATTATACAAAGCCACCTTTGATAATAGCTTTGTGCCAGTGATTACGTTATTCCTGAATCCTAGAAACCTATGTTTGTTCATGCCACTCCCCCATTGAATGGTCTCCCACTGGAGTATGTTCACTGCACTTAAAAAAAGTGAATTTTAATACCTTTGTATCCAAAATGTTGTACTTGATATGATTGAACACGCAGTTCTTTAAACTGGGAGATCCTCCATTCATTGTTTATGTATTTTCTTCTTCTGTCTCTGGAGGATCACTCAAGTCATCTTTGTATTCATGAAAAGGGAGTAGTCATTACCAATCCTGTTTGTCCTGATTGTCTTCTTCTGAATCATATGATTTATTGGCTATGATGGTCATCATACTGATCACTGCTGCAGTAGCCTTAGCTATATGGGTTATATCCTGCACAGGATATAACAGCTGGCCACCTTCCAAGGCTTCAGTGCACCTCCTATGTGCCAAAACTGTTAGTCAGCTTGAGCCACTTCAGAGCTTTCCTGCTGCCAAAGAGTACGCTTCTCTGAGACTTTCAAGGATTGATAGTCAGCTTGTGCTGTTCCTTTGATGGGCAGATAAGTTCCTTTTGGGGAAGAACTTTCCATTTTAAAAAAAAATTAGTTAATTAATACTTATCTGTTCAGGAAAGTTATTTTTTAAACAAGGAGTTTGTGTTTTAATGGATTATAAATAGACTGTACTTTTAAACAAGAGTGCACTTTTTCCTTTCATTTTAAAAATAAATGAAAAACATTTGTTTCCTGTGGAGAAATTGTATTTATTTTACCTTTTGAAGCTGGAAAGGTGTTTTAAAGTGCTTTACCTCTGGTTTTGTTGTTTGTTTTCCCTGGGAAAGAGTTACCATTTTTAGTTTGACCATTGAATAAACTGCTGGGCCCACAGTTGCTCCTTTTTCCAGCCATAAAAAGAAAAAGTTAGGCAAACAGCCTTTGCCACCACAGCATACTAGCAGTTTGCCTCAGCTGCAGGTGGATGAGTCTTTTGTGGCCATTTGTTATTCCTCAGAACAATCATCTTTTCTCTGGATTCCTTTGGTGTAGCACCTACAGCCACTATGGACTGGGGATTAGCCATGTTCTCTGCAGCTGTTAGGGTCTCCTCGACAGACAATGGAGAGTCACTCTTGTCAATCCTGAGAGAGGGATTAAGAAAGACTTCCTTCTTTTATAAGAATGTTGTGCCCATCCACAGGAAAGCTGCTGCTGCCATTAATAATACTATTACCTCCAGTTTCCTGTCGAAAAGGAAACAGAAAACTAAATTTATGTCTACTGCTTCTCAAATTTACTTGGACAGGATTAGTTTACTGGATTTGGCCCAAGGTGTAATTCAGGCTATTGATCCTTCTTGTAAAGTTTCCTGAAGATGTTGAAAATTCTGTAAATGGATGATGAGAAAGATACAGGATTTTCTACTCAGATTTCTGATTCAGACTCAGAGGAGAGCTCAGTTTCTGATTCTCCTTGTGGGGTTTCTCGTTCTGTGAGAGTATTTCCAGAATGTGGCAGTGTTTTCAGTGGAATAACACTGAGGTTTCTCAGTTCCTCAAAAAATACTTTCAGCTGTTAGTGAACAAATTCCGAGCACCTTCACCCATTCCTCCAGTTCTGTCAACTTTGGAGGATGTTTATGTCACTACCTGCAATTTTCCTGATAGCCAGCTGCCCTTAAAAAGGCAGATAGAATGTATAAGGTTCCGTAGTTTTTTTAACCTGACCCAGCAACCATAGCTTTAGTTAATCCTACTGCTGTTAAACATTTAGTAAAATTGTACTATTTTTGATAAGGATGAGAAGATTATTGATAAGTATGGGGGGAAAAGTGTGTACTTCTGCAACTTTGATTTTTGATTTTCAGAATTTTGAATTGTTAGGCTCATATGTTAAAGTTTAGTTTGACTAATTGTGAATGTTTTGTCTATGCTTTCTTCTTGTGTGGAAAATTCTGTTTTAAAGAATTTAGTTTCTTCAGTTCTACAAGTCATTACTCATTGTTTACAGTGTGTGTGGCTCAGCTGATATTTTTTCTTGGGTTATGGCCACTGGCACTGTTTTGAGAAGGTTTGCCTGGATGCATTCCCAGAATCTCAAAAATGACGTAAAAATGAGGTTTTAAATTCTCATTTGGACAGAGATTTAGTTTTTGGTTCCCCTGCTGCAGAGGTGATCAAAAAGTGTGATGAAAGGGTTAAGTTTTTACAGGGGATGTTGAAGATATTTAAGCTTTCTTTTTCCAAATTTCCTACAGGATTCTCTAACCCCTCATCCAGTTTTGGCAATAAATAAATAAACAAAATAAATAGTCTCAACAAAATGTAGAAAAGCAGATGTTAAGAAGAACATGGCAATGGGGTTTCAAAAAGTTTTCAGGATACGCTCAAAACCAAGGACAGTCCAACAAGTCAGAATGACTACTTAAGAGGCCTTGTGTCTCCTCCCACCCTAACAGCCCCCTTTCCTTTCCAGAAAGTCTGAGTCTCCACTTTTCCTCTTTGGCAACAGTTAGTGACAGATTAGTTCTAAAGGTCATTAATTAAGGTAACTGATGGCAATGGGAGGAAGTTCCTACTTTTCGGGGGTTAATTCCTCATCAGAGACTGGGTCTTCTAAGATTTGATTCATCTGTGGAGAGTTCCTCAAGCAGACCTATTTGCCTCCTCTCAGAGCAATCAGCTAGCAAGATTTTGCTCTGGGACTTTCAAGTAAGCATGGAAGACAGATGCCTTTTCTTTTCCTTGGGCACTAATGTTCCTTTATGCTTTTCCACCCTTTCCACTTTTACCCAGGGTACTTTCTGATATTCAGAAGGAATCCCCCAAGATCATTATGGTGACTCACTTTTGGCCCAGGCAACAGTGGCTCTTCCTTCTTTTCGAAATGACCAGAGGCAATTACCACAAGCTTTCTCACAGAATGGATCTACTCATACAGGATTGGTCTGTTTGATACACTCTGACCCCATTTAACTTCAGTTGACTGCATGGATGACTGGGTTTTAATTTCCTTTAGGCATCTGTTTGCTGAGGACATGCAACAGGTACTAATGGAAGCAAGGAAGCCTGCTGCTAAAATTTCATATACTAGTAAATGGAAAAAGGTTTTCTAGTTGGTGCCAACAAGATAACCAGCACCCATTCAGGGCTAATTGTGTGATTTACTATCCTGTGGCCTTTCTTACTCCTTTGTCAAGGTTCCTTTATCAACCATTTCACCTTGTCTGGATTCTTCTATTTCAATGGATTTTTATGTCAAAATGTTAGTGAAAAGGGTTTTGCATGACAAGCCATCAAGGAAAACCATTGTCCCCTCCTTGGGATCTTAATTTTATGTTAGATATGCTAACACTTAACTCCAGTTGAATCAGCTAACCTGGCTGACTTAAAGTTCTTAACATGGAACACAGTTTTACTGATTGCTCTGACCTCTGCAAGAAGGGTATTTGAGTGGCAAGCTCTTTATGGTGAGCTAACCCTATCTCATCTTCCTAAGGACAGGGTTACTTTGAGAACTAATCCTTTATGCCTATAGTGGTATCTGAGATTACATTAAGTCAAACTATCCATCTCCCTGTTTTCTTTCCCAAACTTAAAATGATGGAGAAAAGATACTCCCCATACCTTGGATATCCACAGACAACTCAGGTGCTATTTTGATAGAACTAAATCTTTGAATCAAATGTTCATTTCTTGTGACAGTTAAAGGAAGGGACAAAAGTTAAAGGTTGTCTCAGGCTATTACCTTTCATTATACTCACCACAACAAAAGTATTCCAGGCAGGGTCAAGGCCCATTCTACCAGGGCCTTGGCTTCATCCATGGCTTTTTGGAAAGGATTGGATTCTAGAAGCAACAGCTTGGTCCTCTGTGCATACTTTTACAAAACATTATAAGCTTGATTCCTTCTCTATGTCTAGGTCGGGCTTTATTAGGACCATTCTCCAGGGGTTTCTGGACTTTTCTCCTTCCTCTTCCAAATGTACTAAGCTAGGGTAAACTACCCTAATCACTAAGGCTACTGCAGCAGTGATCAATATAATAAGCATTGTACAGTTGTGTAAGTAAACTTACCATAACAGTAGATATTTGAATAATCACTGCTGCAGTAGCTGCTCCCTTCCTCCATCTCCCTTGTTTTCTGATATGTTGTTTATTCCATGGTGTGGACGTTTAGTTTTTGTTGTTGCTAGCATTGTCCTGTCAGAGCTCAACCTCCTTCTCTCTCTTGGCATGAAAGTTTTGAAGAACTTCAAGTCCAAGCCTGTCTTTTTAGTCTGCTTAGTTTGAGCTGATTGATGGTTTGGGCATGCAGAAGGAGCCCTGAAGCTTTGGAGGCTGGCTGGATGTTATATCCTATGCAGGATATAATCCATGTAGCTAAGGCTGCTGCAGCAGTGATCATTTGAACTTCTTTTGCTATGGTAAGTTCAGTTATACAAGTGTACTTTCATAATGGTTTGCAGACTATTTACCTAGTACCTGCCTATGAATTACTGTCAGAGTTTTTCAGAAGACCACTTTTGGATTTCTTGTTTTCCTGCTTCCTTTTGTATCTTGTGACAGATGGTGTCTGGGATCAACATTAATAAAAGTCCTTGCCATTTTGACCTTCAGCTAGAAGGCTAAGGTGGATCAGAACCTACTCGTTTTAACAGTTTTAACTGAACTTTATGGAAGGGTTTGATTCTGCTCTTTGTCCTCTTATTATTTAAAAGTATTGTCTAGCTACCAGAATAACTGTTCCTACTCCATTGATTTCCACAAGATCCAGCTTGTGCCTGCTTCTGTAGCACATGGTATTGGTCTTACCTTCAGTGTGCAGTCCTTTTCAACACAGTATCCTCAGTTAACTTCTCATTTTAGCCTTTTACATTTCCATTTTACCTGTGCCATTATCCTTGCTGTTTAGCATAAGCTAGGTGCTGTTAGTTTACAACTTTACAACATTTCTCCAAATATTATTGGCATATCTAACATAAAAAATCAAAATCTGAATACAGGCTAGATTCTTTAACTGCCAATTTGTGTCTTGGCACTGTTTCTGTGTCCTTTCTTTTAAGAATTTGGATGGTTCATATATCCATTCTCCTCCTTAATATCTCCTAACATTTATTAGGAGGGGGTTTGTTAGGAGGTTTCTAGAAGTTATGTGTGTGTGTGTGTGTGTGTGTGTGTGTGTGTGTGTGTGGGGGGGGGTATGTTAGTTTGGGCATTACTGTTTGCCTCTGTGTATTGGAGACAACAGGGCCAGACCTGGGGTGAATTTCTAATTTCCCATGCATCCACTGGTCAAAGTTATGCTTAAAAATGGTTATGGATGGACTTTGTTTCATATGAGAGCCTTTTCCAGAGCATGGGGATCCTCTGAGACACATATCTGTCTCGCCAACATGTCTTATTTGTGTCACAAGCAAAATTGAAATCCTTGAATCTAGTGGTTCTGATACTGTTCATTTTGCAGATGTGCAAAAGGTCCATCAGCATTGGATCCAAGGATGCCTCATATGCCAGGCATAGATCACCTCTCTGTAACCTGTAGGAGACACAGTACAGAGATAGGGCTTTAAGGTGATCCGTATACGGCAATGTATTTATACTGTGGATTCTCCTTGTAAGGAACCTTTCTGGACATTCTAACTGTTGCATATAGTTGGTCAGGTACATGTCGAAGGGGCATTATATTCAATGATGGGTCTGATAATGGCTGAATAAACTGGCACTATGACCTCCTTTAACCTGGATGCTATACCCTTACTTATAAGTTGAGTGACATAGAATGACTTTCTTACTACTTTGGCCAAATGTTGGTCAAAGGCCAGATTACTGTCTACCTATGTTCCCAGATGTCTGATTACTGGGTCAACTCTAAGGGGTGTATTATCAATGGAACAATTAGCCTGGGTGGCAGTTTTCCCAAAAGGCACCATAATGCATTTATTGGCATTGAGTTTTAGTCTATGACCTTGTCAAAAGTCACTTGACTATGTTAGACCCTCTTGTAAGGAGTTTGAGTCATGGAGGGAATCTATGATAGCTTCCAATTTGCAGTCATCTGTGAACTTTGTCAGCCAAAGGCCCCTAACATTTGTCTTTACCTCTGAGAATTAGATGCCAAATAGGAGCGATCACTGCATGGAACCCTAATATACCCCACTGATAACCGATCTCTTAGAAGAGGTGGTATCTCCAGTCCTGACTTCCTGGGTCCTGTCTGTGAGCCACCTGGCAATCCATCGAGTTATGTAGGGGTATAGGTTCATACCAGGCTAACTGCCCTAGGGCATTTATAAGCCTAGCCAGAGTGTGTTTGGTTTTCGCCACCCATTTTAAATTAATTTTGCTATGCCCTTTTTCGAGGTTAGTATACTGTGCCTCTGTCTAACAGTGACACAGAAGTGATACCCGGGGTAAACCTACGATCTCTCATCCACTCATCAAGATTCCTCTTGAAGAGAGTCAATGGGGGACTCTGCCTAACCTGGACTGGGATTTTATTCCAGAGTGAAGGGAGCCTCTGGGTTATGGATCTGTCCCTCCAGCATGTCCTATTTATTTCAGTGCTGAAGTCTCTCGAGCGCATAGCTCGATGGGATTTGGATTTTCTGAGGTGCAGCATGTCCATTAATTCCGGGTTGGACATGGCTTTATACGTCAGGCACAGATTGCCTCTGAGCAGGCAGTATGCCACTGAGTAGAGCTGGAGTTTCTTTAACCGGGCAGCATATGGCATCTGTTTGAGCCCTTTGATCCTCTTGGTGAGTTACTTTTGGGGTCTTTCCAGTTGCTGCAGGTGTCTGGTAAGGTACATTCCAAAAGGGGCATTGTACTCAATTATGGGCCTGATGAGGGATGAGTAAAGAGGCACGATGACCTCCCCTGATCTAGATGTGAATCCCTTCATGATTAGGTGGGCTATATAAAATGTTTTTCTAACCACTTTGGCCACGTGGTTGTCAAATGAGAGATTGCTATCAACCTGGGTCCCTAGGTCCCTAATTACTACTTCCGTATTTAATGGATTACCACCTATGTGGTAATTTTTGGGCACTTTCTTTTTGCCAAAGGGGATGACTATGCACTTTTTGGCGTTTATCTTGAGGCCGTGGCTCGGGCACCAGTTGTCTGTTTCTGTGAGGCCCTTTTGGAGGATGCTTGTGTCAGCTGGAGAGTCGATTATGGCGCCCAGTTTGCAGTTATCTGCGAACTTGGTCAGCCACAGTCCTTCCGTGTTGGCCTGTACCTCCTAAAAATATATACCGAACAAGAGAGGTCCCAGGACTGAGCCTTGTGGGACGCCACTTGTAAGTGGTTTGGAGTCTGACATGGCTCCAGCAATTCTAACCATGTGGGTTCTATCCTTGAGCCAGTTTGCAACCCATCTAGTGACATAGGGGTTTATATTTAAGCTGGTGAGCTTATCTATAATGCCCGAGTGGGGTATTGTATCGAAGGCTTTTGCGAGGTCCAGGTAGGCTGTGTGGACCACCTTTCCCTCGTCAATGGCCTTGGTAACTGTTTCAAAGAAATCGACCATGTTTAAGAGGCAGGATCTGCCCTTAACAAAGCCGAACTGGGTAGGATCCAGTGTCTTTAGGTCCCCAATATCTTTATTTATGAGGTCCATGATGATCTTTTCCATCGCTTTGCAGACCAAGCTAGTCAGGCTTATGGGGCGATAGTTTCCAGGATCCATTGAGGCACCACCTTTATGGAGAGGGACCACTGTTGCTGTACGCCACTCTTGAGGTACATATCCTGTAAGACTGAGATTGAACAGTAGTTTTGTGTTTGGGTTTAGCTCTTCTTGGAGTTCATGTAGGACGCAGCCCGGGACACCGTCTGGTCCCATTGATGCTGTGTTTTTTTGCTTTGGAGAGGGCGGCTCTTACCTGAGCATCTGAGATGTCAGGGGGCAGCACTCTGCTGGGATAGATATTTGCCCTTTTGGTGGGGAGGGGGGGGGGTTTGCGTTGAACCTGTCAGCTAGGATGTTGGCAATGTCTGTGGGTTCGGTGTATTTTTTGTCATTTTGGACTAATTCTGAGCATATCTGGGAATTCCCACCCAAGTTCCTAACATAACTAAAGAAAGCCTTGTGATTATCCTTAGTGTCCTGTGCAATTTTTCTCTCTAAGCTGCCTTAGACAATTTTATGCGTGCCCGTAGTTTTTTGCTAATACTGATCAGAGATGCCTTCCCTTTTTGAAATTTTGCTGTATCATGTAGTAGCTTCCTCCTTCTATTATATAGTTTGTTTATGGCTGGGGTCCACCAGACAGGACGTCTGCCTTTGGAGGATTGGGTCTTGGTTTTATTTGGGATTGCATGATCCATGCATTCCTGAAGGTGTTCATAGAATGCATTTATAAAGGATTCTGTGGTCTGGGCCATATTTTCCACAGGCCCGGGGGCTTTGAAGGATTCCACCTCGGTTTTGAGGAGTGTGAAATTTACTTTAGAGAAGTTTTTCACTGTGGTTTTCTGGGCAGGGGGTGGGGTCGGGATGTGACTATCCAGTGAGATTAGTTTATGGTCTGATCTTACCAGTGAGGGATACACTTCTGGTCTGGAGCATAGAGTCCCCGTGTTGGTGATGATCAGGTCCAGTATGTTTTCCCCTCTTGTGGGAGTGGTAACAAGTTGTTCCATAGCATTTGAGTTTATAAATTCTAGGAACCTTTGGGCTAGGGTGTTGGAGCTAGAGTAATGCTCCCAGTCTATGTTTGGGTAGTTGAAGTCGCCCAGTATAATGGTGTTTGGAGAGACCTTCATATTTTCCACTGTTCTCAGGAAGTCTGAGTGGGGTTCCTGGGTTTGGGAGGGTGGTCTGTAGCAGGCTGTAAACTGGAAGGCAGTTTTACCCACTGTTAGTTGCACATGGATAGTCTCTGATGCTTCGTGCTGTGCCACCAACCTGGAGGTGTAGGTATCTTTGACGAATATTGATACTCCCCCTCCTTTTGTGGTTTTGTCCAAGTTTTGGGGCCGAAAAGCATGGTATGAGGTATAACCTGGTAGTGCTGGGGTGCTCTCGGGAGCCTTGAACTAGGTTTCTGTTACTGCACAGATGTCGATGTTCTCCATGCTAAGGAGAGTTTCGAGTGTGTGCATCTTGAGGTTTAGACTTCTGGCATTGAGTAGCATTACTCTTAGTTTCTTATCCCTTGTGATACCTATGGAGGTGGGTTTGTCTTTTGAGCCTTGCCTAAAAAAGGCACTATGGGGGTAGCAAGAGCCTTTGCCAATATCCGAAAGCCCAGGGGTGGCAGGTGCAAGCCGTCCCTAGCGAAGCATCGTGGCTTGTCGAGCATGTCATCCAATGCTGACAGGCAATGGATCCCCTTTGAATGACACCAATACTTAAGCCAATTGTTGAAATTGATCATCTTGTCTTCATATTGTGGCATCATTCTTGGTGAGGGTAAGATGCTACTCAAGGTCGGGGTCATACCGGCCTGGGCTACATGCTCAGAGAGCTCCTCTATGTCTCTTTTCATGTAGTCCAGGGAGGTACGTCTCAGGTCATTCACACCAGCATGGACAATGACTGAGTCATATTTGTACTTGCCTTGGAGAGACCTGAGTGCTTGTGTTATGTGGCGGATCCTAGCGCCCAACAGGCAGCTCTCTGTGACATTCTCCTTGTTCAGCCTGGTGAGCGGGACGTCAGTGTGCCTGGTGATAGTCACCTATTACAAGTGTATCAGGTGTGTTGTTTAGCCGTAAGGGCTGTGACTGTTCAGCACACTGGCTTTGTGAGCTATGTGTTGCACGTGTTTTGTTTTGAGGTAGCGGTTGCTTGGGTGTCTGCTTTGGAGGTCTCTGCTGTTTAGGCAGATTTTTATTTAGAGCCTCCGAGTATGTTTTTGTGTGTTTATGTGTTTGGTTTGCTGTCGTGGTAGGTCTATGTGAGACTGGAATTGTAGTGAGTGTGGTTTCCTTCTCCTCCTGACTGGTTACACCAGTACTGAGTTGAGAGAGCTTTGCCTGCAGTTTGGCTATATGGTTGCATCTCTCACATGTGTTGGAATTTGTTGGGAGAAGGAGAGAGTTGTCTGTGTACATGAGGCAGTTGTAACATTGCCTCAAGATTCCCATATTCACCAGCTGGACCAGAGAGGAGATTGACAACTGACCTTTGGACATGCTAAAATAGTATTGGGAATTCCTTTATAATTGAAAAAAAAGGGCCAATGGGGAACAAGGTACTCAAGGGGAGTTTGTGAGGGTGTAGTACTTTTAATTTTTTAGTGCTGACTTATATAATTGCTTTAGTGAGCAAGTGCCAGGTAACTTAAATGCAATGTGTTACAGGTAACTTAAATGCAAAAACGACAAACAGTAACTTTCTTTCAAGTGAAACAAGGAAATAAGTACACTAAGCAATGCAGATATCACTAGGGATCCACAGAAGCGCTGAAAAGCCACGTTTTAGGTGGAATTAGCGTTTCAGGGAAATAACAAGCAAACAACAACAAGCATACAAACAAAGCTAGATTCAGCAGGCCTGGATCTAGTCTATGCTACAGCAAACAAGGTGTACCAATTTCAGTAAGAAACAGTTCAAATATGCAGGCACTATAAGCCTTTAACCAGAAATTCCCAGCTCAGAAGGGCAGAGCCCAGCCTCTCCTCCCATAAGAGTGCAGACCACGAACCTTCTTAATGTAAAATAACTGGCCTGAAGCCCAAGTGCTTAAACCAGAACTAATACACTTTTAGAATAACAGATACTGAGCCCTCAATCAGCAGTTCCCAACTTAGAAGGATGTAAGCTACCTGTCCTGCCACCACAGTGCAGGCCACAAACCTTCCTAATGTAAAACAACTGGTCTGAAGCCCAAGTGCTTAATCCAAATGACTTAGAATGATAGCTACACTTTAATCAAGTTACTACCAAGCAGTAATAAATACAATTGAATACTTTAAAGAATGCCTGGATTAGTGCTCAAGTTATACAAACAAAGCTAGATTCAGCAGCCCTGGATCTAGTCTATGCTACAGCAAACAAGGTGTACCAATTTCAGTAAGAAGCAGTTCAAATATGCAGGCACTATAAGCCTTTAACCAGAAATTCCCAGCTCAGAAGGGCAGAGTCCAGCCTCTCCTCCCACAAGAGTGCAGACCACGGACCCTCTTAATGTAAAATAACTGGCCTGAAGCCCAATTGCTTAAACCAGAATTAATACACTTTTAGAATAACGGACACTGAGCCCTCAATCAGCAATTCCCAACTTAGAAGGATGTAAGCTACCTGTTCTGCCACTACAGTGCAGACCACAAATCTTCTTAATGTAAAACAACTGGTCTGAAGCCCAAGTGCTTAAACTAAAAGGCTTAGAATGAGTTACACCAAGTAGTAATAAATACAACTGAGTACTTTTAAGATGACGCAAAAGCAAAATAAAGTAGGAAGAAACACAAATACAGTAAAAGCAGATACATTTTTTTTTTTTTTTGAGTGAGCAAATGAGATGGGCTCAGGAGGAGTATCCAAGTGCAAATTTACAAGAGGGGCGGGCAGTTTCAAAGCCACCAAGATTAACACCAAAACAAAAACAGGGAGGGTAGGTGGGGACCTACTGAAAAAACAGTCACAACTTCCAGCTAGATATTGCTCAATGCAACACAAACAAATTAATTTAAATTGTGTATTATTTGAAAAAAGTGCAGATAAAAATGTACTTAACTTCACTTATGCGTTCAATTGATTGCATGCAGGTATTAGCTGGACAAAGCTCACAGTTTAAACAGAAAATAATTCACTGTACCACTTGTATAAGACAGAAACTGAATAACAATGAAGTAAACTACCCCCACTTATCACTGGCTATGCAGGTTTTTTAACAAGCCTTAACTGAAAAAACAGAGTCACAACTTCCAGCTAGATATTGCTCAATGCAACACAAACAAATTAATTTAAATTGTGTATTATTTGAAAAAAGTGCAAATAAAAATTTACTTAACTTCACTTATGCGTTCAGTTGATTGCATGCAGGTCTTAGCTGGCCAAAGCTCACAGTATATTTCCAGTTCGGTGAGTTTGTCAACTATATCCATGTGAGGTATTGTACTGAATGTCATAGCCAGGTCCAGGTAGGCAGTATGCACAATTATCCCCCTCATCCAGTGCCTTGGAGACTTCCTCAAAGAAATCCACCAGGTTTAGTGTGATGAGTCATGATTTTCCCTTTACAAAACCAACTCGAGTTGGGTTCAGTGTCTGAAGGATGTCTATGTGTTTGTTGATCTTTTCTATGATAATTTGTTCTGGCTATGCATGTTAGACCAGTCAGACTAATAGGACTGTAGATTCTGGGGTTGACTGATAGTCCATCCTTGCAAAGTAGGATAACCGTTGCAGTCCTTCATTCTCATGGTAGAAAGCCTGTTTTGAATCTGTAGTTTAAAAGTGACTCAAATGGTCCTGATAGGTCATGTTCCTAGCTGTTTAGGAAGCATCCTGGGAAAGTGTTGGGGCCCATTGAGGCTGTGTTTTTAGCCTTAACAAGCACCACCAGGACTTGCTTCCTGTAGTTGGGGGGGGGGGGCATTATTTTAGTAGGTATTTCATGGAGGGGGCAGAGGAGGGAGTGGAAGGTGAAGTTTGAGCTGAAATTGTCAGGCAGCAAATTCACTACGTCGCTCTACTCAGTGAAGGTGGCATCACTAACGACCAGTTCATCACATGGATGTTGCTGCCTTTGAGGTTTTGGACATAGCTGTAGAAGGCCTTGTGGTTTTCTTTAGTCTATGAGGCTATCTTGACCATGTAATTGGCCTTGTTGTACTTAATTAGTCCTCTTAGTTTCCTGTATAGTTTAATTAGAGAGCTGCTATCATTATGAGACTGCTGTTCCTGATTTTAGACATGATGTCTTTCTTTTTGTTATCTATACCCTGTTAAAGTTAGGATTCCACAAGGATGGTTTGTTTTTGGAGTTTGTTTTAAGCTTACTTCTAGTAGGAACAGCAACCTCTATACAGCCATTTACATTGTTGTACAGGGTCTCAGTGACAATTCTACATAGATTGTTGTGAACTTGGGGTTAGAGCGGCATTGAATTTTGATAAAGTGGAGTGTACTTTGCTTTGGAATAGTTCTTTACTGTTACAGGGTTTGCTGGGGTAACCAAATTGAATTTTATTTCGAAGGAGACAGCTTTATCGTCCAACCTCAGTAATGAGGATGTGACTTGGGTGACTACAGGATCAAGTTTGCTTGAACCTCTGGTGGGTGTATGCACTATTTGGTCAAGGGTATTTGTGTTAATGAAGTTATGAGGTAGTATATGTTTCCCAGTCTATAGAGGGGTAGTTGAAGTCTTCCATTGATAAGGTTTTTGGTTTAATGGTGAGTATCTTCCGTAAATCTAGGTATGAGCTTTGGGATTTTAGGGACATACAGGGTGACATATAGCTTGCTAGGATATTGTATGGGACTTTGTCTGTGGTGATTTGCACATGGATAAATTCAAGGGCATCATCCGTTTTAATCAACATAGAGTTATACTTGTTGATAATACAGATTGAGATTCCTCCATCTTTTGTCCCTGTCGTTATGGCTGATGGTCTAAATATGTGGAAGACACTGAAGCCTTGAACAGCTGGAGTACTTTCTGCAGATTTAAACAATGTCTTGGTAATGGCACAGATGTCTATATTCCCCAAAGTGAGGAGAGCATGTAGGGTGTGGAGTTTCTTGTTTAGGCTCCTAGCACTGAGCAGTAACACCTTTAAGTTTCTTTGGATTTTATTTGCTGTGTTGTTAGGTTTGTCAATTTGGCATTGCCTAAAAAGGCTCTAAGGGGATGGATAAAGTTTTGGCCAATATCTGGAAGCCTAGGGAAAACAGTTGGAGACCATCTTTTGCAAGCAATGTGGTCTATTAACTGTGCCCTCCCACGCTGACAGATGTTAAATACCCCAAGTAAGACATCAGAAGCTAAGCCAGTTATTGAACTCAGTCATCTAGTGTTCATACTGTAATGGCATCATCCTTGGCGAAGGCAGAATGCTGCTCAGTGCATGGCACATGCTTGCCTCAGACACATATTCACAGAGATCAACAATGTCTCTCTTCATATAGTCTAAGGAACTACGTCTTAGGTTGTTAACACCACATGAACTATGATAGAATCACACTGGTACCTGTGGTGTAGTGACTTGAGTGTGTGCATAACTTGGAGAACCCTGTCACCAGATAATTAACTAACAGTTATCTTCTCCTTACTCAGTCTGGTGTGTGGGTCACCTGTGTGTCATACAATGGTGTCCCCTATGACGAGTCCTGGGGCTAGGTGCTCTTGGGGCTAGGTGTAGGAGGAGAGTATGTGTGGTGTTTGGTGTAGTTTTTGGCAAGTGCTTTAGGGATTGCTGAGTATAGGTGTTACTGTTTATAGGCTTATTTTTTTTGTTCCTACAGACACCTTTTTATTTTCCTATTAAAGATAGTGCATTCTATTCTAGGACCCTTTACTCCCTCACAAAATTGCCAACGAGATGCTTTGTCTATAACTCCTCCACAGTTTAAGCAGTACTGTACTATGAGGACAGGTTGAAGAAGTGGAACAAAGAAAGGGACATGTTGCCTTTCAGAATGCCATCTCTGGGATCCCAGCAGTGCACAGATATGAAGTCACCATGCCTATTAGATAAGGGTAGGCTCACAGTTACTCCATTTCACAATCACCTTGAATGTAAACAAGTATGCCTACTGCTGTACAGTTTCCCTTCCCCTCAGGCTTAGTTTGAAAAAGGCAGATAACTATGTTATAGAAAACATCCAGTCTATCCAGCAACTTAGGTACACTTTGCTTATGTCGAGAGCCATTGGTTTCAGCTATACAAGGCAGATAAGACCTTACTTTATTATTGGCAGCACAGCTTCTTCCATTCTCCTGATTTTGTAGAATCTAGCATGTCCAGATGAGGAAATCTGCTGGGTTTCCCATTCCTACAAGCCAATAGTGTTGTAGAACACTATGTATCATTTTGTTTTAGTAAATTTTTGTGCTTATTTGTTAAGCAGCTCTCCTCTTCTGTTACATTATAATCTTTTGTCTTTTTCACTTGCTATGAGTGATCACCAACTAGGAATGTGTTCTGTTATTTAATGGCACCTTGCAATATTGTATACTTGGACCCTTCCCATATGCAATAGTGTTTCTACTGCAAACACGCAAGTGTTGGTGAGCCAGTTCCTCCTTCCTCTTCCTGTTATAGCAGCCTGCTGTAGTGACAAGAACACTAAATCAAGACAGACTAAGCAATCAGCTGACAAATATGTGTATTTGTATGTGTATTAGTCAGTCACTGATTAAAATTGTCACCACTGTCTGCATTTTATAAATTGGCACCAAATATGCTTCTGTGCTTTAGTTTGGAGACGTATAATTACATATTTTATCAATGCAATACCTGCAGATTCTGTGATTTGGGTTGTAGGTTGAAACTTCATATTGCAAGAAATATTGCCTTAATTGTGTTTAGTTCATCAGTGACTGACTACAAGTTACTATAGGATGAGCAAGTACTGCTTTTAGTCTTGTCTGCTGAGATATGGTGGCCTGGTTTATGTTGATTTGTGTATAATATGTTTTTGAAATTATAACCTTGTTTTTCATGATATGCACCTCATTTACTGTGTCAGGAATTTGATTTAATTAGCATTACATTTATTTATCATGTTAAATTTTAATACAGCAAGTAAATCTGATTGTTTTATGTGAAGTAATATAAAAAGTAACATGCATTGCAGATATGATTACTGACCACCTTATAAATATAGTCTGCAGCTGATTAATGATTGCATTATGTGTAATTTTGTCACTGGTTTTGAAGGACAATGGTGGTAAAGCATATCTGATCAGTTCAAATGTCACTTCAGACTATTAATTTGATCAGCTCATTTCTCGTACTGTTGTGTGGCGTGAAATTTCATGTGGTCAGATATCAGGAAGCACCATAGATTAAAGTCAGTTTGCACAACAAAAATTGCATGTTAATCAAGAATTATTTGTTCCTGATTCTGTTTAGCTTTCTCTCCCTAATGTTTTATTGCTGTCATGGCTTTTATGTTTATATTTAGGTTTAAGGTTTGGTATTAAACTTAGATTGATGTCTACTATGCCTTTACAACTATATGTTGACAAAGTGGTTTCTTCCCCATGTAGACATAGACTCGAAATTGCATAATTCAAGTATGTAACAGGAAATCCTATTCATGTAACTTGTAGCTATTCTTGACTGCTGTTTTTGTAAGTAAATTGTCCAGTGATGAGACTTATTATAACAGTTTTGTTATGGTTATTTATTCAGTGAAATGCCTTGGTGATAAATCATTAAGTGTACCTGTTCATACATAATAATAGTTTATATGTAAAGTCATATATTGTGGTTTTCTAAACATGAAGAAAATAGTAAGTGTGGATTAAGCAAGTTAACCCTAGTGAGGAAGTTTACCATCTGGTATAACATAGCTTTTTGTGCGTTTCCCAGAATGGAGCTAATAAAAGCTGAACTATCTATGAACTAAAATTGACAACTGAACACAAGGAGGAAGTGTGAGGTATATCAGAACAGACTAGACTAGACTGCTTTCAGAAACCGTAGGTTAGAGTTGATGGCTACTTGAACGTGACACTGCATGTAAATCAAAGCCAATTTTTTGCATCATATTTATTAAGACAGTGTTTGATGTAGCTAAAATGTAAAACTATAAAGCATTCATGTAAACAGTCAAAAAAGAAAAAAAAAAGTGAAGTACCACACAGCACTCCCTGTTAAAACTGATATGAGTGGTAGTGTTCTACTAATGTACTGCATTTTTTAAAGATGGGATTTTTATTGAAATACAGCAACTACATAACTAAAGTTTGTTCTCTTCAGCTGGGATCCCTTGCATTTATGTTAATATATGTGCAGAGGTTTTTGGAGAAAAGCCTATAGTATGACTTTTATCTTATTTTAAAATAAATATATATTTATTTATTTGATAGAAAAGTGGGCTAGTCCAAGGGTCCTTTTTAGCCATGTAAACCCTGGGCTGAGTCTCAAGAGTCTAGTGAGATAGATCAGTATTCTACCCCAGTCAATCAATAAAATGAACTAGTCCACAGACAAGATAGCACAGATTTCAAATACAGTATAACAGCAGTAAAGTATATGCAAGTTGTTATGATGTGAGAATAGAAAAATCAAGAACATATTGCATAAAAGCTACTAAGTAGAATAACAAATGACCTAACTAAACACAGGAACAAATAATGGAAGTACACTAGTAGTGTACAGGCCTTGCAGCTCATTATATTATGGCTGGGGGTACCAGGAAGCTTATCGCTTGCGTGGGGTTGTGTGAAAGTGCCCTCAGAAAAAGAAATGTTTATAAAAAAAATATATCAGTCATTTCTCTTCTGCAGCTGATATGGCTTTCACTGAGACTATTTTTGATCATCTACCATGGTTCAAATCTGTGCAGGAAACAAAACAGTAAAATTCATTGGTGAGGAAAACGTGACAAAATAGTATTGAAATGGGCTTAAATTAAATGCCAAAAATGCAACATTGTTGCATTTGCAGACAAGCCATCTCTGTTAGGCATATAGCATTAACAACACCACACTTCAAAATTAAAATATACTTAGAGACCTGGGACCCATGGTTAATAATTATTTTTCCTTTGATCACCATGTAGGAGTGGTTGTTCAGGAAAACTTTCAGTTTGGTGCAGCTAATCACAAAGGGGGATATCACCCAAGACTAAAGATGTAACAGTCCCCTTGTATGCAGCACTTTGATCAGACCAGTTGTACAGTACAATATCCCCTTTGGAATATACCCAATCAGACATATCAAGCAGTTGAAATACACCAAAGATTTCTAATAAAGAGAATCATAGGCTTAAAGGTGCTGCAGTAGCGTTGTCGCCTCACAGTAAGACATTGTCCTGTTCGATTCTCAGCTAGAGCGTCTTCTGTGTGGAGATATGCATAAATGGGCGTGCCTTCGTTGAAGGTTGTGCATCAGGGCTGGCAACTCGGCACATAAATGTCTACTGCCAATCGCTGGGAAAAGTCGAAAGACTCAACATAGGCTTAAAATCCCTAAGCTACCATAACAGACTAGAAACATTGTTCCTTTTTTATGTCTAATAGGATCCTCAAAAGAGACTTGTACCTTGTCTTCTGAGCAATGAAGGTACTAGTAGCCCTGTGTCTCTTGTGCATTCACAAATCAAAACAGTCCAACAAGTGACAGAATAAAGGATCTATCCGTATTTTAGAAGATTAAGGATTATAGATTTATAGATTAGTACTAGGCTAACTGCCCTTGTAGGCCATTGTAAGCCTAGTCAGTTATCCCATGGGAGAATCAAACCTTGTACCTCGTGTCTGGAAGGTAAACAACTTAACTATTATGCCAACCTCCCATTAACCATTGTAGAGACAGATTTGTTACATTCATCTCCCTTACCTCTGGAATTGATTTCCTTAGCAGATTTAATCAATGTGATATGCTGTCTTCCTTTAAATGGGGTTTGGATAATTAGCTGGGTATGCATAAATTCACCCTGGGATTCAGCGGCCTAGCTGTCCTTGAGAGGAGAGGCGCAATTATCTTGTTCAGAAATTATGATTCGTCCTCTAGTCCTAGCCAAGAATTGGGTGGTGGTGAGCAATCCACCTTGTTGGTCTTCAGTGCAACCAACCTGTTCCCCTTCTGAGCACTTCCCTTTCTCTCTGGCAGCTCTCTTCCACACTTGATGTCTCATGAGGGGGAAGCATGATTCAGTATGTTGAACTCCCCTTGGCTATAGGTTTGAATGCTTCATGACAGCACGGGCTTGGCATACTCAGACTCCATTAGGTGACGCCTAGTGCTTCCACTGGGTGTCACTCTTTTTGGTATGCATCCCCCCCTTTCCACCTTTCCAGATGGATAAGCCAGCACTGTCTACTCACTCCCATCCTGTTTGACAAGCTCCTACAGGAGCTCAGATTATCTGCAGTATTGTGAGGTCTTTATCCTTCTATACATTGGAGCTGGCAAAGTTTCTTAGTTATCTTAGTTTTTAGGGTATTTGACACTTGCACAGCAACCACAATAAATTGTGTATGTGATAGAAGGTAAATAAGAGTTGCTTTTGACCTTCCTTCTGGTGAATGGGCCAAACAGGGTGAGTACAGGGATAGGTTTAGTAAGCTGACATCTGCTTCTATCGAGTTTTATGTGAAGTGTCTTACCATTCTGTCTTGTTTTTAAGTGCTTGTTTGGGACAGTTGGATCAGTTATTACAGTATGGAGGAAGCCAAGAGGAAAGGAACTTCAAATTTAAATTGACTTCTTTTAATTTGTTTATAAAGTTGTTTAGTTAAACATTTTTTTTAGAAATGTTTGCGGGATTGCATTGTCTGCCCAAGATGATCTGATTTATTATGAATGTATAAGGCTTATAGGACGTGCAGCTAAATTTCAAGCCATGAATGCTAATGATCTGGGTGCTTTTGGAAACTCTAATCTACTTGGCCTGCTCATTTGACAGTCTAAAGTGCTCACTCTTTAGTTATCCTTGAGCTGAAGTTTTATGAAGAAATGGACAGATACTAGCACATTGTTCAACACTGTCAGCAACATGGCAGGCAGGTCTTATTTGACCATTTTAGGTGATGATGTGCCACATTATCTTTGTGTGAGGGAGCGCTTGGCTGCAGCTGATATAATCAATGCTCTCATTTTTCTGTTATGAGTTTACAGCACTGTAGTTTCTCCTGCTTCTTCTCTTGTATTCCCAACAGTTACTTGGTCACAGTAAATTTATGCTGGCAAAGCAATGATATACATTGGTGGCGGGAACTCTGTTACTATTATGTGCTAGTTGTCATATGCACTCAAACTGAATGAATTGTGTGAGCAGTAGACTGGGTGGATTTTCCTTACACTGTGACATGGTGAATGGATGTTGCTTTAATGTTTACTGGTGATTTAACTGTGCTTAGCAAGTGTTAATGGAAGTTTCCACCTTATGGGTGTGTTGCATCCTTTTATATCAGTTGGCTGGCATTTGATGAGTTTGCAAGTGGATGCAGTTATGTGAGTATCATAAGCAGTACATTTTGTCATTTTTTTTTTTTAATGTGGCTGGTACCGTATGGCTACCAACAATTGAGTCTTCCACCAATTCATTCCCTTACCCAGGAATCTCACCTGAGATTAAGGTAATACTTATTTGGAGGGGGGCTTCAGTCAGGCAGTCATGAGGGTGCTTTGTGCCCTTGTCCCCATCCTGGCAATGAGGATATTTTATGGTAGCTGGATGGGAGGAAGTGCAATCTGTGTTACCACAGGAGTCAGCAATGCCTTCTCCACACACCAGCATTGAAGGATATCACCAGGCAATAGCTTGGTAAGTGTAATACCTGTCAGCAGGCGGCATGTTTTTTTATTGCCAGCCCTCCTCCATGGGATTCCTCTTAAGGATTGAGGTAGCCCTTATTGACTTCTGTCTCTAACTCCACTGGAGAATGGGTATGTCTATCCTCCCCCACCAGCTCTGTCAACTACCCAAGACAATAATCAAACTCATAATCCTGGACCACAGTTCAGGCTTTATCTCTCAAAGCCACCAGAATATGTAGAGTACATTTTGTTCTTGTCCACATGAGGACTGTGGTTGTAGTAAGGGCATTATTCGTAGAGTGCAACCCACATGCAGTGGTATACAGTTTTATAGTTTCTGAATCTGTTATCATCAGCTGTAAGCTGTAGTTCTATCACAGTAGTTAATCTACAAATGGTATGTACATGCTGTATGGGGTGATTTCTTGTGGAGCACAGCACCTAGCTCTGCATCCCCAGAAGGAGCTTGCTACTAATTCTTATGCATGCTGTTGATACCTTATATGGTACAACCAGTAGCATAGTTAGGGTGGAGTGGTGCTGCATTGTAAGAAAGACAGTGTATTGGAGAGCTGAGCTGTGTTTTCCCAACTGAAATTGCTCACTGTTGGTGTATTTGGTGCATGAGGAGAGAGACTAGGGAAGAAAAAAAGTTTCTGAATTAAGTAGGGTTAGCTCATTTTCATGCTTGTGCATACTTGGATAGACTACTAAAGGGGGTCATTCGGGGAAATTTTCATTTTGGTGCTTGTGCATACCTGGACAGACTACTGAAAGTTTTTTTGGGAGAAATGTTTTATTTTGATGTCAGCAAAATGCCTGTGCATACTTGGGGCAGACTGCTGAAGCAGTCGTTGGGGAAAATGTTTCATTTTGATGTCAGTAAAGTGCTTGTGTATACTTGGGACGAAGTGCTTAAGGGATCACTGAGGGAAATGTTTCATTTTGATGTCAGTAAAGTGTCTGTGCATACTTGGGACAGACTGCTGAAGAGATTACTGGGGGGAAATATTTAATTTTTTTTATTATTTATTTATTTAACATTTGTTTACTGGGAAAGTCCGACTTGGAACAAAAACAATTTTCAGCGGAGGCCTGGGGAGAAACGCTCCAGATTCATGTCTTTGAAATGTGGGAGGAACCCGGAGCACCTGGAGGAAACCCACCCAAACGCAGGGAGGACATGCAGACTCCTCACTGAAAGCACTCTAGCCGAGAATTGAACTAGAGAACCTCTTGCTGTGAGGAGACAATGCTACTGCTACACCATTGTGCCTCCATTTGATGCAGTGAAGCACTTATTCAGGACAGATCATCAGAAAATTTAGAAAAAGATCGGAAACAATATAGCTACACTGTTTTATAGGCAGCAATGCAGCAAAGCCAAGCATAATTTTAATGGATATTCTTCTTGATTTTGAAGGATAGAATAAGTCCTTCCACTATGACTTACAAAAAATGAAACCCCTGTTGATCAAGCTCACTGAAATGTAAGTGTTTTTTGCAGGGGTGTCAGCTACCCACACCCTCCAGATTTATACTGCTGGTCTCTTTGTAGTCATTGAAAAAGTAACATGTCTGTTTCTCAAGAAAGCAGTGTCAGGGGCATACATCTCAACCTCGTAGAACAAGAAATTGGGACAATGATTGAAATAATGGGGTCAAAGGCCCAAAAATATGGACAGGTTTTAAATATTGCTCTTTTAAAGTTTAAACTTGGAAAGTTGGTAGAATAACAGGATTTGTATGAGTTTGCATTTTCTGAAGGAAATCAATTCTAAAACACAAATGTATGTCATTTAATATATTCAATCCTCACTGATTTGCCAGAAAATCACACATTTCATGAAGTGAAAATCTGGTCCTTCTGCAAAAATCGGGACATTTGAGAAGGTGTGGTCAAGGTCCAGTGCCAAGTATTCAGCAAATGTTGCTTAATACTGTGAAAGTCTGTTTTGTTGCCTAGGTGAACTAATAAGAAAAATTCAATCAAAAATGGCTTTGTCCAGTGAAAACGAGGCCTTACTGTACTGTTGTATTCTTAATAGGCTTCTTGAGGTCTCAAATAAAGTACATTGAAATAATCACGATTACTGCTGAATTACAGAATAACAAATTATGCTGCCCAAAGTATTATACTGCATGTCAGAGCCAGAGATTGGTGTAGGGCACTGGAAATCTTTTTTCTTCCTTTGGTGTTTAAGCAGCTGAAGAGTATCATAAAATAAGATAGGTATGTGTAATGACTAGAAATAATTATTGGATTTTTTTTTACAAGAAGAACCATCTAAATTATCTTGTATGATATAGGTAAGCATATATTTATATAAATGAAAACAAAACATAGTGACATAATTTTATTTGCAGACATTATACATCACAAACCCTATTGACATAATTGTAGATGCAAACATTATACATCACTTATAATCTATCCAGTCATTGTCAGTCAAACATTACATAGCTCATTCAAATCCTGCCTTCTTTTTAAACCTTGTTACTCTTCTGCATATATTGTTCCCACAATTCCCATTTTTATCTATGTAATTTGCTTCCTACCCCTTTCTAAAGACCCCAGTGCCAGTTGTTTTATGTCTGGTACTATATTCACTACTTCTAGTAAAGTTGGTTTAGACTTTGATTTCCATTTTCTAGTAATTCAAAACCAATTCAACGAATAAATCCACAAAAATGAGTGTAGAGGAGGCAGACCACTTCTTAAAATCACCAAGCACGTTTTTTATTTAATAAACAATAAAATATATAAGTGCTTTCATCTCAATATTCCAAAATTACAGAGACTTCATCAGCTACAAATTTTAAAACAGCCCAGTTTGTTTTAAACCCTATAAGGATGACATCATATCCTAAACAGACTTCAAAAGTTTAAAGCAACAGTATGTCCTAAAACAAAGTCAGATAGCAGCAGTATTCACATTCAAAAATATATTATATATCATGAATATTTAAAAAAAAAATAAACAATATAATAAAACCAATCCATTTAATATAATATAATTAAATATAGCATTCTATTACCCCAGTAAATGTGCTAATAAAAGATAAACAAAATTGTAAAACAGTAAAAATAATGAAAGGTAAATGAACAGCTTCCACTAGGAATTGAATCCAGAACCTTCTATGTATAAAGCAAGTGTAATAACCACTACACTATTACCTTCACATACCCTATTACTACAAGTTCAATGTCTTATAAGGGCTGTTAATTTTAAAAGGCTACTAATAGACAGGTTGTCATTCAGTCCTGGCCAGTACATGGAATTCAGTCTCAACTGCCATGCGAGTTCCAGTTTTTCTAATAGGTAGGGCCATGCCCCCCCCCCATGAATTCTAGGTGCCACACAATCCAATATAATGAACTTAAATTCATGTTGTGGAAACCCTGTAATATGTCTTGCTAAGGCATTACCTTCCCAGCCATCTGCTTTTAAATTTTCTTTCAGTCTTGCCCATGTAAAAACATGGGCAGGAAACACAAATAGCACAATAAATGACCCTCTCTGTAGAACACGTAAATTTGCCTTTAACCCAGATATTTGTTCCGTTAATCTCCACATCTGTGTCTATTTCAATAATGTTGTTACAAAATTTACACCTATCACATCTGTGCATAAATCCTTTATACTGCTCACTTTTCTGTGTCGCGAATATGTTTTTTAAACAATGTCCTTTCTTGTATACACAAATGGGAGCCTCTCCTAAAATGTCCCTCATAACTTTGTCATTCCTAATAAACTCCCAGTTTTTAGTCAAAATATTCTTTATGTAATTTGCTTCCCTATTAAATGTTGTTAAAAAACTATTCTCGTAGGACTTCGGAGTAGCTGATATACATATTGTAGTTTTGCTATTATTATTATTAATAGTGTTGAATCCTGTAGTTTTTAAACATACATTGTCTAATGGTTGTACTCCATTAGTGTTTTTCATGTTTAAAATAGGGGCAAAATGCCCAGACCTTCTTTTACTGTTCACTTCACTAGCAATTTGGTCTATTAACGAAATTGGGTAACCTCTCTTGAGAAACATTTTTTCAGCAAATTACACTCCTCAATGTATGTCTCCCATACAGTTGTCATATGGGCAGCACGGACAGACTGCCCCTTTACAACTGCCCGTTTTTGTTTGAATGGGTGACAGCTACTAAAATGTAAAAAACTATTGGAGTATGTATTTTTACGGAAAATCTTTGCTAGAAACCTGTTCGCAGCATCATCCTTCGTTAAAGGATGTCCAAGTATGCTATACTCGTGTCGTTTATTGAATACGTGAATTTTAGAATACTAGTTGTGGTGTTAATATATTCCAGGAAAGCATCCAATGTATCTCTAGGTCCTTTCCACAATATAAACATATCGTCCAAATAACGCATGTATGTCTTACAAAATTGAAAATATTCAGATGTCTTTAAATATTGTTTTTCCCACTCAAGCATGACAATATTGGCATATAGGCCCACACAAGCGGAGCCCATTGTCACTCCCTCTTTCTGAAGAAAATATTGTCTTTCAAATAATATGAAGTTGTTCCTTAATATTAAATCCAGCATCTGTTCAAAAAGGTTAACCCTATCCTGTGCTAGATTTTTAGAATGGAGATATTCACAAAACCACTGTGAACCCATGTCATGTGGTATCACACTGTACAGGTTAACCACATCAATAGTGGCCAACATCATATCTTAAACAGATTTAAAATGTTTAAAGCAACAGTATGTCCTAAAACAAAGTCAGATAGCAGCAGTATTCAAGTTCAAAAATATATTATATATCATGGATATTTTAAAAAATTTAAACAATATAATAAAACTAATCAATTTAATATAATATCATTAAATATATCATTCTATTACCCCAGTAAATGTGCTAATAAAAGATAAACAAAATTGTAAAACAGTAAAAAGTTTTTTTAAGTCTGTTTAGGATATGATGTCATCCTTACAGGGTTTAAAACAAACTGAGCTATTTTAAAATTTTTATCTGATGAAGTCTCTGTAATTTTGGAATATTGAGACGAAAGTGCTTATATATTTTATTGTTTATTAAATAAAAACATGCTTGGTGATTTTAAGATGTGGTCTGCCTCCTCTACACTCATTTTTGTGGATTTTCTAGTAATTTTTTTTTTTTTCTTTTTTTTTTTTTTTTTGTTTGGCAGCCACCATAATTAGACTCAGCAAAGTCTTACTATGTCAAGGCAATTCCGATTATGTATCGTAACTCAAAAAATCTTTTTCTTAGTTGCACCAATTAGCTCACCCAGTATCTATGACAGAGCAGTCTGCATGGAATTTTTAAACTTTGACAACTCACCGCACTCCCAGAAAATATGTTCCCAGTTAGCTCTTTCTTTCCCATCACATCTCCAACATTTGCTGTCTACCTGAGGAACAATTCTTTGGAATCTACTTGCGGTATAAAAATACGCATGTAAACACTTCCAAGAAAAGATCCGAAATCTTCTAGATTTTTGTTGCATATTTTGGAGACATACATATAACCCCCATTGTTTCTTTGTGAATTGCTTATCTAATCTGTCTTCCTAATCCTTTCTAACTTCTTCTGATTGATTCTTAAAGTTATCATGCAATATTTTGTATGCTCTAGTAATTATTCATTTTTTAACAGTAGCTTCTGTTCTAGAGTCTACTAAAAAACTCTACCAGTGCTGGTCTTTTGCTTAGGATCTCCTTATTTCTTTCTCTTTGCTTATCCTCTGATATTAGTCCAAATAAATTATTGGCCTCTTCCTATTCTATTAACTTTCCCTCTCTGATTGTTTGCTCCTAATATCTTGGTTCTTTTACCAGTTTGCTCCAATAAATTCCAGCCCCTTCTTGCATATTGTCTGTATCCCTAATTGCAGTTTTAGAATCCCATGTTGGCTTAGTTCTTAGAATACTTTCTCCTACTTCATGAATATAATATTCTGCATGGTTATTATTATTCTTATTAAGGATCTGCATCCAAAATCCCAGTCTCTCCTTGTTTCTTGAGCTTCCTCCCATTTCATTATCTTTCCTTTCTATTTTGAATTATAGGTTTCTGTTTGTGCTATGTATAGAAGCCTTAACTGTGTAGCTCTGAAATACCCTTTAAATTGGGTAATTCCAAACCGCCTTGTTCATTTAGAAGAATTAGCGTATACCACTTGACTGTTGCCATCTTCACCTTCCAGATGAAATCTTTCAGCTCTTTATTAATTACTATCCACAACTTCTACTCTGGTTGATAAAAGTATGCCTGACCTTTGTATAAAACTAAAGGGACTAAAAACATTTTAACTGCTATCTTGCTATCCATATCTATATAACATCTCAGTTTTTATATTATCTTTTGTTTAATCTCTTCTCACATATCTTTAGCTACCAGAATCCTTTTTAATCCGTACTCCTAAGTACTTAATTTTATCCTATCCCCATAAATATGAATATTGCTGAACCAATTCATGTGTGCGTACATACTTTATATCTATTGCCTTTGTTTTAGCATCATAAATTTTATATCCTGAAAAGATTTGAAACTGCATCAAAATATGCCACAACACTGAAATGTTTTTTCTGGTTTTATCGGGTATAAAATAATATCATCTGCAAATAGAGCCAGCTTTTCTTGACTATCGTATCAATTATATTCTTGTTTTCTGAGTCTTCTATTTTCTTTGCTAGTGGTACTAAATATAGTGCAAATAACAAAGGGGAAAGAGGACATCCCTGCCTGGTTCCTCTGCTTATACAGAAATTATCAGAAAAGAACCCACCCACTTTAATTTTCAACTCCAAACCCTCATATATTCTCCTAATCAGCCATATAATTTTATCAGTGAATGCAAATGCTTCCATTGGCCTGCTAATAAACTCACAGCTTACTCTGTCAAATGCTTTCTCTGCATCAAGACCAACAGTAGTATTTTCTTATATTCCCTCTGGATCTTCAGTGTTCTTTAGTGTTGTCAAATATTTTCCCCCCTCCACAAAACCACACTGATCGATCCATGTCTAACAATTTTGGCATCAACTTTGCCATTCTTTTAGCCATTATAGACATAAACACTTTATAATCATGATTTAGGATTGAAATGGGCCTGTATGAAGCTGGATCTGATGGTTCTTTATCCTCTTTAGGTATCACAGCTACCACTGCTTTCGTCCAGGATGTTGGTGCTTCTCCCCCTCTTAAAACACTATTAAACAAAACCTTCCAGATCTTTATCATTTTTTCACTCCTAGCTTCCAAATTTCCTCAGGAATACCATCTGTTCCTGGGGACTTTCCTGTTGGTTGGTTATATATCAGTATCTTTTTCTCATCTCCTCCTATCCTATTAGTAATTGAGCCTCACCTACTTCTAACCTTGGCATATTTAATTCTTACATAAACATTTCCATTTGTACCTTTTCTTGATCTCCATATCTCTCTGCTTTATATAGACTTTCATAAAACTTAAATGTTCTTCCACTGGACCTGATCAACTACCCAATGAATACCTTAAACTAGCTGCTAGTGCTATTTCTTACCCTGTATTTATCCTCATAAACCAGTCTGTTACTGAGCAATATGTCCCATCTCTTTGGAAATTGTCCCATGTAATCCGCCTTCATAAAGGCAGTATCTCCACAGATTTCTCTAATTACCGACCTCTCTCCACTAGCCAAAATACTGAAAAAATCTATTAATTCTCAACTCCTCAATCATTTTCTGAAAAACAACCTTCTGTCTCTTACCCAACATGGTTTCCATCCAAAACACAGTTCAACAACTGCCCTAATTAGTTTTATAAATATTATGAATGGACATAGAAACAATGGGTTACTTACCTCTTCCATATTTCTTGACTTATCCAAAGCCTTTGATACTGTGCCCCATAAAAAAATTATCTCTGATCTAGCCCTCCTTAACCTCTCCCATTCAACCTTTTGGTCGTTAGTCAGTTGTTTAACAGCCAACAAGCAGTAAGATGGCAAAATGAACCATCTTCCTCTCTGCCTATCTCTGTTGGGGTACCTCAGGGGTCAGTTCTTTGTCCCCTTCTATTTAAAATATTCACAAACAGACTATATATTGCCACTCAGCATGCTACACTCATTCAGTATGCAGATGACTCCTCATTCATATGCTCAGCTCCATCTCTGCCTGCACTCCTTTACAAAATCCAACAATCCTTCCTGGACATAGAAAAATACCTTAACAACTCACAAATGATTCTTAGCCCTTCTAAAACAAAACTAATGATTTTCTCCAATACCAAAAAATGTATAGATCCTACTTCATTTACCATTTATTCATCTGATAACACTTATTGAACCAGTTGATCAAACTAAGCTACTCAGAGTCACCGTTGATAATGGCCTCAAATTCGATAAACACTTAGCCCTTGTCATCAAGAAAGTACATTTCAAACTTGGCTCCTTGTACAGAGTAAAGCCGTTCCTTACTGACTCCACCAGAATTGCCATCAGTAGAGCCCACCTTCTATTTAAGCTTTTATATGCTTCAGATATCTTCACTTACATAAGAAAATGCGACTTAGCTAAACTAGAATCATGTTACTATAAATTAGCTAGATTTGCCTCCAACCAACCTACAAGAACTCATCACTGTAATATTCTACACAAACTTAACTGGCAGGATCTTTCCAACATACTAACCTTTAACCAACTGGTATTGACTCATTCCACCATGTTTCACCCTGATAACTGCTCTTATATAAGTAATCTAGTTCAGCCCTACTCTTGCTGTAGAACCCTAAGGTCCTCTAATAAACTACTCTTGAAAGTTAGCAAATCTAACAATTGTTTGGGAGATTCCCTATACTCATGTAAAGTTGTCAAAACTTGAAATGAAATACCCCAAAATATACTGAACACCAACAATACTTCGAAATTCATTCACCTATTAAGGGGACACCTCAATAACACTTGGCTCTGCTCATGTTTGTGTCTTTCGGCTTTTCCCGGTTAGGGGTCGCCACAGCGGAACTCCGGTCCGCTAATAATTGGCAGTTGATTTTTACGTACCGGCTTGCCAGGCCTGACGCACAACCTTCAACGAAGGTACGCCCATTCACGCATGTCTCCACGCAGAAGACGCTCTCTGCTCATGTACCAAACCTAATTAACAAATCTTCGCATATCCTTGACTAGCTCACTCCTGTTCCCTTTAGCTCTCTCTCCCTTCATTCCTTACTTAGATTCTACTTCTTCTATTTCTCCAGATTCTCTCCCTTACGGCTTTCTTTATATCCACCTGTTAGTTCCACTGCTTTTCCTGATTATTCATCTTTCAATTGGTCCTTTTTTACCTTTACTAATTTTTCTTCATAGGTTCATAGGTTGGTACTAGGCTATCAGCCCTAGGGCCTATACAAACCTAGCCATAATAATTCCCTGGCTATTTCTTCCCACATTATTTACTTTCCTGGACCCCTGTCTAGCAGGGTGACTGACGTGATCCCTGGGGTGAATTTCCTTTCTCCCATCCAATCATCAAGGTTCCTCTTGAAGAGGTCCAAAGAGGCACTCTGCTTGACATGTATGGGCAATCTATTCCAGAGTCTGGGGAGTCTCTGGGTCAGGAACCTATCCCTCCAGCATGTTTTGTTTATTGTGATGACAAGGTTTAGATCCCTGGAGCGTGTAGCTCTGAGGGATTGGGATTTCTTTAAGTGTAGCATGTCCAACAGCTCTGGGTTTGACATGGCCTTGTATGTTAAGCAGAGATCGCCTCTGAGTAGACGATATGTGACAGAGTATAGCTGGAGTTTTTTAAGGCGGTCAGTGTAGGGCATCTGCTTTAGGCCTGTGATTCTTTTAGTGAGGTATTTCTGAGGCCTTTCCAGTTGTTGCAGATGTCTTGAGAGGTACATACCAAATGGGGCGTTGTATTCTATAATGGGTCTAATGAGGGATGAGTACAGTGGGACAATGACCTCCTTTTTTCTGGATAAAAAGCCCTTCATGATGAGGTGTGCCACATAGAAGGATTTCCTGACTGTTGTGGCGATGTGGTTATCGAAGGTGAGACCACTGTCCACCTGTGTCCCTAAGTCTCTTATCACACTTTCTGTGTTTAGTGTACTGCCGCCTATATGGTAATTCATGGATACATGTTTTTTCCCAAAGGGGATAACAGTACATTTGTTGGCATTAAGCTTGAGCCCATGGCTCTGGCACCAAGCATCTGTTTCTGTAAGGCCCTTTTGTAGAGTATCCACATCATTTGGGGATTCAATAATGGCTCCCAGTTTGCAGTCATTTGCAAACTTTGTTAGCCAGAGTCCCTTAGTGTTGACCTGTACTTCAGAGAAGTAGATGCCAAACAAGAGCGGCCCCAGGACTGAACCCTGAGGTACTCCACTTGTCACTTGTCTGGAGCTGGATTTGGAGTCGGCTACTTTTACAGTGTGGTTTCTATCAGTAAGCCATTCCATGCCAGTTCTAGTACTTCAAACTTATCTTAATTCTCTGCATATGTCTCAAGTATGTATGCATCTTGTATTGTACACTTTATACATCTCTTATACTTTACTGCTTATTTTTTACATTGTATACTGTATGTATTTTTCAAAATGCCTTCTGTACTTGTTTCAGTTTTGTACTTGAGCTTTTCTTCCCTGGCGTCTGCTGAAAAACAGCCTTCATTGGCCCAATCGACACTCCCAGTAAATAAATGGAAATTAATAAATAAATAATTTCTGAAATATTTCTAGTACCTCTGTAGGATCTCTTGTTATCTTCCTTGTTATAGGCTCCCTAAGACTGGCAACAACCCTTTCTAATTTCAGTTGTCTGAGTTGTTGTACTAAAGGTTTTTGTGCTCTGGCATTATTATCAAAAACAGTTGCTTAACAGCAATATTTCTAAACCCATTCATGTTATCAAGGTAATCCTTTATTTTCAGCTTAGCATTCTGCAGTTGCTCCTCTTCTTCCTCTATGAGTTGCCCTTTTTCTGTAATGCTTTAACATTTGTCAGCCCCTCTAAATAATTCTTGCTTCTTCTTAACCGTAACTCTCTTTATTTCCACCCTATTTTTAAATTCTACTTTAATTTTATCCCACTACTTAGCTATATTTTCAGAACAAATTTCTGTCTTCTCTAATAACTCCTGAATAATTTCCGCTACCCATTCCTTAAATTCCTCTCTTTTCCACAGATTGGTGGGGAAGCACCAGTGTCTTATTTTTATTTCATTACCCTGCGTTTTTATTGTAGTTATTATTGGCACATGATCTAAAATAGTTATTGGATGCATATCAAAAACTTTCAATTAAAATGTACATGTTCCTTTGTAGTCTAAGTTTTGTCTAGCCTAGCCCAGGTTTCATATCTTGGAGAATAATACGTAAATTCACTCTGAACTCCTGCTATTGAATTCACAACTTCCATGCCAAATATTTTCATAAATGTCTTCAAAGATCTACACTTCTTTGTTATATTTTCCCTTCTGGGTCTCCCAGACCCATTTTCTCTACTGCAAACCAAATTCTGTTCCCCACCTCTAAGTAATATTCCATGTTAAAAAAAATTATTATTTCTTCCAGAATTTTCTTAAACTCCATTATAGCAGTTTTAGGTGGAATATAAATACGTGCTAGTGTAATCCTCCTCCCTTGCTACCAGCCCATTAGCCCTACAAATCTGCCATTATTCTCTTTTTTATCTTTACTAGTGGAGCTCCTCTTGCCATTAACATAAGTACTCCTCTTTTACCTTTGTCACAGGTATTCTACTGAATAACCATCCTGAAAATATTTCTTTAGCAAATTCAAGGTTTCACTTCTTTCCAAATGCGTCTGCTGTTGCACAGCTGTTTGCACTTTGCATTTTTTAATATAGTTTACTACTGTTTCTTTTTTTTGTGTGTATCTATGTGTGTGTGTGTGTGTGTGTGTGTGTGTGTGTGTGTGTCTGTGTGTGTCTGTGTGTGTGTGTGTGTGTGTGTGTGTGTGTGTATATATATATATATATATATATATGTGTGTGTGTGTGTGTGTGTGTGTGTGTGTGACCATTAACATTTAATGATAATATCGAAAGGGTCATTATATTAAAAAGTTTCTATTTCCACCTTTTATTTGCAACAGCTTTTTATGTTACGTATCTAGTTCCAGCTTTTGTGTTACATGTACAGATTATTGTTTGGTAGGTTGATCTTTTATACAGTTGTTTCTTGTCATATCCATTTGAGCCTATGTCACATACCTTTTTGTTTTATTGAAAGCCCTCAAAAAATACACCCCAAAATGTATTAACTTAATATTAACAGGCAAAACTATATATATCTTCAAATATTGAAGTTTTACCTTCTTAATAGTAGCAACTTTCCCAAACTAGCAGCCGCACTCACAGACTTAGGTTAACCTAAAAGGAAAGTTATCCATGCTAAGATGCATGCTACAGCCTGTTCTTCTACTAAATGCTGTCTAGTTTTGTCTTATCTTTATCACTTTCCAAGAAAAAGAAAACACTTGAATGCTTTCAGAAAACCGTAGGCAAGATTCACGAAGCCTCCGTGTAAGAGATACATGGCTTACACGGAGGCTGCAGTTAAACGGTGTGACGTCAGCATGTCATGCATATGCATGAGGGCATGCTGAATCACACCTAAGGCTAACACAGTCCATGTAAGACAGTAGCGGGCGTGTCCGTAGGCCAAGCCCTGCAAGCGGACACGCCCCCAGAAGAGTAAAAGTGCCCAAAGTAAACACCCACGACAGAATCCATGGAAATGTGAATAAACACAACACAACACATGCCCCCACAGATTATGAACCTAAAATATATAAATGAACATGTTATATATTTTTTTTAAATCGTAAAGATGTTTGCCCGTGAGTGCGCGTTTGCTGGCGTGCCCGTAGCTTAGCCACAGTTAGCAGTCAGTGGAAAAGCATATAAGAACTAAATATGCAAAGTAAGCCAAGAAGCAATAGCGTAGCGGTAGAGACGTCGGCTGAAGAGCAGGCATCCATGGTTCGAGCCCCCACAACATCAATTTTTATTTTTAGTAAAATAAGCACGAAACAAGTCCCTGACAAATATGTACACATATAAAATCATATTTTATGTAAAATGTAATGAAATAGTATATTTATTTTGAAGAAATGTGAGATAACAAAACAATAAAAAATGCGAGATGTGCCTATAGCTGAGCTACAGTTTAACAAGGTGAGTGCATCGGCCCATAGGTGAGCAGTGGTTTAACTGGTGCAAAATGCGTGCCCGTAGGTGAGCAGTGGTTTAACACGCTGAAACTGTGTGCCCCTAGCTGAGCGTAATATGCGTGCTGACAGCCAAATGAGGCGTAAACCAGTGTAACCTGTTTGCGCGGAGCTACGCACCGCACTAACAAGCTAACCGGTGGGCAACGTTGAGCAAGCTGCAGCAAAACTGCCTTTACACAGACACACCCCCTAGCCTGTCTAGACAGTCATAAAATATAAAAGTCAGTGGCCAGGTTCGAACCCAGGATACCATGCACCATAGTCAAGGTACTGAACCACTAAGCCACAACAGCTGTGCTTAGAAATGCAGTAATAGCAAATATATAGGAATGAATAGAAAGTGAAGCATGACAAAGCAGGTTTTGTGAAGTTGATACAATTCCAAAATGGCCAATCACAGATAAGTGCGGGAAAAACGGCATATATAAGCCCCATAGGCGGGAATACACAGCATAAACGATTGTAGAACTGACTTGCAGCCAGAATGTCAGGAGTAGGTGAGGGTAGTTGCTTTCGAGCACAGAGGTGGGGCATTGAGGAGTCCAGATACATGGTCTGGCTCCTAGTCCACAATCATGAGGCCCAACTCATGCAGGGCCAGGTCCTGTGGGGAGCATATAGGGCTGAGGCTTGGGACCGGTTGGCTCATGATCTCACCAGTGCCACAGGGATTCCAAGGACTGGTGAGCAGGTCCGTCACCACCATGCGGACCTGAAGAGACGCAAGCAGGACCAATTGAACCTTTGGATCCAGGAGGCCCGGCAAATGCCCAACGCCCCACTACTGAGTAAGTTACATTTAATTATGTATGTAAGAAATTAAATTAGCTGATATTATGGATATGTGTATTCCAATATTGCTTCATTTATATTATAGCTGCAGGTGTCCGTTCTGCGAACCGCAGAGCCTATGGCGATAGGCTGGTGCGGTTGCGCCACCAGGCAGGTCAGTAATCCACTCCCAGTAACTGTAAAGAAATATAAAAGTATGACAGTTAGCAAAAGAGTGCAGTGTAGTCACTAAGTAATAAAATGTGCAAGTAACAGTGTAAAAGTGTTTGCAAGTATTGCTTGATTACAAAAGTGTGTTGCAGTCTGTAATCCAAACAGAAAAATGAAAATGTCTGAAATAAAGTCTGAAATAAAGATGCCCCACCTGTAATATAATAGTACACAACCTGCAGCAGGCTGAAAAGTACAGCTGCAGAAGATGAGCAAATCACATGTGTGAAATATATCCCTGTTGAAATACTGAAACATGACAGAAGTGAGACTGCTGGAAAGGATTGTAATAACTACAGGTAAAACATGTCAATAAAGCCTAGAAGTAAGTACCATCCTGAATAGTAAAATGAAAACAAGTGAGAGAGTGTGAGAAAGAGTTATGAATCCACCAATAAAGTAGTAATAACGCCTGAATAAAGTATACTGCAGTCAGTACAGAATTAAATGAATGTGACATGTAGAACTAAACTGCGAAATGTGTTCAAAGTGTTGCTGCAGCTGGAATGTGTATCCCAAAATCTGGATATGTTGCTCTCAGTCTGCAATATGCAGATAGTATGATTGTCTGAAATATCAAACATCCACAGTTGTCTATAGCTATATAAAGCAAATGTAGCAGGATGATGTAGCTGAACAAAGCCAGATATGAACGTGTATGAATAACAATAAAATGTATATTGATGTAGCAGTAACACCAAATTGAAGTAGTTATCATACAGGAAACTGTAGTTAGAACAGTAGTGTGTATATATCTGTAGCTATTAGAAATGTACAGCATATGTATTGGTATTCGAAGGTGTTAATAATATTGTCTTCACCCCACCCTATAACCACATATAATCCATTCCACGTGAAATTGGTATGTGCAATCACAGTTAACACCCCTGGACATTTGTCCTGTTGGGTCATAAATATTTGCATGTATGTTGATGCATCTGCCCTGTTCATACATACAAACCTGATGGCCTGTTGCCATCAATCAACCCTGCATGTTGTTGGACTGTGTATTGCTGTTCAAATTATGCATGTGTTATGCTCGCTGTTCAATGGTGTCAATATCTGGGTGTTTGGTTAATGGGAATACTAATGCATGCTGTTACAACTAATTGCGAATGGTATTGTATGTTACTAACCCAAACTGTCATGACATAATGCAAAACATAGGACGACAGGGAAGGCGGGTTCCAGCGGACCCACCTCTCCCACCTCAGCTGGCGAGTGCACCTGGCACTAGTGCCCAGTCTGGACCCTCCTTCGGTGGCCCTGTGCCACCTGTGGGTGGAAGCGCTGCAGGGGATGGGACCCGTCCCCCATCTGCAAGCGTGGCCGGAGGAGAACCACCACTCACCCTCCGTAGTGTTTGGACTGTGGTGCATAGAGAGATCCGGGACTCTGTTCTTGGGCCCCTACGCCAGCTTGAGGCACAGGTGGCACAACTTACGGGCATGCCTTTTGCCCGGCCTACACAGCCCCCAGCACAGCCCTGTCCTGGGCAGTGAAGGAACAGTGCAACTGCCCATGGGTGGGGATATCAGTTCCACTGTTGCCATCTGTGGGCTCATGGGCTCTGGATATCCAAACATCCATCCCCGTCAATTGTGTAACCCCCCCCACACGTGTCATACACCGCCCCTGTATGTGTCTTGTTTGTCTTGTCTGTTGACCTACCCAACCTACCTCCCCAGCTATACCGACTTCCTTCGCCTGACATACCACTCTCACCTGAAAAAAAAAAAAAGGGCACTCTGTACCCACAAAAAAATTACGCCCCATACATAGCTGCCCATTCCGCACATATATCTGCTGGACATGGAAACTATCAATTACAATTGGCTGTACAACAAGTATTATTGTTGTCCTGACAACTCTCTCAGGGGTGGAAGGTTTCAAATGTCACACCAAATTACATACATATGCACAGCTGTTGCTGATGAAGAAATGGGCAGCTATGGGCCTTACCTACATCCCTCCTGCAAAACCCGAGCTTGTTTCCCTACTGTCTTATCCTCTTTGTGACCCCTTTTTCACCAATTTCCTGTCTCCCCATTTTCATTTCTTTCAAAGAAAATAGCGCGGGTGTGCGCAAGAGTAAGCACGTTTAAGCGGTTGTAAGTGGGTGTGCGCGGAGCTGAATGCCAGTGCGCATGCGGGAGCTCCGTGCAAACCAGCGCTAACCCGGTTACAACTGCTTAAAAGTGCCTTAGTCACTCTGATTGACAGGTCCTGTAGTCAGTTCAAAAGCAAAATAAATTCCCACTGTCAGTCCTGAACCCAGGACCTTGGAAACAGTAGTCTGCATGACTTACCACTAAGCCATGACTGTTATACAAGAACATTGTGCTAAAATAAACATATCATGTAATAGTAGGAATTAATGTAAAGGGAATATAGGATGTGTAGTACACAAAGCATGTCATGTATATTTACTGTCAAATCTAGTGGATATCTATGATAGTAGTGTGTGAACAGAAACAGCCATGCTAGTTGGTAGCTAGTAGGTAATAATGTCACTGTAGCACCTTGCAAGCCACACACATACTCACAGCAGGACAGTCACTGCCCATACCCCACAACCTGTTACAGGAACACATCCGGACCAAGTAATAAAATATGTGGAGCAAAGGGCCAAAACCAGGGACACATTACAAATAATGTTACAACAAACTTAGACAGTTCAGAGAGTAACAGGTTCTGCATTTTGTGGGATGTTTGGAAGGGTATGAAGTCTGAAACTTAAATGTTTGTCACTATATTCTGACTTGAGCCCAGAGTGATTTGCCAGAAAAAGCTGTGCATGAGATATTGACCAAAATATGAGGCAGAAATGTGGACAACCTGCAAATATTTGTACACATGAGAGGTCTGACACCACCATATTTGAATAGTTAAGAGCCTAGACATAGCAACAGTTACTGAGTTACAGGGATGCCCCACAGACTCCATGTGAAATGTACAAACAGTAGGCAGAAAGGTGTTACAACACATGCAATGGTAACTATGAAGTCCTGAAAGTATGCACCACTTGCATGGCAGAAAAAGTGTAGTAATACATATGCTCATGCTATCCCACAGTCACAACTGCAGCATACCAGACAATTTAATGGGTGTACCCCACTGATATGTACCATTCCATGAGGCAGATAACAGATGCACCTGAGAGTCTCTGGGGCCTGCTCAGCAGCATACTCAAATACCCTAATAGATGTCAAGGCCCACACCATGGCCAGGTGGGGGATAGCATATATATGCATTTGCAGCCACCTACGTCAGGGTCAGATATGCACATCGCACTGGCAGGTTATGTTTTATACCATGCTTCATGACCACACAACACAACCAGTCCTGACCACCCCTCCCACATCCAGGACACACACTTTGCTTCCCTGGGAACAGTGCCAAGATATGCAGGTGTTCACATACACCATTCCAGTTGTTAATGTCAGGTACAGGCATATTGTGTGTGGGAACTACTCAGGCCTCTACAACATTACCCTACAGCCACTACAATTTGTGAGTCCATGTGCTATGGCAGAACCACTCACCACAGCCACAAGGGGGAATACATATTGCACCTGACCATCTACAACATGGGTACTCACTGTTCCACACCAGAGGTAGACCACCATTGTTGATATCTGACCATACCCACCTTTCCCTGGCCATCCATATCCCATCCCCACCCCTAGGCAAAGTTGTCACTGCAAACAAACTGTATTTATCAAAAGCAGACTTTACACTTGTGGAGACTGGGGTGGAAGACTTCAAAGGACTCCATGCTGGGGGAGTATACAGGCCACTCTGCATAATCCTTGACAATTGTATTCTATGAGCATGTGGAAGGTGTGCATTGATCATGCTATCCCAAATATACCCATGACTGCTCCACAACAGGACACCTGTCAGATGTACACCAGCCATATATGAGCTGTCCAACAGACAGAGTGAGCTAATACATTGCAGAGCAGTAGCCCACAGAGGGAGGACATCTCTGAACAGTACTGGCACGACACGTCAATCCCTCATAATCATCACGACACAGTGTTGACAGTGAAATTGTCCAGACAATGCAGATAAGGCTCCCCTCAGTCTGTTATTGACGCCCACTTACTGTTAGAGGTCCTCAGCAACCCTCTTCCAGCACACACCAACAACATGGCTGTGGCTTAGCAAATTCAAACCCTGGGATCTCCACCGTGTCCCTGCTTGACAGAGGCACAGCACACTAGCCTCACACGGTGCCTTATGTGACCTACTTTACAGTGGCACAGTAGCCTACTGTACTGGGGAGGCAGACGCCAAGCACACTCTGGCTAAGCTGTCATTCCCTAGGACAAACAGCCCAGTGTTGACCTCTACACCCATATGTTTAATTGTCAGATGCACATTATTTGTTGCTGATAGACTGTTTGCAGGTCTTTATTGCCATAGCATTCCCTGTTTGTATGAACAACTTGTGTATCTGTGGAAGATGTTTGCATATGGGAGGGATCCACTATATCACGTATGTCTGTTTAGTCATTTAACTGTGTGCACTGGGCAGATTGCTGTAATGTGGTTGGTTCCTGAATAACACATACAAATGCCAGATATGTGTGGCCAACTGCCAAACTGTGATTTGGCCTAAGTGTGGGAGCATGCCCAGTTCAGCCTTCCCATGGCATGTTGTCTGACATATGTCTCATTTATCAAAGTGTGCGAGCATGCCCAGTGTGAACTTTCCATATGTTGAACTCTGCAGCCCACCACATTTGTGGATGAGTGTGAACTTCAACAAATATCTCCCGTTTATGGTTGTGTGTTGTGTGTCATGTTGTGTAGTTACTGTCCAACTGCTTTGTGTGTGAACACAACAGGGATTATACTGTGCCTGCAGGGTTTGCATGGGATACTTTGCATACAGTTGTCAACATCCTTTCATACTGACCTAACACTGTAGTACCGTATAGTGTACTGGTTCAGTACTTTCACTGTGGTGGACAGTATCCTGGGCTTTAGTCCTATCACTGCTTTACATTTCCATAGTGAGCACAACAGCCTGGTTAGGGGCCAGTTGTGCATATCTGACCATGTCGCATTATGTTCAGATATGAACTACTTAAACCAGGCTTGTCCAACATTGGTAGTGTATTCCACAACATAGGTGTACATTTGAAAACACTAGCGATGTGCCCTAGGCCATTTCTAATGCTAGTCGGAGAGAGTGTTTGTCCTTCGACACACATTGTAAGTGGAGTTTGCCATGACATATGTCATGGTTAGTATACTGTGCCTCCGTCTACCTGTGACATAACAGTGATACCCAGGGTAAACCTACCATCTCCCATCCACTCATCAAGATTCCTCTTGAGGAGAATCAATGAGTGACTCTATGGATAACCTGTACTGGGAGTTTACTCATGAGTGGGGGTGGCTTCTGTGTTATGGATCATGCAGTACAGCTTGTCCTATGTATGTCAGTGCTGGGGTTCAGGTCTCTCATGTGCATAGCTCACTGCCATTCAGATTGTACAAGGTGCAGCATGTTTATTGATTCCAGCTTGGAGGCACAGCTTGCCTCTGGGTGGGCAGTATGGCAGTGTGTGTAGCTGCAGTTTGTTTAATCAGGCAACACATGGCATCTGTTCAAGCTCTTTGATACTCCTGGTGAGGTACTTTTGGGGACTTCACAGTTGATGGAGGTGTCTGCTGAGGTACATCCCACAGGGGCTATTGTAGTCAATTGTAACACTGATGAAGGATGACTGCAGAGTCACAATGACCTCCCCTTATCTAGATCTGACAACCTTCATGATTAGGTGGGTATATGGTATGTTTCTGTAAACACTACAGCCACATGTTTGTCCAATGCAGGATATCTATCACCTTGTGTCCCCAGGTCTCTCATTACATGTTAAGTACATAATGGGTTAACACCTATGTGGTAATTGGTGGGCACATACTGTATATCCACGGGGGTTGACTATACACTTTTTTGCAATTAGCTTGCTGACATGGCTATGGCACCAGTTGTCTGTTTCTATGTGGCCCTTTTGTGGGATGCTTGTGTCAGCTGGAGGGTCAGAAATGGTGGGCAGTTTGTAGTCCTCTGCAAACATGTTCAGACACAGTCCTTCCATGTTGGCCTGTACCTATGGGACATACATACCAAACGAGGGAGGTCCCAGGACCAAGCCTTGTGGGATGCCAGTTATATCTGGTTTGTAGTCTGACATGGCTGCAGCATGATTGACCATGTCAGTTCTGTCCTTGGTCTGGTTTGCAACCCCTCTACTGACATAGGGGTTTATATTTAAGCTGGTGAGCATATCTATAATGAACACGTAGGGTATTGTATGGAAGCCTTTGCAAGGTCCAGCTACGCTATGTGGACCACATTGCCCTCATCAATGACCTTAATGACTGTTTCAAATGAGTCAAACATGTTTAGGGGCAGGATCTGCACTTAAGAAAGCCACACTGGGTAGGGTCCGGTGTCAGTAGGTCCCCAATATCTTTATGTCTGCGGTACATGCTGATCCTTTCCATAGCTGTGCAGACCAAGCTTCTCAGGATTCTGGGGTGGTAGTTTTCAGTATCCATTCAGGCAACACCTTTGTTGAGAATGACCACTGTTGTTGTACACTGCTCTTTGGGTACATATCCTGTGGTAAGGCTGACATTGAGCAGTAGTGTGATTTGGCATTCCATTCTTCTTGGAGTCCATGTTGGACTCAGCCCAGGACACCATCTCATACCATTGCTGCTGTGTGTTTTGCTTTGTAGATGCTGGCTGTTACCTCAGCATCTGCAATGTCAGGGGGCCAGCAGTCTGCTGGGATAGATATTTTGCATTCTGGGGTGGGGGGGTTTGCACTGCACATGTCAGGATGTATGTTGGCAATATGTGTGTGTTTGGTATGTTGTTTGTAATATTTGTGTGATTCAGAGCATATCTGTGAATTCCCAACATGGTTCCTACCATCAGTTGAGGAAGCCTTGGGATTATCCTTAGTGTCCTGTACAATTTGTATCTTCATAGGTTCATAGGTTCATAGGTTCATACTAGGCTATCCACCCTAGGGCATTTGTAAGCCTAGCCAGAGTGTGTGTGGCTTTCGCCACCCCTTGCTATGTGAATATTATGGCCATTTATGATTTGCTTTGCTGTGCCTCTGTCTGGACGTGACACAGTGAAGACCCCCAGTGTAAATCTACGATCATCTATCCACTTGGCAAGATTCCTGTTGAAGAGTGTCAGTGAGGGGCTCTGCCTAACATGGAGTGGGATTCTGTTCCAGGGTGTGGGGAGCCTCTGGGTTATGTATCTGTCCCTCCAGCACATCCTATTTCATTATGTGTTGAGGTTGACATCTCTCACTCTCACAGCTCCGATGGCTTTGAGTTTTCTGGGGTGGAGCATGTCCATTACTCCTGTGTTGGACATGGCCTTGTACAACAGACATACAATGCCTCTGTGTAGGCAGTATGTGACTGCATTCAGCTGAGGTGTCTACAGCCAGGCAGCATATGACATATATTTGAGACCCTTTATCCTCTTGGTGAGGTACCTTTGAGGTCTTTCTAACTGCTGCAGGTGTCAGGTAAGGTACATCCCAAATGAGGCATTGTACTAGATTATGGGTCTGATAAGAGAACAGCATAGGGCACAATGACCTCTGTTGATGTAGATGTGAATCCTTTCATGATACGGTGTCCAATATAGACAGTCTTCCTAGCCACATTGGCAATGTGAGTGTCACATAACAGGTTACTGTCCACCTGTGTCCCTAGGTCCCTGATTACTCCTTCCATACATAATGGTTTACCACCTATGTGGTAATTTATGAGTACCTTGTTTGGTATTTGGTGGGACATTCATACTGTCCAGTGTCTTCAGGATGGCTGGGTGGGGTTCCTGTGTGTGAGAGTGTGGCCTGTAGCATGCTACAGACTGTACAGCAGTCTTGCCTATGGTTAGTTGCACATGGGTGGACTCCAATGCCTTGTGCATTGTCAGTTACCTGGACGTATGGGTGTCTGTGCTGAATATGGATACTCACCCTCCTTTTATGTTTTGTTCCAGGTTTTGGGGCCATAATGCATGATATGTGGTATAACCTGGTAGTGCTGGTGTGCTGTCAGGAGGCTTGCAGCAGGTTTCTGTCACTGCACAGACATCAGTGTTCTCCATACTGGGGAGGGCCTCGGGAGCGTGCATATTGAGGTTTACACATCTGGCATTGGTCAGCATTACCCTTATGTTTCTTTCCACTTATGTTTTCTGGGGTGGTGGGTTAGTCTTTTCAGCCTTGCCTACGAAAGGCTCCATGGAGGTGGCAAAAGCCTTATCCAATATCCAGACGCCCAGGGGTAACAGGTGCAAGCCATCCCTGGAACAGCTGTGTGGCTTGTCAAGCATGACATCCCAAGCAGACAGACATTGGATCCCCTTGGAATGACACCAGTAATTGTGCCACTTGTTATAACTGATCATTCTGTGTTTGTACTGTGGCATAATTCTTGGTGACGGTAGGATGCTGCAAACGGTCGGTGTCATACCGGCCTGGACTACATAATCGGAGAGCTCATCTATGTCTCTTTTCATGTATTCATGGGAGGTACATCTCAGGTCATTCACACCAGCATGGACTATGACTGCATCTGCTTTGGGGTGACCTGCATACTTGTGTTATGTGGCGTATTGTAGCAGCCTACAGGCAGCTTACTGTACCCTTTCCCTTGTTCAGTCTGGTGTGCGGGACAGCAGCGTGTCTCACTATGGAGTCACCTATTGCAACTGTATCAGGCATGTTGTTTCTCCTTCTGGCCTGTGACTGTTTGGCACACCAGCTTTGTGTACTATGTGTTGCATGTGCTATGTTTGGAGGTTGTTTGATTGGGTGTCTGCTTTGGAGGCCTCTGTTAGTGTGGTGTGTTTGTAATTCGGGCCTCCGGGAATGTTTTTCTGTGTTTATGTCTTTGGTTTGCAGTTGTGATAGGTCTATGTGGGACTGGGTTTGTGGTGTGTGTGGTTACCTTCTCCTCCTGACTAATTTTGGGAGTACTGAGTTGAGGGAGCTCAGCCTCCAGTTTGGATAAATGGTTGCATCTCTCACATATATTTGTATTTCTTGGGGGGAGTTGAGAGTTGTCTGTGTACTTAGGGCAGGTGTAACATTGCCTCAAGATTCACAGATTCAACTTGTTGTAGCTGGCCTTAGTGGATTGTATGTGTGGACATATTTTATTGCCATACTACTGATCAGTGATTACTTCTTTTTTATGTTTGCTCTATCATGTAGTAGCTTCCTCATTCTCTTGCATGGTTTGGTAATGGCTGGAGTCCACCATGCCAGATGCCTGCGTGTATGGCATTGTGTCTTGTTTTAATTTAGGATTGCATAATCCAAGCATTCCTGGCAGTGCTCATGGAATGCCTGTATAACAGGTTCTGAGGTGTGGCCCATATTTTGCACCTGCACAGGGCCTTTAATGGATTCCACATCAGTTTGGAGGAGTGCAACCTTTGCTTTACACATGTTTTTCACTGTGGTTTTCTGGCCAGGGACTGTGGTCAGGATGTGTATATCCAGTGTGATGTGATTACTCTATGGTCTGGTCTTACCAGTGAGCAATACACTTCTCATCTTGCCATCCAGTATCCATGTTGCTGATTATCACATCCAGTTTGCTTACCCCTCTTGTGGGAGTGGTACATTGTTCCTGGGCATTTTGGTTTATGGATTCTATGAACTTTTGTCCTACAGTGTTGGAGCTAGTATAATGCTCCCAGTCTATGTCTGGGTATTTTCAGTCACCCAATATAATGTGGTTTGGAGGACTTGATATATTCATGTATTCCAACATAGGCCAGGTGCAGTTCCTGGTGTTGGGATGGTAGTCTGTAGCAGGCTATAAACTGGGAAGCAGTTTTAGCCACTGTTACTTGACCATGGCTAGTCCATGCTGCTTCTTGTTGTGGTACCAACATGGGGGTGTGGTTATCCTTGACAATTATTGCTAGTCGCCCTCCTTTTGTAGCTTGTTCCATGTTTTGAGGCTGTACAGCACAGTATGAGGTGTAACCTGGTAGTGTTAGGGTGCTGTTGTGATCCTTGACCCAGTTTTCTGTTACAGCACAGATATCAACATTCTCCATACTGGGTGAGTTTAGACTGCATGCATCTTGCTGTTTAGACTTCTGGCATTGGGTAGCATTACATCTAGGTTCTTATCCCTTCTGATACCTATGGAGGTAGGTTTGTGTTTTGAGCCTTACCTATTCAGGGCACGCTGTGGGTAACAACAGCCTTTGCCAGTATCCATACGGCCTGCACTGATAGGTGCACGCCAGTCCTAGCAGGTGGAGCATCATGTCATGCTCAGCATGTCATCCCAGGCTGGCACACATTGGATCCCTTTGACTAACTGCAATACTTCAGCCAATTATTGTTTTATTAATGTTGCTTCCTTTTTCCTTTCTGTTTCCTCAGGTGGGAGCAGCGTGCCTACCAGCAGAAACACGCTCACAGTGGCTGCGTTTAAACACCGGCGATCGCCGAAAAAAAAAATATTTATTTCTCATATTTGCATAGGGGTACCTTGCCAGTGGCCACATATTTGGCCATTGGCATGCTGCCTGACACATATGCACCCTTTATTTGGAGCTGACATGGCTCCATTGTGTTTTTTGCAGAAACATACTCAGTTGTCAACTGAGTACATTTCTGCAGCTAAAACGGCTCTTACACTGGCTGCTTTGGGCTTCCTGGATCGCTAATCTACCTCATTTGCATGCTATTCGGCTGCAAGTGAGGTGATTAGCATATCCACGCCCACTCCGTGTAAGAGACGTTTTAGCTGGTCTCTTACATGGACTTTAGGGCTGTTCCTGGATCGCGAAGGCTGCATGGAGTCTTACACTACTCTTAGACTCCGTGCAAGCCTTCGTGAATCCTGACCCTTATCTTCTAACCTGTGAAAGAAGGCTATTAAAAGAAAAGAAGTATTCTGCATTTATTGCTCTTTATCAGATTGTCTCCATGGAGGCATGAGAACAAGATACAGAGTTGCTTCTACAAGTATTTTTTTATTTGCTAGAGGAGAGCTTTATTATATTCAATGTTCTTTTTTATTTATGTTATTTTAAAAATTGTTACTAGGTAAAACCAAGAGCCTTAATCCAGTCATTCTCACCATGCACGAATGAGAAAAAGTACATCACTTTTTCCTTGTATCATATTTTTTTTTTGTATACATTGCATTGCCTACAGTTCTTAAAACTGGACAAGGAGAAAGACAAAAAAGGAAAAAAACAGGGGCACCCGTTTACTTTAGTATCCCCATTACACATGAAGGTTACAGAGAACTCTTTACTTTATAGCATGCAAATAGCATGCACTATACAAATATTACTGCTATTGTTTTACTTACAGTTAATTCTTTCCTTCCTTTTCCCCTCTTCTAAGTGTTCCTCCAAACATTAATGACTTGAAGTAGGGCATATGCTTTAGAGTCCCCTACAAGTTTAACAAAGTTAAAAAAGTCCATATTTCCAGGCGTTCTTGTTCTGTCATGTTCCACAAATTTAAATAGTTATTGAATTTGATTTTTAGGATTATTACTGGGCTTTTTAAATATATGTTATAATTAAAATAAAGCTAATTTTAGCTCAGACATTTCCTTTATTGATAACTACCATGAGAATTGAATATATGCCTGTCATGCTTTGTTTTGTGCAGTAACAAAAGAATTGTGTGTGTAAGTTCATAGGGTCATTTTAAGCCTAGTCAAATTTACCATCTTAAAGATAAGAATCAAACCCTCTACCTTAATATTTTCTTTATTTGTTATGTTTGGGGTTCATTTTATAATTGAAATAAGGCAGTCAGAGGTACAGCCTTTATTGTCTAGTAGACCACATCACATTGCTAGACAGTTAACACACTCAGTTTAAGTGTCTAGTATTTTATTATGAGATTGGGCTATGCTTTCAGCAGGCAATATACCACTTATTCCTGTGTAGATGATCCAGTGTTCACCAAATTAGCATGGACTGTTAAAACATTATGTTACAAGGAGGTGTCGACTTCAGGTACAAGTAGTATTACAAAGCACGCTAAACTTTTTTGTGCAGTATACATTATATACTGACGAGCCATGATGTATATTTTAGCTGCGTCTTGCTTGGGTCATGGTTCTCCTGTCTGTGCCACAGCCATAGTAAGTTCATGTTTTCTGTGTTGCAGTTCATGCTTACCAAGTTATTACTGTAATAGTATAATTTTGTTATCCTGCAGTTGATGTTTGGAATGTACCTGCAAAGAGATGTGGATTGTGCTGAATTATTTTTAATATCTCTGTGTTTTTTTAATTGCTAAAGCTTTGTTGTGTTTGGTTATGCATCACATGACAGTTAAATGATTAACTCTGAAAATGTGTTAAACCTTCAATGAAACTTCCTGTTTGGACATGCTTCTGAGCCTCTTGGTCTGTTTTTTTTTTTTTTTTTTTTTTTGAGAAGATCAAATCCAAGTCCATTCTCCTCATTACACTTAATGCACAAAGCCTTAGAAACAAAATCCCTAACCTCCATGCTTGGCTGTCCCATAACCACCCTGACATAACTGCCATTTCTGAACCGTGGCTCAAATCCTGCATAAAAGATAACGAAATCTTACCACCTGGTTACCAAATCATTCGCAATGACAGAGCCCACAAAAAAGGAGGTGGAGTGGCAATAATGTACCCCTCCTCCCATACCATAACTCCCTACACCAATAAAATACCAGCATTTGCCAATGCTGAAATTACAATCGGCTTTCTAAAAATAAACAACCACAAATCCATTTGTATCACTGCCCTCTATATTCCCCCTGGTGATAATATCAAAACACTTCAGAACATCCTATCCTGGTTCTCCTCTCACATAAATAATGAAACCTACATCCTGGGTGACACCAGCATCAATTGGGCCACTTTAAACTCTGATGCCCCATCCCACACTATCAACCTGTATAATTTCTCCCAACTAATTGATTCACCAACCAGACCAAATAAAGATGGTACCTCTGGAACCATCATTGACTAGATCCTAACAACTCACCCAAGTTTTATCACCTCTACAGGAATTATACCAGATCCTCTCAGCGATCACTTACCTGCCTTCACTGACCGGCTCCCATCTCCGCTGCAAAAACAACACCATTACATTTAAACCCGCAACCTCTCCTCTTTCAACCCTCAAACTTTCTCACAATGCCTAAAGCTCACTGACTGGTCCCTGCTAAAATCCCTTCCACTGGATGATACTGTATCCTATTTTAACCACTCAGTCCTGATCCTCCTCAACCAACAACACCCCCCCCCCCCCCCAGAACCAAACTCATCAAAACCATTCCCTGCCCATGGTTATCAAATGAAGCTAAACTTGCCATGCAACATAGGGACAATAAATGGAAACAATATCAAAAACATAAAAAAAACAACTCCCTCCTAGAATTTAAGCAACTCCGAAACTGCACAAAAAGCTTATAACTAAAGACTGGAAAGCCCACTACTCCAAACTCCAGTCCTTGCACTCAACAAATCCCAAAAAATTCTGGGACGCCATATCATCCATTTTGCACCCTGGTAGTAAAGATAACCCCTGTCCCAATCCCACCCTCTCCGACCTTGACACAGTCACCCATTTCAACTCATTCTTCATAGACTGCATAGCCAAACTATCCTCCTCCTTCCCACCACCCTCCTCCAGCCCCTCCCACCACAACCTCCACCCAAATCAACTACCCCCTTCCAGACCCTTCTGCCTTACTCCCATTTCCGCAACCACTATAAAAAGACTTCTCCTCAAACTCAAACCCTGTCACAATAACCTGACAACCTCCCACCTACCTTCCTCAAACAATGAGCAGATAGCATTGCCTATTCTATCTCACTTCTCATAAATAGATCCATTCAGGAATAATACCATCCCCTCTATCTGGCGCCATGCTTACATCATCCCCCTCCACAAAGGTTACAACAATTCTGAAACCACCAACTTCAAGCCTATTGCTATCCTTTCCCCCCTTTCAAAAATGCTAGAGAAAACTATCCAAGCACAACTCATGACACACCTAACCCAAAACAACCACCTATTCCCTACCCAATACGGCTTCCGCCCCAGCCACTGCACCATGACTGTCCTTCTTTCCTTTCTGGAAACCATCAACTGTGAGCGCAACTTAGGCAAATTTGTATCAACACTATTCCTAGATCTGTCAAAAGCCTTTGACACCATCTCTCACACCCTACTCATATCCAAACTCTCCACCCTATATCTCTCTCCCACCACCATAGCCTGGTTTTCCAGCTATCTGTCCAACTGCCAACAAGCTGTACAATGGAAAACTTCAACCTCCCCCTTCCTACCTCCATCCACAGGCATCCCTCAAGACCTACTCTATAACAACTTCTACCACTACATCCCAGAATTGTTTGTCATCCAATATGCAGATGACTCAGCAATCATCTGCTCAGCCTTCTCTCACTCTGAGATCTTAGCAAAAAAACAATTAGCCTTCTCCACAACAGAATCCAGGATGCAGTCCAACCACTTGGTTCTTAATGCCAAAAAAAAAAAAACAAGTTAATGTTATTTTCCACTTCCAAAAACTTCATTATTGACAAAACCTCTTTCACCATACAGAGCCAGAACAACACCCTCCTTGAAACTGTTCCCACGACAAAGCTTCTCGGCATCATCATAGATGAAAAACTAAAATTTAATACCCACATCCACTCTGCCATCAAAAAAACCCACTTAAAGATTGGCCTCCTCTACAGACACAACCACTTCCTCAGCCCCTCTACCCATCAAACCGTAGCATCCACCTTCCCACTCCCTTCCTTTATGTATGGTGCCTCTTTGTTTACCAATCTCCACCTTGGCTTACATTCCAAACTTGAATGCTGCTACCATAAAAATCTGCAAATTTGCAACCAATTCAAAATACTCATCCCATCACTGGCACTCCCTCCTCTCACTCATTTGGCTTGAACTACCAAACTACCTCTTTTACCTACAACTCGCCATTGCCCACAAGCTCATCTTCAAACCTGCAAACTGCCCATATCTCGCTACATCCTTAAAACCCTATATAGCCAACCGCCCACTCAGATCCACAAACCAAAATCACCTTCTGGTCCACAAATCCATACAACCTTTTGGCCATCTGCTGATTTCCTACTCCTTAACTAAACTGTGGAACTCTCGCAACCTACCAAACCATACTAATTTTAAATCTCAGCTATTCTCTGATCTAACAGCTAAATAGGAATGCCCATGTCATGCTCCATCATAAACCCCCCTCTCCCCTTTCTTTCTTCCCTGCACTGAAATCATCATCTGTTATCACTACTATTGCCTCTTGTCATCCTAAAATATTCTCATCCCCAACTGGGACTGAATTTCTCTGTTATCTAATGTACTATACTTTCAATAACAAATAGTTTGGTGCTTCTTCCATGAAAAATGGTTCATCTAACCACAAATGGATTGTACCTATGGTTTAAAAGTTAACTCACTTAGATCTTAAGTCACATAATGTTCTTCTGTTAATGTTGAGTTTACCTAGCCTGCAAAGGTCTAGTAATCCTCATGTTTTCAATGTTAACTATTTAAGTGCTTATTATATAATGTATTATTCTTCTGTAATGTTTAATTGTTCTGTATGAACTCTTTGTTATTTCTTTGTAACATTGAACTTGCAATGTCTTAGAGCTTTTCTCCCAGGGCCTCCACTGAAAAGGGGCTCTTTATGGCCCAGTGGACTTCACCGGTCATCACACTTAAATAAATAATAAATAAGATGCCAAGGCATTTTCGTACTCCTGTTCAAAAAATATTTTCCCTTTGTAAGCAGGAGGGGGGGCTCCAAATGAGGGTCTTGTCGCTTTTGAATGTCTAACTACTCCTCTGAGTGCAGTAACTCAGCTTAAGTTACCAGAGACACTGTTTATGTTTCCCCTGGATAGCAGGTCTTTAAGGTTTGTAAATAGTTTATTGGGATATGAGAACTTAGCTGGGGAGTGAGGGTGAGATTCTAACTCATTCCATTGGTAAGCCTGGACATGAACAGCTAGTGATCATGGGGCAGAGGCCAGCTTTGTGTTAGGTTATCATGCACATGTTAACATGAAGGGAGATAAAGTCAAATGGGTGAAGTGCAGAGGTCTTATTAAAAGACATAGTCTCATATGAAAAGCCATGGAAAGAATTGCTATGGAAATTATCAGTAATGACATAGGAAACCTCCAAACACTGGACCCAACCCAATTTGGTTTTATCAAGGGCAGGTCATGCCTACTCAACCTATTGGACTTCTTTGAGGAAGTCACAAAAACAATGAATGAGGGCAAAACAGTTCACACTGCCTACCTTGATCAGACTAAGGCATTTGACACAGTACCTCACTTGGGCATTGTTGACAAGTGTAAGAGGTTAGGTATAAACTTTTATATCACCTGGCGGATAGTCAGCTGGATCACACACAGGACCCAGGAAGCTAGAATTGGGGAATCCACCTCTACAAAGAGGCCATTCACAAGTGGAGTGTCTCAGAGATTGATCCTGGGACCACTCCTTTTTGGCATTTACTGCTGTAAAGTCAAGACCAATGTCAAGGGCCTCTTGTTGACTAAAATTGCAGATGATTGTAAATTAGGAGCAGTCATAGAATCCAGCACTGATACTAGTAATCTCCAAGAAGGGCTAACACAGACAAACAACTTGTCTCAGAGCCATGGACTAAAACTAAATGCCAAGAAATACATAATAATATCCTTTGAGAAGTCATTCACCTGTTGTAACTGTCATATTGACAACACACCCCTAAGAGTCAACTGAGTAATCAGGGATTTGGGGACACCCATAGTAATCTAACCTTTGACAATCATGTGTCTGTAGTAATTAGGAAATCATTCTATGTTGTGCAACTTATAAATAAAGGTATGACATTTAGGTCCAAGGTACTTGTTCCACTTTTTTCAGCATTCATCAGACCTTTCATTGAGTACAGTGTCCCCTTTGGTATGTACCTAACTAGGCACATCCATCAATTGTAATATCCACAAAGATTCCTCACTAAAGGAATATAGGATGCAAGAAACATGTCCATTGCAGACCGCCTTAAAGCCCTATCCCTGCATACTGTCTCTTACAGGCTTTTGAGGGGAGATCTATGCCTGTCATACAAGGCATTCTTAAACCTAATCCTGATGGATCTACTGCATACCTGCAAAACAAACTGAACCAGAATTACACATCCTAAAGACTTAAATCTTGCATGTGATAGCAGTAGTGTCTTCTGAAGAGACAGGTATATATCCCAGAAACTATCAATTCCCTGGAACAGGCTCCCTATCCATGTGAAGCAGGGCTCCTCCCTAACCCAATTCAAGTGTAACTTGGACAATTGGATGAAGAACAGGAAGTTTATCCCCAGTTTGGCACCTGTGTCTTTAATGGACACAGGCAGCCTGTAAATGGTTCATCTCCCAGACCTCTGCTTGTACATGGTTCACCTGCTAAGCCCCTGTTTACACTTATCAAGGGTACCATAACTTGTCAGAGAGTTGGGATCCATGGCTAGGCTTAAAAATGCTCTTGTGTTCATTAGCATTGTACACATCTAGGAAGCTATGAAACTGAACAAACAAATTTGGTGATTCAAGAGAACTTATGTCCATTGACAGAGATTATTGGATCCTGTGGAGGGACTAGCACTTATGTTGTAAATGACTAAGGAGACATGCCTTTTATGGAGCTGCCAAGATAATTAGCAGAAAGTTTATGCTTGAAGGAGGATAAGGACAAAGCGCATGGGCAAGGCAGTTTTTTTTTTAGTGAAAGAATAGTGCAGTGGGATGAAGGTGTTACTGGAATGCTGTTATGAACCAAATTTGTGTACATCTGGCTTTGTGTTATCTTTGATAAGCATTATGAGACAAGAAGAGTACCATTTTGTTGTGCTAACAAGTGACAGGACACATTTCTTGGAACTCAAATAAAAGGAAAATTAGCCCCCTTCCCATATTATGTTACAGTTGGAAAGTACAACTTTTGGTGACCTCTGTAAAGGGTATGGCTTGACTTATAACTTATGCGAGTGCAATGGGATGATTAGGCAATACAAATGCAAGGCAGCAGTTGCAGTTTGAAAATAGATATTGATTATTTCTTAGTGTTGGTGGCACTTTTGTTATGGGTTTGTGAAATCTTAATCTATTTGATAACAGTAGTGAAACACACCTCAGTTTTAAAAGAGTTAATTATGGATATGGTTTCCATGCAAGGATGAGGAAAAAGATTTCTGCTACTCATTCCTCAGAATATGTCAGGGTCAGAATACTTCATTGCATAAAGGGTGGTACACAAAGGGGTCATAATAGGGCAGTGTCGGTGCCTGACAGTGGTACACCTTAATAAGGGAAGAAAGGAGACAGAACACCTGTTTGCTAGTCTGAGGGAGCAATTGGAATTGTTGCATGTATATGAATCTGAAGAAGCCCTAGGGCAGAATATGAACTCTCTTGTCCACTTGTTTAGAATTTCATTCTCTTTGGAATAGGGCTGTGCATAGGGTGTATCGGAGATGCTATGAAAGAAACAGAATGGTAACGTGTTGTCAGGCTGAGTATACCGGAAAGGCAAGTGAACAGATTTGTATATCTCCCGTTAGTAAGGGACTGAAGGAAACCATCTGGTACTACATGGCTGTGTCAGGGGTAGGCATATTAACAGATTCTGAAGTGTAGCACTAGGTGTTCACTTTGCTGCAACAGACTTGAAACATACTATCAAACATTGGTAGTTCCTGGGCTGGATGGCTCTAAGTTTTGAGCTGCATATGGCGCTGAGTGAGAGAGAGTCCTGCAGTTGATACAGTCCTGTAATGGTATGCTGAGCAACACCATCCCCCTCCCACACTCACTCATAGGTGCAACTATTGCTGATATACAGATACCTAGGAAAGACTTCAGAATGTAAATTTATATTGCCCTGTATGGATTAATTATTGTACTTTTCCAGATAAGTGAGAGATTAAAGATGTGTCAATGGCATAATATTATTAATATTTTTTATCAACTCAATATATGTAAGATGTATATAGTGATTAGTACTTTTGTATATAGTTTTCTTTGTTAGGAAATATGCTGTGTTATATATGTTTTTTTTTTTTATTTTGTAGTCATACTCTTTATTGTTGATTGAGTTTTTAACTGTGGTTACACAAAGTTTGAATACTGAATAAAGACAGGAAAAAAATGTGGCAATGGTAGAAATGAAAGGTGAGAAAAGTTAAAGGCAAGTTGAATGAAGTTTCTTTGGTGTTCTGGAAGATTTTCTGAATAATTCTAAGGGTGATGTATATGGGATGCGTAACAGGGAGCTGACATTAAGAGAAATAGTCTGCTAGCGTGGGCCTGGCAGGTATATATATTGTGAAAGAGGTAGGTATCTGCTGGGATTGGTATATTTGTTCATTTATGTAATAAAACTAGACTGGATCCAATGGTTCCTTTCCAACCATGATCCAGTTACAGTAAGAAAAAGTATAAATTAAAACATAAAATGACTTGTACAAATAGCAAAGTATAATAATGAAAGGACCCCATGGGTAGTGTTTTTAGAAAAAAGAGAATTATTATGGCAGAATAGGTCACAAGCTGACAGTTGGCCTGGATTAAATGAGCGCAGCTGTATAACACCATTAGTAAAATTGAAAGCATTACAGAGAAAGACATTATGAAATGTAAAGTGTTAAAGCAATACAGTAAGATTTATGTTATATTATGGTACTGTTTTTGAACTGTTTTTGGTTATTCAAATGTTTTTAACAAATGTAGTTTTTTTTTTAACACAATGTCATCAAAATGGAGGGAGGAACAGAAAGTACAGTTGTGTACACCTACCATAAATGTAGATGTTCGAGTGTCTTCACTGTTGCAGTCATGACTGTAGGGTTCTCCCCTGCCGATAGGCAGTCCTCGGTCGGCCAGAATCCCAAAGTCTGGGTCCGGCGTCAGCTGTTCAACCATGCTCCCTGACGTCAGAGCACCAGGAGTATAAAGCTGACAGCCGACGCCATGTTCTCCAGTTTTTCTTGCCCCAGATGTCAGGAGTCCCAAAATGAGAAAGGCCCCATATCCTTTGCAAATACACCTCAGAAGAATGGTGAAAAAAGGAACCACACAAAAGTAAAAATAAGAGGGGACAGGAGGGAGGGAAACCCAGACTGCAACAGTGAAGACACTCGAACATCTACATTTATGGTAGGTGTACGCAACTGTACTATGTTCATCGTGTTTCACTGTTGCAGTCATGACTGTAGGGTAGAATCCCAAAGCAGAATGAAAGGGAGGTGGTCATAAAGTAGAAGGGGCGGCTAAAAGGCCCTGCAAGACTGCAGAGGCAAAGCCTGCCCTAGACTTAGAGTTGAGAGGTAGATTGTAGTGCTTTGAAAAAGTATGCACTGAACTCCAAGTTGCAGCTTCCAAAATGTCTTTGGTAGGAACTCCCCTGAGGAAGGCAGCAGAAGTGGCAGCAGCTCTGGTGGAATGAGTCCTTATACTCCCTGGGATTTGCTTTCCATGGTGTGAATAACAAAATCTGATTCCATGAGCAATCCATTTAGAAATGGTCTGTTTTGAAATTGCTTTACCTTGGGAACTTGAAGCATAAGAAACAAACAATTGCTCTGATTTTCTGATGTCCTTGGTTCTGTCCAGGTAAAAACGTAGTTGTCTGTGTACATCCAAGGAATGTAAGATTCTTTCCCCTTTATTTTGAGGAGTGGGGAAAAAAGTTGGCAAGTGGATAGTTTGATTTAAAGCCACTTTGGAAACCACCTTAGGCATGAAGGTAGGATTAGTCCTCAAAGACACCCCGTCTTGATGAAAAATAATATAAGGTTCCACAGCCATAAGTGCTTGTAACTCTGAAACTCTCCTGGCAGAGGTCAGGGCTAACAGGATGGCTGTTTTCCAAGATAAAAACTGGATGTCAGAAGAGGCAGCAGGCTCAAAAGGAGGCAAGGTGAGCTTTTCCAAAACATAGTTGAGATCCCAAGCAGGAATGGGAGGAGATCTAGGAGGTCTTAAGTTCTTAGCTCCTCTGAGAAACTGTCTCATGAGCTGGTGGGAAAAGATTGGAGGGTCTGTATTATAATGAGTGGAAATAGCAGAGGCATGTATCTTAATGGAAGAGAAAGAGAGACCCTTATGTAAAAGATCTGTCAAGTAAAGTAAAATTAAAGGAATGTTCGGAAGAAGAGGATCAGAATCCTGAGCCTGCATCCAGGAACAAAATCTTTTCCATTTTCCTGCATAAGATTTTCTAGTGCTAGGACGTCTGGCTTCTAGAATGACATCCATAACCTGCTTGGGTAGGAGAGAAGAAATCAAAGGCCCTGGATTAACCAGGCTGCCAGGCTGAGAGTGCTGACATGGGAGTGTAGAACCTGACCCTGATGTTGGGACAGAAGGTTCAGAGTCTGTGGTAAGACCCAAGGGGGCTCCAGACATAGGTTTTTCAGAGTGGGGTACCAAAACTGTCGAGGCCAATTTGGGGCCAACAAGATTATCATCTTGGGCTTGTCCTGTTTGATCTTTAATAATACCCGTGGAAGAAGAGGAAGAGGCGGAAAGGCATATCCCGAGAGGTTCCTCCAACTGAATGATAGAGGATCCACTTTCCAAGCTTGTTCGTGGAAAGTCTTGGTGCAAAAATTCTGTAGTTGATGATTGAGATGTGATGCAAATAGGTCTATGTGAGGACATCCCCAGACTGCTGTTATCATCCTGAATATTTCGGTGTCCAGCATCCATTCGTGTGGATCCAAAAGGTTTCTGCTCAGACTGTCTGCCAGGAAGTTTTGCTTCCCTGGTCGAAACTGAGCTTGAAGGTCCAGATTGCAAGCTAGAGCTGTGTTCCATAGATCCATAGCTAGTCTGCAAAGGGGGTAGGAATGAGATCCCCCTTGCTTGTTTATGTACCACATAACTGTGGTGTTGTCTGTCCGTATCAGTAGTTGTCCTGGTTGTAGAAGATTCCTGAAGGCCATTAGAGCTTTCTGAACGGCTAACATTTCCTTTAAATTGATATGCAGGTGCTTCTGATCCTTTGTCCAAAGGCCCTGCAGACAGTTGCCCTGAAAATGGGCTCCCCAAGCAAAATCCAAGGCGTCCGTGGTTAGAATCTGAGTGGCAGGAGGCAGACAGAAGGGTTTCCCTTTGTTTAGAGTACATGCCTTGGACCACCAAAGGAATTCCTTTTGAAGAGAAGGCAGGACGGAGATCAGTATGTCTAAACTGTGGCAATGCTGAGACCATACACTTTTTAGGTACCACTGTATTTTCCTCATGTGTAGTCTTGCATATGGTACGAGAAGGATGCAGGAGGCCATGTAACCCAAAGCCTGCAGGAATCTCCTTGCAGATAGCTGAGTTAAAGTTGCCAAGGTTTTGAAAGTTGAAGCCAGCAGAAACTGTTTTTCGTATGTCAGAAAAGCCATCTGGGTTGTTGTGTTTAAAGAAGCGCACAGAAAAATTATCTGTTGTGAGGGTGTCAAATTTGACTTTTTTATGTTTACAGTGAATCCCAGGAACTTGAGGAGATCCTGAACAAACCGTAGATGCTGGAGTAAAACCTCCTTGCTGTCTGCCTGAATAAGACAGTCATCCAGATAAGGGTAAATTTGAATTCCCTTGAGTCTGCAGTAAGCTACTACTGGAGCCAGGCATTTGGTGAAGACCCTGGGCACAGTAGACAATCCAAAGGGCAGCGCAGAGAATTGAAAGTGCCTCGATCTGGCCTTGAACCTGGGGTATTTTCTGCGTTCCTGCCTGATGGGAATGTGTAAATATGCCTCCTTTAAATCCAAAGTTACCATCCATGCATTTTTGGACAGCATTGGAAGCAGCTGCTGTAGAGTAAGCATCTTGAATTTTGGAATCTCTAGAAAGGTGTTCAAGACTGACAGATCCAGAATGGGTCTCCATGAGTTTTGCTTCCTGGGGACTAGAAAAAGCCTTGAGTAAAAACCTTGTCCCATCTCTGAAAGTGGAACTAGTTCTATGGCTTTCATAGCCAAAAGAGCTTCCACCTGGTTTAAGGCCTCTGTCCATTGATGTTTTGGAAGGTCTGGCCATCCGCTTGGCCTTGGCCTTGTTACTGTTACTGTGACTAACTTTAAAATGAAACTGTATGTGATTACTTGTATCCTGTTTATTATACTTATTGTATCTGTGACACTTTATTTTATGTATAAATTTTTTTGGAGCTTTTCTCCTCGGGTCTCCGCTGAAAGGGGCATCTGCCCATTTAGACTAACCCGTTCAACAGATGTCAAATAAATAAACTTCTTTATCTTCAGGAATTATTCCTAGTTCACTTTTCCACTGCTTCTCAGCTCACGTGTCTATTTATATGTAGATAGATCTGTATCTATGTCTACATATATCTGTTTTTATTGTAGCATTTACATAATCCCCAGTGCAAGTATTTTCACATTGTGTGTGTTCATAGTTAGAGCTGGAAGATTTGATAAGTCTATAGCTTCTATATTTTTTTTAATCTAGACTTTTTTTTTAACAAATAGGCTAAATTTTGAAAGCTAAGTTATTTTTTGTCCTCAGTATTTATCTTATTAATGTTGTGGTTCTATCAAACAGATTTTGTTGATTTTTTGTATATATTTTGCTTGCTGACAATGCATGCACAAATCCAAAGTTAATAGTGTCATAGAATTGACTGACGGTGTCTTGAACAGATTTATTTGGTCCTTGAGGTCAGTATTTCAGTCTGCTTTTGTCAATATATCATCTGTTGCATTATAGTGTTCACTGACTAAGCATTAAGAAGGATTATATTTATGAATGAGCAATCTTGGCAATCCAAGAACCTTGGAGCAGATCTGTAGCTGGGGCAGCTGGCACCATGGGCAATCTCCCAAATAGTGCCCCTGTCAAACAGAATTGACAAACAAAAAAAGGCCATCCAGAATATAGGGCCAAGTAGAAAACTGTAGCAAAGACCTGTACTCATTTCTTGCTTCAGTCAGGAACATGCAGGTAATTATGGTCAGCAACAGTGATTTGAGTGATCACACCACTGACTTAAAAAGACCAGTTGGCACCTGTTTAAAGTATGCTCCGTAACCACTTTTGCCTAGCAGAGCCTCCCCCATCACCCATCCTAACAACTGCTTTGCCTTGGAGTGCTGTTACTGGTCCTTCATTTTGAGAGTAGTAAGTTAAGGTGTTGAGCACATTATAAAGACACCCCTTGGTACCTCCCATAGTGAGTGTACCTGGCATGGCCCACTGTGGGAGGAGACCTTGGAACAAATAAATAGTTATATCTCTCAGCTTTCTTGGGAATGCCTGGGAATCCCACAGGATGAGATCAAGACTTTTGTTGGGGAAGGCTGGTATACCCTGCTCAGTTTTCCACCACGGTGGGGGTAGTCCCTGATGATGCTGTTACATGTTGTATGGGCACTTTTTCTGTTGACAAAAAAATAAATAAATAAACATAACTGGAAGTGAAAAAATACCTGTCATTGACATATATAAGTGGCCTTGCTAATTCAGAAGCATTTAATGTGGCAGCTTTACTGCACTAGCAGCACAACGTACCACATCAACATATTTGAAAACTATGACATTTTAAAGAGAAGGACCCATGTGAAGAAGAGTTCCTCCTATCCTATTCAATCCCAACTTGGACCAATGGATGGGTAACTGAAAAATCATCCATCGTCTGGCTGCATGACTCTGATGGTCAGAGGCAATCAGTAAATCACCCCCTATAAACGAGATATAAATTTGTCGGTCACATTTGGGTTGCTCAGCCAGGCTTTCAAGGGCTGTAGTGGTCATTAATCAAGGATGCACCTATGAACCTAAAAATCTGACAGCTGTTAACAACTGTACACATTAAAAAATATGTAGAAAAAAACTCGTGCTCTGAACTGATGTTGAAAGTTACAGCATAGCAGTTTGGTAGTTGCACAGTAATAACAGTAACGTTGAATGACAGAACTTAGAATATAGAATGTTTTATATTCACGACTTAGTTACTTTACCTGACCCCACTGATGCTCCTTTGTATATGTATCTGACATTGCAGAAGTGGGATTTGATCATTTAGTCTTCCCTGTTACTGGCCTACCATATACTAGGATGGTGTCAGAGGGGGACATTTGTTGTGATTTAAGCAAAAAAGATCACACTGTTAACAATGATTAACTGAGTAATGCTGACACTGCTGTCTGACTTATTGAAGATTTTATGAATGGAAATTGCAGTTTTTGTATGTGAAACTGTTAAAAAGTGATAACTATCTTGGGGATCTAAGCAGTTAAGAGTAAAATCAACTTGTCATGAGGTCTGTTATTATTAACCAATTTTATTTCATTGCATACGTTCTGCATACAGTTTTACAAAAGTTGTTGGGTGATGCCCTCTGCTGGATAAAGTTGGGATTTGTAATTGTATAACTACTTTATGTAACATCTCGCAGGCAGATTTTTACTTAGCAGCTCAGAGACTGTATTAAATGAAGTTAACTGTGATGTAGCTTTCCATTTCAGCTATACTCACACCTGTACAAGTACAATTGTGGAGATAGTTATAAAACCTGATTTTTTTTTCACGACAGACTGTGTATGTTTCCATTGTTAGCTTCTTTTTTGGTTACTCTTGATTTGGAATGTAGTTCAGTCTATGGTGGGTATATGAGAGCTGCAGAGTGGTCAAAACAGAATTGTCAACAGGCTGAGTTCAGTATTAGGTGGCAATATGCATACATAGTAATTTCTTTTGCATCTAAATGTATTGATTACTACAGTGGTGAAAATGTACGAGTAGTACACCAATCCTAAATTCCTGAGGAGTCAAAATTCCAGGCTGTTGAATGAGTATGCCTTCCTCTAATCACCTGTAGACTGTCCTATACATTGATTTGAGAACCTTCTCTTGCATGTGAACACAGGGTATTAAAGATGTATAAGGCAGAATGTAAGTACTTTCCTGTCATGTGAATCCACCCCCCTTCCACTATTGATTTGTTTTTGTTGGGTTTACTGGCACTTTCACTCACTAATATCATCACAGGTTCATAGGTAAGTATTAGGCTAGCTGACCCTATGGGCCATTTTAAGCCTAGCCAATTTCCCTCTTTGTGCTCAAATTAAGGTATTCCATTTAATTAGAGATTGGCCTTACCCATCTCATTGTTGATAATTACAAATTCCTCCTAATGAGAATAACTAGGATCATACCAGAGATAATATGAGGGAAGCTATGCATAGGATAAAACATTTAGGAGCTGCCTCTGTCCATTAGTAGTACAGGGGCAGTCCTGGGGTAAATTTTCTGTTTCCCATCCATAGACCCATGTTGTGCTCGAATAAGGGCAGGAATTAACTTTGTTTTATGTGGATGTGCAGTCTGTTCCAGATCAGCGGTATCCTCAGTAAGATATACCTGTCCCTTCAAACTGTTTTGTTTATGTTGCAGAAGAGGCATAGATCCCTAGGCCAAGTATTTCTGATGCCATTTGACTTGCTGATGTGCAGTAAATCTATCAGTATTGGGTCAGAGTATGTCTTGTATGCTAGACACAGGTCATTTCTTAGAAATGTATAGGACACTGAGTATAGTGACAAGGCTTTGAGTCTGCCCATAAAGGACATGTTGTTTAGGTCATGTATCCTTTTATTAAGGCATCTCTCTGGGTGTTCCAGTTATTGTCCTGACAGATGCATACCAAAGGTGCATTATACTCAATGACTGTCCTAATGAGGACTGAATAAAAGGGGACAATGACATCCTTAGATCTAGACACAATTTCTTTGTTAATGAACTGTGCAATATAGAATGGCCATTTTACAACAATGGACACATGTTGGTCAAAAGTTAGGTCACTGTCCACATAAGTCCCCAAAGCCTGAACAACTGGGTCAACTATTTGAGGCAGATTATCAATGTGGTAGCTCCCTGGGGTAGATAACTTCCCAAATGATACAATAATGCAGTTTTGAACTTTAGTTTCAGTCCATGATTTTGGTACCAGATATTTATTTGGGACAAACCTTCCTGCAGGATGACTAAGTCATTTGAGGATTCAGTGATTGCTCCTAGCAGCTCTTTGGCATTGGCTAATTATCTATTAGTCATTGCCATCCTAGAGAAGGCAAAGCAGTAGTCAAAGAAACACTGATTATGTATTTTTCCCCCTGCCTACTCTACTGTAATCTGAAGAGGAATATTTTTTCCTTACTAAGGGATCTGTTATTCTTTTTTTTAAATCTGCTCATGTAAAACAAACAAAATATTATAGTCTTTAATCTAGCAAGGAGGACCGATACTACCTATGCCCTGCTCCTACCCAGTTTCTCAAATGCCGGGTGTGGGCTAAGGGGAGGGGGTGATTGTTAAGTAGACAAGAGCACTTCTACTAATGAATCAAATACTGGAGATAAAGGGGGATGCATATTGTAAAAGTTAACCATTGTCACTTTTAGGTAACTTCTGTTTTTGTCAAGGCAGGCAAGGGCATGTGAACACAATATCATCAGTGATGTCTTCCTGGAAATTTCTTAAATTATGTAAACTATAGTGTGAGGGAGTAGCTACAGTAAAACAACTAGGTATGCAGTAATTGAGATCTAAACTATATAGTTACCGCTTATGAAGTCAGGGATGGATTTATACTGCCTTAGGCCCCTATGCTCAGTAATGGGCAAAGGTTCTCCAAGACTGTCAGTGAAGATTTAGTTGTTGCTTCCATGCTAAATACATATATAGTATTATGTGGAAACTATTAACTGTGAAAACGGTATCACCATGCCATTAAAAAAGGAAGCAAACATTGAAGTCTTGATAATTGTTAAGCTGCTTTGAATGATGTCTCACCGAGGCATTTGCCCTGCCTTTCATTCAATATTTCGGAGTCCTCTCAAACTCGGCTCTTAGCATAAGCATAGTTTACTTTGCAGCAGATCAGACCTTTTATGCATGTACTGCACTGCTGTTTGCTGGGTGAGTGAGAATGGTTTTTATTTTATTTATGCTTTATTGCTCTTATTCATATAATTTATAAATATTCAAAAAACAGTATTATCTTAGGAATGATGGCTGCACTCCATGTCAGAGTTAGCCATTTGCAGATGTAAACATTGGCTATTGGTGATTTGGTCACATTCACATCATGTTGATGTGACACCCCGAATCATGTAAAATGGAAAAACAGATGGTTGATGACAATGACAATGATGATTATGATGACGATGACAACAGCTGCACTGTAGTACCTCCACCAGGAGGTTTCTTATGTTTATTACCTGAGGAAAAAATGGTGGTGCACAGAAAATATCCTGTGTGAGTTTCATATTGATTAAGTGTGCATGTGACACCAAGTATATGAAGGTGCATTAATTGAGTGTGAATGATGAGTGCAACAGGCCAATCCTCTTCATTGGGGATTTCATGAACAAGTACAATGTGAGATATTTAAGTTACATGAGTATCATGTTTTGTTATTGTCAGACAGCTTGGATGCTGATCGCACATGCAATGTATGCTACAAGGAAATTGCATTGCTGTGAAAGCGACGTTATCCATGCTCTTGTATACCGCCTTTGCCCTAATGTAATACAGTACCTTTGTACAGATGGTACTGAAAGAGTTATAGGTAGCATGTTGACTAATCTGGAAAAGTTCATATTTCTTATAACATGTAAAATAAAATTCCATTATAATCAGTAGGACTGCAAGAATGCATTGCGAATATTTTATAGAAATTTATTGGAAAAAAATAGGAAATCACAAAAGGTCATGAAATGTAAGCACATTATACAGTACACCCCCCAAAGAAATGGCTTTTTTGGAGTTACCACTGATACCGCTCCTCAATCTGAGTCTGACTCCTGGCTTTCCTGGACCTGATCTAAAATGTATCCCCTTGTCTGAGAGGGGATTGAGGCATTTCAGTGTGTCATCATACTTTTGATTATGCGGTGGTGGTGCTACGGTAGCGTTGTCGCCTCACAGGAAGACGTTGTCCTATTTGATTCTCAGCTAGAGCGTCTTCTGTGTGGAGACATGCGTGAATGGGCGTACCTTCGTTAAAGGTTGTGTGTCAGAGCTGGCAACTCGGCACGTAAAAATCTACTGCCAATCATTAGCGGACCAGAGTTCCACTGTGGCGACCCCTAACCGGGAAAAGCCGAAAGACACAACAACATCATACTTTTGATTATAGAGATTTTTTTTTTTATTTATATGCCATACCATTAAGTACTTCCATACCCAATGTCCAATTACATATTTTGGCCTACTGTCCTTCTGTATTATATGAGAAATTAAACAAAAAAAGGATTGTGTCCTATCCAACACAGCAGTGACAGAGGCCTGTAGCAGTAACTTCCTCAAGTATTATGATTGAGATAATATGGTACTATCAACAAACACAGATGATTTATACCATTTAGTGTAAATTAGTGGGAAGGTCTAACATTCTGACATCAAAATAATGATGTGATATTCAGCAGGAATAGTACAAGTAACAATATCAGCCTTCGGTATAAAGTTCTGAACATTTTCAGGTAAACATGTTAAATTGTGAGTATATAAGATAAAAATGAAGATTCATGTTGTAGCTGAACCCTTCTGGATGATGCAGGTGTTATCATCCAATTTCTTCTCCATTTTAAAATGGTGATTAAGATATTCAGCAGTTTTTTAAACATTATAAGTGTGTTTTTAGCTTGGCCTCCAATCAGGTAAGTAAAGTGCAGAGAGCACCCCCAGTTCCTCATGAAGGGCTAAGGTTCTTGAGATACCAAAACTGTGTCACTTTTTTTTATTTAAAAAATAAATAAATAAATAAATAAAATTGTTTGTCAAATTAGCCAGACTCTATGTGCTGTGCCCTCTGTAGGCATATTGTAACATCAGCCAACAGGATGTTTTCAAGAAAAGTAGAGAAAGGATATTTATTCTTGCATGTTATTATTTGTGTCAGTTCTGTTAGGCTCAGAAGACAAGACTTTGTCATAATGTTTCTGTCCTACTTCAGACACAGTTTCAGGTTGGTGAGCCCCTTTAACCAACTGACATGTGCTACAGTTTTTACTAAGACCTGGAAATAATCTATATTAGAGGATGGTGAGTTTGGCAGAAGTCCTCCCACAATGCCCTCTGTTTTATATTATTACCAAAAACTGCAGTAATTGCAGGTCAGCAAAAGGAGTGTGCCGAGTTGCATCGGAAGAAGAAATATGATGGCCAGATTGGTATCAGTGAATATTTCATTTTACAGGGTGTCGTGAAACTTTTAGGGTACCATATTTTTCAATTAGTGCATTTGTTTTGGCTGGAAACTGACCATGCATTATCACAATTCCAGATAAAGTCAGACAGTGGGACTGAGTTACTTCAGAGTTTTATTAAGAAGTAAGCAAACAATTCTGAAATATTGTAGTTATTTGTTACTCTGAGCAGGAATGCTTCTTTTGAATTGTCACTTATCATGGACCACTGTTTTTCTAGGTACAAAAATGCTTATAAAATTATTGCTGTTGCGTGCCATTTTGCTTAAAATTTTATATTTCTTAAAACAGGTGAGTAGATTAGTTCAGTATACTGCTTTGTAGGCTAATGTATGGCACATTTACAGGGTGAAAGTAAACTACTGATGTTATAGATTGTTTTACAAAGGAATTTGTAAGACATAAGAAGACACTGGTAAATTACTCCTAGGGTACTTCCTGCCTTAAGCTCCAGTGATGTTTAATTGCTGCAGGTTATTCTTGTAATTTAGAGATAACATTTCCTGTTGTCATTATTGCTGCATGTGTAGTAGATTCATTACTCACTTGATTCATTAAGAGTTTAAGACTTACTGGCTTTATTTTTGTATGTCCCACATTACACATTCGGGAGTAGTTTTTATTACAGTAGGGCCTACAAAATTATTGGAGGGAATTCCATTTTGTTGCAGAGTTAGGGTATACAAGCTTTATAAGTTGCTGTCAATCTTTATAGAATGCACTGGTTAATTAGAAGTTTGTGGAAGCATTGAGCTGCAAGCACAGAGCTAACAGCTGGTAACCAATAACTAGTCATGCTAGAAGAACGGTTGGGCTGGCTGGGAAAATAATAAGACAGGTAGCCCATTCCTTTGAGTGGAATACTGCATAACAAATCATTCTTTGACCAGTTGAAAAAGTCGTTCAGTCTCTGTTCACTGCCTAAACAGTTCACTCACACCTTCCTTCCTTTCTTTGCATATTGACACTTCCCAACTAAGCTCATACACTCAGTTAGTGTCAAACTGGGATGTACCCACTGCCAATCCTCTTAAATCAAGACACTGGCAGGCACCAAATCAAAAGGTGTTTGACATCTGAAATAATGGAAACCACCCGGTGAGTAGAATATTGCAGTAATAGTCTAGCTGTTTATCTAACATTGAAAAATAACCCTCAACATCTCCCCATTGTATGTATGTCACCTCTGTTAAAACCCTGGAAGTACATTCAGTGCCACTGTGGGTTGTGATGTTTAGGTCCTAGAAATAGTCTTCTCTGTAGTAGCATGCTGGTGAAAATCCTTATGTGCAGAAAACTACAGGAACAGCCCAGTTAATAATTTTAAAGTGAAATCAAAAAACGCTTCATCCAGTAACTATATATTCATTCCACCCCCACTAAACTGAGCTCACACTTTTGTGACTCCAGGTGGCTTATTCATCAGTTTCCCATAACTGATATAAAGATTTATTTTTCTGAAATAAGATGACTGTCAACAACCATTGGCTGCATGTCCCCACCTACATCATCAACTGTGAACCCAACCTCCACACACCATCTACCTGCACAGGTATACACACGTAACAAACACACACACCCACACACACACACACACACACACACACACACACACACACACACACACACACGCACACACGCACACACGCACACACGCACACACGCTTGCACATGCCTTCAAAGTGCACAAGAGTGGCAAGGTCATCTTTCTTTCCATCTGGAGACATGTTTTCTTCTCTGGTTGCTCAATGAATCACTATAAAACAACTCAGTGGGAATTCTGTGTTCAGAGTTATGTAATGGGTATTTCAAAAAGTGACTTTATCATGGCCATTTCTTAGCATTTCAGATCCAGTTTTTTTAATATACCATCTAAAAGGCCCTTTCTTACAAACTACATCAGCAATGTGGCCCAGCTTTGTTCAGGAAGGTGATCCAATGTGTGAAATCTGAAATCATGTTTTAGGAAGCAAGTTCTCAATGAAATTGTCGTAGTTTATAGGATGTGGCTTTAAAAGTGACTTTTTAGAAAATTTCATCTCAAACTATAACCACTTGTGCAAGACATAAATCAATTTTACATTTGGTGAACATTTTCTTACCAGTTTTCAATATTTTGATCCAAATGTTTATGGTGATTTTGAATGTGTGTTTGTCTTGAATGATGAGTTTGCCCTGTGACCACCACCTCAGACATCCAGTTTACACTGAAAATGACTTTGCTCTATTTTTTGCCTTTGCCAGCTAGATCATGTATTTCTGTCCAATGCTTTAGTGATCCATTGATTTCAGGATGCATAAACAGTGGAATACACCAAAACACCCCTGTGCAGGATCCCTAGTTTAAGGGAAGGCGTTGGCGTTTTAGTGAGCAAAATTAGAGCTGAACTGCAGATAGGTACCATCTGCAAATAGTAAGGAGTTTCCTTATGGCCACTGTTTTCAAGACTGTTTGTGCACATTGAATGCTAGCTGTCATGTGAGCACTTCTGCATACACAGTGCTATCTTACAGCATGCTTTCTTCAGACAGACTTAAGTGATGCATATCTGTCATTGGACAGCCTTCTTGTCTCCACCATGAGAGGGTCCTGCAGCAGAACTTCCCACTCCCTGTCACTGAGACAGGACAACTGGAAATCAACTACACATCCCTGTCTCTCTGGGTTAGCTTCTCAAGTGATGAGTCTGCTACTCAGTCCCTGCCTGCCACACATCAGGCATGGCCATAAACTCATGACTTGGAAAGTATATCTGACACAGTTGTAATTTAAAATGTTTAATCTTTAGGTGAACATTTTTAAAATTTGCCTACAAAATAACTCTTCAGAATGATATCATTGAGACCTACTTTATGAATCAGGTTACTGTCATTCTGGACTGTTGTTCCAAACAAGACTCAACTCATAATACATAATCAAAAAGTATAGTTTTAAGGTGTGAATTTGAGAACTGTTTTGAAATGTTGGCAGAGTGTGGAAAATATTTTAATTTGGAAAATGTTCAGCCCTCACTTTTCCAGTTTTCAACATTTTGAGTCAAACACATCAGCATCTGTTTGCTGGAACCCACCTTGTGAACCATGTGTCTTTTCTTCTGTAGTTTGTTTTAAATTACATGTTACTTAACTGCCAGAACAATAACAGTTGTACCATGAAACCTCAAACGACAGAAAGCAGCTGAACTACATCAGCAGACATGTTGTTGTTGTTGTGTCTTTCGGCTTTTCCCAGTTAGGGGTCGCCACAGCAGAACTCTGGTCCGCTAATAATTGATAGTTGATTTTTACGTGCCGAGTTACCAGCCCTGATGCACAGCCTTCAACGAAGGTATGCCCAATCGCTCATGTCTTCACGCAGAAGACGCTCTAGCTGAGAATCGAACCGGACAGCGTCTTACTGTGAGGCGACAACATTACCGCAGCACCACCACCGCGGAGTTCTGAACTGCATCAACAGACATAAATTACCAAAATGTTTGCAAATGCAAAAAGTCAAGCTAAAAGCATTTTATTTGCAGTAGGGTAGGCTCTACAGCACCTCCCATTGGGGTCAAGCTCTGCACCCCATACCAACTCTGTGATTGCACAAACATGAAGAAGGGAGAAGTCTCTATAAACAAAGGAATCTCTGTGGGTGTGCAGATAGAAACTACATTGGCATGATTAACAGTGGCAAATAGTCATCAGCATTTTGAACCCCATTGTTTTGCGACTTGGGCACCTGGTGCACAGGAACGTAAAAAAAAAAAAAAAAAAAAAATAATAAGATTCCTTAAGATGAATGTTGTGAAAATTACAATCTCTCCCCAGGAGATACCCCCACGGGTATATCTTGCAGCGGGTACTGCTGCTGTGGAACAGGCTCCCCATCCACATGAAACAAAGTTTGTCCCTTGTTCATTTTCAAGCAAGCTTAGATCTGTGGATGGGAGATAGAAAATTTAACCCATTACTAACCCCTGTGCTACTAATGTACAGAGACAGCTCCTAAATGTTTTATCCTATACATGGGTCCCCTCAAATTATCTATGGTATGATCTCCATTTATTCTCATTAAGGATAATAGGTTCATAGGTTCATAGGTTAGTACTAGGCTAACTGCCCTTGCGAGCCATTTTAAGCCTAGTCAATTATCCCTTGTGAGACTTGAACCCTGTACCTTGTGTTTGTAAGGCAAACACCTTAACCATTAGGCCACCCTCCCAACCCCCAATAATTATCCAACATGGGATGGGTAAGGCCAGTCTATAACCAAATGAGATAGGTTGGTTTACATACAAAAAGTGAAACTGACTAGGCTTAAAATGGGCTGCAAGGACAGCTAGCCTAGTACTTACTTATAAAATTATGAAAGTTTATTTACACATCCTGAATCTCCAAGTGTCTGTGTCAAATGAGGTCACCATTTTCCAGAGAGAGTTCTTATCTCAGTGAAAAATGTCCTGTGATGTGACGTTTACAGATCTAGATTATCTTGACAGTGGTAAGCAGATTGAAAATGACTGGGAAGTCCATTAGATAAGAAAAATATTCTAATGAGCAGCGTTTCACAAGGAAAAGACAGAAGGTTGCACATGACAATTCAATGTAAATTAAATGTGGTTGTAAATCCCTTATGTCAATATTGCTAAACTTGGAAAGCTGTCATGAGTTTGGGGAACTTTTGCTAGAAGTTGTGTTTTCACCCCTTTCTGTCCATCTAGGGTTCTGTTTTACTGCAGTAACCCTGAGAAATTTGGTAATGTGGTTACTGTGGTTATTAGTATATGACTTTACTCCCCCTGGGACTTCATTTTTTAAGCTGTTCACAGTAAATTTGTACAGATTCATCCCTTGGCATAATATTTGTACTCATCCTCAAGTGATAACCTTTTTAAATGGTATTTAAAAACATAATAAGATAGAATATTTTAGATAGCAAGCAGTGTGCTCAGGAATTTATATTCTAGTTGGAAATACGGTAATAGTACCATCTGGGTAATAAAATTAGCTTCTCAGTGGAACTCAGTTCAAAGAGTTGTTGTAGGTTTGCTGCTGCTGTTAGTAGGACAGAAGAGGGAAAGCTAATAATATGTTATTTAGTCATTTGTCTTTACTAAACACCAACATTTCTTCATAATTTGTGCAGTCTGAGGTTACTAGCTGCACAGCCACTTTCCAGCTGAGCTCTTTTTGCCAATATTAGCTCAATGTTAAGAAGTTATGCGGTTTTACACACGATTCTGTCTTGCTTCATTATGTAATAGTGACGACATTCTCCTGACCATTAATAGTTCATTGGCACAATTTACAGGTATGTCATGCTAGAATAGTATCAAAGACCAGAGTGTATGGCTAGAGAAGGTACTTTGCTTATTATGCCTCTCCCATCACTGTAGAACACTTCAGGAATAGCACTGACATAAAGTCGGTATGCATTAATGCCAAATTAAGAGTCACCATCATCACTGCAAACTTTGTGTCTGTGCATGTGTATGTGTGTGCATATGTGTGTGTGTGTGTGTGTGTGTGTGTGTGTGTGTGTGTGTAGTTTTTTTGCAAAGATATTTTCTTTTGACTGTCAAACATTGTTACCTGTAAGACTGATAAATTAAAGGAAACATTTAAATACATTACCTATTTATTTGTTATGAGTATGGTCTCCCATTATCAAGACTGCAATGTTGCTCTAATACTACATGAACAACAGATTGCTGAAAATAAAATATGTAGATTTGTTTTGCTGATAGACACCTGTACATCACTATAGCCTTCTTAAGGGTTTTGACTTGTTTCTTGTTAACAACAGAGACACTGTTTCTCAGTTATTTCCTTTTCAAAATCCTTAAATGGGGTTAGTGCCCTACTTTAAAACACAAGAGACAATGTGGATAACAGCCTCGCTTTTATCAAATACCATTTTAAAACTTAAAAAAAATACAGAAATTGAGTAGGCTTAAAATGGCCTCAAAGGCAGCTAACCCTAGTACTTTCTCATGAACCTTTGAGCCTATGAAAACTTCAGTAGATGAACGAGCATTTTCCAAACTGGACACCTCTGTTTGACACAGTCTCCCATATCTTCCAAATGAGGCATCCAGCAACTGTTACAGAGATAATGGTTAATTTGCACATACAGTAAATGTGTACTGAATTCATTTGTATACTACTGTTGTTTTTATTTTTTCTTCTGCACTGCTGAAGTCTGTTTTTGTTTATATTTTTCTTTTACACTTAACAGATTGTAACATTGTATGTACTTTTTGTTGTATTTAGTGCAGCCTTGTTACTTTCTTCATCAGTATGCCATTTGGGTATTTGAACAAGAGTCCTCTTAAATTTGTATCTGTATGCTAAGAGCACCTGAAATATGTACCACATTATATAGGCTATATGTTATCCTAATGATGAATAATAAACAGTGCACTGATATCACTTTTTTTTTCACTTTGTTGCCTTTGTGGTTCAGATCATGGCTAAAAAGGGTCTGCCGACCACTTCACTTACTTGGTTATGAAATGTGTATATTTATTTATGCACATGCACATACTTGTGTACAGATGTTTATCACTCCCGCTCTCATGACTCAGACGTACAGTATCACAAGGCATATTAATTTGGGCTTTTGTCACTGTCAGAAATGCTGGATTAACTAGAAATACAAAAACAAACAAACAAAATAACTTGTAAGCCTGCTTGCTGCCTGAGAGTTCCTGAAAAATGACAAGATGCTCTGAATAATGAAACCAGGTAAGGGGAGAGGTATGGTGTTTTTTGAATCAACAGAATATTCTAACATAATGTCTGGTGTGTTATATGACACTGAAACCTATTCACCTGTATTGAGTAACAAAATAAATATATCTTACCAAAGAATTGACTCTTATTTATTAGATCAGAGAATAAGTCCTGAATTATAGAACACCCTTAAAGTAAAGAACCCTACAATTCCAATTATATTCAGCACCCCCAAAATCCAAAGGAATGTGAACCATCCTCCATTTTGAGCCATAGTGGCTGCCCAGGGGGTCAAAAACTTGCCCCTTGGCAGTTATTATGGATAGGTGGCTAACACCAATATATAAAGAAGTTCCACATTTGATTATAGAGTCTTGGAATTTTTTTGGAGATTAAATGCTGAAATATGGGATCAGGAACTTATCTTTCTTACAATAGATGTCATGGACTTATTTATGGTCATCCCAAGGAAGCAAGGATTAGAGAGGCCTTTTATAACAGTATTGTCCAGTATACCTCATTTTCAATTGATAAGATCAGTTTAATTTTAGAACATATGAGTATGGCCTAGAAAACAACTTTATTTACTTTGAAGGTGAAATCTTTAAACAGAACCGAGGAGTAGCTGTGGGGGCCTCTTGTGCCCCCATTTTTGCAAGTCTTGTTTTACTGAACTGGGAGAACAGTTTTGTGTTTAATTCTGAGTTCTTTACTAACATATGAATGTATGTAAGGTTGTTGGATGATATATTTGTTCTTTGAAGTGGGTCTGAAATACAGATACCTAAGTTAATTGAGTATTTGAATAACACTTCTAACTATCTAAAATTTACTTATGTTAGGAAGGATGAGCTTAATTATCTTGACACTGTCATTTCTTACAATGACAGAGGATTTAAATCTCAAGTATCATGTCTCAATTTTTCTAGTTGCCACCCCCTAGTCCAAAATAAAAGTTTGGAGAAAGAACAGTGTATACATATAGCAGGGATGACCTCCCAGAGTGAAGATTTAGGGGGAGAGCTTGACAATGTGGTTAATATGTTTTTAAATAGTGGTTATCCTAGCTCCTTGGTAAAAAGTATTAGACATCAAGTAGAAGGTGAATGGGGTGCTAGATATAAGCCATTATTGGGTATTAAGTTACCCTCTAATATCCAGACCCCACTAGCAAACAAATATGAAAAAGCAATAGTAGTTCAATATAGTTCTCAGTCAGTTGAAATTAAGAAGATTATTCAAATAAACTGGAAAATTTTTAAGGTTAGTTCTAATATGCCTAATCACCTAGGGGGAGAGCCCCTATTCATTCACAAGATTGTTTGAAGGAGGGTCAAATAGTCAGGGATTCGAACATGAAAAGAAAGGCACTATAAAGTGTGGTATATGCAATCAGTGCTCATTTATTCTTGAAAAGAAAAGTCTGGTTTTAGAAAACTGTGGTCACTCTGTATTTCTGCAAAGGCAATTGTCGTTCAAAACTAATGGTGTATCTTGCTACATGTACAGGATGCCCTGCATTTTATGTAGAGAAAAGTGAGTGCAGCCTTTGTAAAATAATACACGAACACTGTTATGATATTTCTACGCACAATGAAAATAATGCTTTATTTAAGCATTCAACTACTTGTTTGTCTTTTTCACAGTTTACATTTGCAATTTTGGATCAATTCACTTTAAACCCTGAGGTGGGGATGTTAAAACAGCATTAGAGAGTAATGGACTTAGATGGCAACTTAAGCTACGTGCCATGTATTATCCTGGAATTAATGATTGCGCATCTATTCAGCCTATTTTGATGTTGAGAATAGCTAAACTACAGTAAAAATTCACTTAAATAGTGATTTTTAAAGTATATTTTTTAAGTTTCTATAAGTCTTGCATTGATTTAAGTCCTGTTTGAATTTTAATTTGTTTAGTCATTGTATTAAAGTTGTATTTTATGTCTTTAAATCTTACAAGCAGTTAGTTAAACTAAAAACCATATAAATTGCAGTGTGTAGTATTATGGGACATTCTGATGAAGTCCTGCTTGTGTGAGGATAAATGTCCTTTTTTATACTTTATATCTTGTTTGGGAATTTCCTTGGACTCTGGCTCTAGTGTTATTTTATTTTAAGATTTGGTTTTACTGGAACAGTAACGTGTGTTTTTAAATTAAACGGTTGAAAAATATTAATTGTTGCTGATGTATAAATTTGAGGTATTGATCAGCTGTAGACCTATATGAATAGTTATTTGTTTTATAATTGATTTATTTATTGTTTTAAAACTAACTAAAAATTAATTAAAAAAAGTTTGGTATTCAACAATTCTTATGAGTTCACACCTCATTTGCATCTTCAGTGTGCCCACAGGGCTGAATCTGCACTAAAAGGTAACCATGTAGCTAGGGAATTTGAAAGTGTGGAGACTGTTTTCAGTCATGCTTATTCCTCCACTTGTGAGAATGTAGGTATATGTAGACTTTGGACTGCTTTTTCTTTAGTGGGTATTTTAGTTGCACTGGGCAGGTTATTTTATAAACTGCATAAGTATATATTACAGATGTCAGTCATATCAGATATTGAGGCCATTGCTGGACAACCATACCTCTCAACCATACAAATTCCTCCGAATCTACTGTTTTTTAGGGTACAATAATGGGGTGGCACAAATTCCCAGTGGTGCCTTCAGTTCCCGATTTCTTTTAACCTTGAGCACTGGAGTGTCATACATGCTTATATTTAAGTAACAATGCCATTTACTCTGTTAAAGGTACAATATAATCAACATAGATCAAGTTCAAGCCTCTACAAACATTCAGGGCTTGTGTGTAAAGCTTGACTTGCCTCAGTTCCTCTTACCAAAGTGTGAAAAGTCAACAGCAATCAAAGCATTCTTTACCTCTTCAAGTTGATCAGAAGAAATCCATGCAAGAGAAAACTCGCTGACACCCTTCGAGTTAATGGAGCTATTTGTGTACTTCAGGTCAGCCTTGTAGAGTTGTTAAAATGCCCATTAATGCTAGCAAATGGATGTTGAGGCTGAGAGTACTTAAAGTCATACGTGTTGACAATTAGAAGCTGATTTACAACAATCACATAAAACAAACAACTTAAGTAACACTTTTCCAATGTATTAATTGCCCACAAAAAAATCGTACTTTGGCCTTTATATTGATGTGACAATAATACCAACCCAGCTCCTCAGCAGTACTACTTTCTCTGCTTAAGTATTAAATACTCAAAAAATAAGATTGGTTCTAAGTATGCAAAATCTGAGTATAAGTAGATGAAGACAGAAGGGACCATGCAAGTGAGATAAAGTAAATTCCCCATTACCCTAAAGATAAATATGGGTCACTTTGTAATGATTTACTGTGCTGCAGAAAAGCAAGAGACATTATATAAGTAATACAGCTCAACTTCATGGAGCTAACACAGGCAGACTTGGTATCAGAAGCATCATACTATTTTTACTACAGTCCCAATACACGGCTTTAAATTCTTTTGGGGCAAGCCAGATTTTACTTGAAATAAATATTCAGAGTGCAAGTCAAAACTTTCTATAGAGTCTCCATTGGTTGCAAACCAACAGAAACTTGTTTCTGCAAACACAACACGATTTGCACAATGTACTACAACAGTTTTCAATTTCTACTGCAGCCAAGATCATTGCTTAAAATTTTAAGATTGAAAAGCTCCAGTAATTTTCTCACCTGGCCTGAAGTATCCATGCTTATATTGTGTAGGAAAGACAACCTAACAATACACAGCAACAAATAGCAGACCGTACCATGTGGGAGATAAGAGAATAACTTTTATTCAGCTGGCGTGATGTTTTATGCGTTGCAAAACCATAACTCTCCAAATTGTGGGAGGTGAACTTACTGAATCAATTTTTTTTCTCTCTCTTGTAATTTCAGATTTTGGGATAAATCTGTTTAGAATAAAATAATCAAATAATAATGCCAGACATTACATTTAAGCACATCAATCTTATTCATCGTAAAATGTGTGCTAATGTAAGTAGTATTGATATATCAACTTTCTTAGCTCATATCATAAACATTTTTAAAAGTGTTCCTGAGTTGAAACTAAGGATAACACTGTCCCTCTTTATGCAAGACAGTTCCTGAGTTTGGCATAATGGTTAAGGTCTTTCTTCAAAGACACAAAAGTAGTTTTGATTCTGACCTTGGGTTATTGACTAGACTGAAAATGGCCCTTCAGGGCAGTTAGTCTGGTATTCACCTATGAACCTATAAGCTGTGCTCTGTAAAAAAAAAAAAAAAAAAAAACAGCAAATGTCCTGGGATTTTAGGACAAAAATATTTCCTAAGCTTTCTCTAATTGCATAAAATACTTAATATGTATCTGACACACGATAATATGATTATGGTGGAATATAAGCAAGCTTTTTATTTGGCAAAAAAATGAAGTATGGCCCTTTGCACTTATTGTGGGAATGGTTTGTACTGTAAACTCAGATTTTCCCTAGAAAACATCCCATTTTGGGTATGTGTAAAAGTGGCAATCTTATTTTTGATTTTGTCTGTAGGTTTTGGTGGCCAAAGCAGTCATGTTTAGGCAAATGTAAAGAATGCTGGTCCACATGCATTTTATTTGAGCACTCTGTATACAGTCTGTATATTGTATGCTTACTAATTTAAGCATTTCCATATTAAACAATATCTGCAGACTTAGTTTCCATAATACAGTTTGTAAGAGGTATTGCCACTTGAATCCCCACCAAGTTCTTAAGTGGGAATTGGTTGGGGTACCCTTACAGACTTTCAGCAGGTGGCAAAAAGTTGTGGACTATAGCTTTAAAAGGGGGGTATTAACCTTATGGATACACATGCCATGGTCAGTTTCATTTTTAGGAGTTGCAGATCTTGAAAATTCATTGTTCATCTTTTCTCATGTTTCATTGCTATGCTATTCTGAAAAGCTTTTGGGATTGCTGGATGTGACAAATAATATGAAAGAAATATTTTTCACCATGATATATGACTACATTACCAGAGTCACAAGAAGTACTACTTCACTAAGTTGTTGTCATGTTTTTTTCTATCATAGACATTTGTAATTAATATTTCATGATTAAAATATATTTCCTATCATATTTTTGCAAAACTACTGAACCTTTAGTTTTTCAAGTTAATGCTAGCCTGTGTATTCATTTAAGTGATGAATCCACTTCCACTACAGTCATCAGTATATCTCAGAGGGCAAGGTAATTTGTAGAAAATGGAAGCTATGGATCCTTGGCATTAATGAAGGAAAGTATTTGCCTTAGCTGTGGTATCCTAGTGAATTAATCCAGGTTTTAAGTGCTACGTTCATTAGTATTCTTTGGTTAAAATTATTTTTTGTTTTATATAGGGGCTTTGCTGTTACTACATTGCTAAAGTGTTTCTGCTGTCTGATTTACTGTTCAGAGACCACTTGTCCCACTACATTAATGATGGAGGCAATTCATTTTATTTTTTATAAAAGAAAATTGTATTCTACTTTTATACAAGTTTGAAGTTTGATACAAGCTCAAATGTTAATGTAAATAAAACACTATTGTTCTGGCAATATTTTGAGTTTTTTGTCTTTTCTTCAATTTGCATTTGAATGTTGGTATCCCACAATTATGTTTGGGTGGGTGGGGTTACATAATTATGTATGCATATTTTATGTTAATCAGCATCCACATTTTTGGCCAGTTGTACCTACTTTTCTTGGGCCTTTGTTCAGATTTTTGATGTTTCCAGATTGAGAGGTATATGGACTACACACACACACACACACACACACACACACACACACACACACACTAGTGCACTACTTAGGTACATTTACAAGTATGTTTCTATGACAGGTTCCACACTTACTTTGATGGTCCTGGAGTAACAGCTTTTGTCATTCAGAGCTAATGCTGTCTGATGCTAGAAGTACACAGCCATTACATGCAGAAGTAAAGGTTGTGAGCATTGCCTGGCATCAAGTTTACTCCTTGTATGTGAATAGGATAAAAGGCATACCAATTAGGTGATCATCATGTTCACTATCCACTACCTGATGGCCAGGGAGAGGGCATATTGTAAATGCCTACATCTACTTACACCCACAGCAGCTGGGGTTTCCTCCTCTAACTTCTCAACTGCATGTGGATGTGGTGACCCTGCCAATGGTGGTGGAATGTGGATTCCTACCCTTTGGTGTTTCTGCTGCAGCTGTTTTCACAGGTTGACATTGTGTAGGATAACACAGACTGCAGAAATTTCAGCCCAAGTACTGGGATTGTACTGCAGGCTCCCCCCTCCCACCGATGTACCTAGGTACTGAAACCATGACTTCAGTAGCCCAAACACACGTCCCATGAAGTCTCTTGTTTGAGTGTGTGCCTCAGTATAGTGTTCCTCAGTGGGTGGATGTGTCTTTCTGATGGGTGTCATCAGCCATGGTTCCAGTGCATGGCATGCTCCCCTCAGTAAATGGCCTTGTGGGATATCACCCCTGGAAAACCACTGGTAGAGCTGTGAGGTGTGCCAGATATGGGAGTCATGGTAACTGCTGCAGTTGCCAGCACAGACATTCAGGATGATTCCACTAGCATTACATATGACCTGGCAGTTTAAGGAGTGGGACCCCTTTCTGTTGATGTTGACCCTTCACTGTTCTGGGGTGGTGATTTAATCTGAATGTGAGTGCAGTTTGTCGCACCCAATACTTCAGAGAAGTGTGCTACAGTGTAGAACTCTTGCATAGTTCTAGCTCTCTCCTTGAGGATATGGTGGAAATATATAGTCATTGGCATGTTGGAACATAGCATTCAGGAATGGTGTAGAATCTTGGATGCTGATTCCTTTGACCTCCCCAGAATGTCCCATGTGGTTCTCTGAAAAAGTTACGTAGGTAAAATTCTAAATGCTACACATTCCGTAGTCTCCACAGGTATTAGTTCTCCTCAGTTTGCCCTTGGTCTCAGCTGAGAAAGACAAAGGTTGCAGAGTTCCTGGAGTGTGTCTCTATTCATCCTGTAACACTCTAGTATTTCCATTTCATGCAAACCATGAAAAGTTAAAATCCTTTTCCTCCTTGTCTGAGGTCTATCAGCAACAGCAACAGCAACATAGACTTAAGCCTGTTGCACATACATATGAACAATGGCAGCAACATCCCCTAATATTCTTTCTTTCCTGTGTAGTTTCTGTGGCTGTATTCCAAATGTTTTGGAGTACAGGGCAGATGGCTACAAGAAATGCACATGGTTACTTTATGGCTTGCTGAATAGCTCCACCATCTTGGACTGGTTGATTAGCATATAATTCAGCTGCTATGCCCTAATTAGTATTCCATAAAGTTTACGTGGTTTGCGCAGCTCTACACTTTGTGTGGATTCTTTTACCAAATACAAATCACCACACAATCCATGACGTAAACACAGTGTGACCGAACTGTGCAGAATGTATTGAATCAAGCCAGTTGCTGAGAATAGTAATCATGGATCAGTGTAGGTTTTAGAAAGTAGGCAAACATTTGACAATATTAATAAAACCCTTATGATTTAAAAGAATGCACTGGACAGTAATAAAATATTAATGTTAATAGGATTGAATGTAAACAAATTGACAGAGTGAATTGAGAATTTATAAAGAAGTCTCTTGCAGTGGTGAACCAGTTTAGCTCATCGTCTTATATGTCACACAGCCAGTCTTGACTTGCTCAGTGTACTATTAACTCATGAAGAAGAGGGGTCCTGTACTCTACCAGTCTCTTACGTATAGAAACATTGATAATATGCTGGAATATAAAGGGATAAGAGTGTGGACTCTAACTGAGAATTGTGCAGCATCCTGCAATCTTTGTCTTTATTCTCTTAGATTTCACTTGCACCCTTTTTGTGCAAGTGAACTGTTCATTTAACCAGACCAAAACTCATCCTTGGAAAGAGTAGCATCTACCTAGTTCTATTTCCTGTTTAGAATGAATAAATAAGTACATATATGACAATATGGTTCTGGTGACAAACTACTGACCAGTACTAGGTACACTGACTGGGAAACCCTGTATCACATATAATCACTGGATGGCTGTAACTCACCTAGCACATGAACAGAATGTGAACCATACATCCCCCCTGATGTGGAGGGATGCAGTTTCTGAATTCTATGTAAAGTGTTCATTTTGAATTGCTGGGCTATAATCTCCTAAGGGCTTTAATCTGTTAGTCCGCCATGGCCATTTCTTGCCATAGCTCACCTATTCAATAGTCATTGCCACCCAAGGAGAACTCAGTGGTTGTATATAGTGCCTAGGTGAATAAAAGAACCCCTCCTTTAATCACCGATGTCAATTGCTAGACTAATTTATTTGATTATGCACATACACAGCTTAAAGTACGTTTTATACCTACTCGGTCAAACAGTTACACACTCTTAATTTTATGCACTCAAATCAACAAATCATCATGGGCAGTAGTAGTCACATGACCAGTCAGCAGTGCAGCAAACACATGGATTGGTATATCAGATACTACACATTTGGGTCCATAGTCCACCTGTTACTCAAGTGTACCTTAAACAATGTGTGGCAAAATTCAGCAGCTCCATTAATTCATAATGTGTAATGTGTCAAAAAATTAACTTGTGATCTATACTCTATTTATTTAAATTTGGTTACTGGGGTGGAATGCTGATCAAGTAATGACCAGTTTAATGCTCAGCCTGGGTTGCATCTTAATGTAACAAAACAATGTACAGTATACAAATAACACTGGTTTTCATTTATGAATAAGCATAGACAATCTGAAAAAATAATGTATACACAGAAGATATAATAACCCTAACATATGTACAGTTACATGATTGGAATAGAAAATGGTGAATAGAATCAAAGTAGGAGAAGTAGAAGTGATGGAGATATGGGTAGTAGCTGCTAGATTAGGAAAACTAATAGAGACCTGTATGATGAAAGAGGAGAATTGGATTGCATGCAGTGGGTTCAGAGCAGTAATGGTGAGGTAAGCTGAATTACAGTTTAAGATGAGTGAGTTAAGCAGGTGGATCAGGAATATAGGAGGTAAAGGTACTGCCACTTGGAGATATCAGTTTGTGACATGTCTTCCAGATGGGAAGATACTCTTCCCATTTTGAATGGTTATAAATGAAAAGCATGTTCATTAATAAATTTGACATTGAAAGTAAAGCATGCTGATACATGGAAGAACAGTAGTATTTCCAAATGTGAAAAAAAAAAAAAAAAAAAACAAGTTTGATATAAAATGTAATGCAGCACAAACTACTGTTGAACTGTAACAAAACTGTCATGTTCCACATTTAGGTTATATGAGCCGCTGGGATATTATGTTTAATAGCATTGTTATATAAAGCCAATCCCCTTTCTTTTTTCCTGATATAAATGACTGCAGAATGTGTGCAGGCACACTAATTAAGACTTGTCTGTTTCTTTTAACAGTGAGAATTACTTGGTGAGATGGGGAAGTAAAGGTTTTCCAAAGGAAATAGATATGCTGAACAATTTAAAAGTGGTTTTCACAGTGAGTATCAAACTTTTCTATGCATGTATTTTCATTTGACGTCTGTTCTTATAATGTGCTACCAAAAATGTACTTAACATCCGCAGTTTTCTGTATTTCCTTCTACTTTTAAGCAGTTTTGTTTGTTATAGCAAGCAAATTAAACAAGTAACTGTTTTTTATTTTTATTTGATTTAGTCTGGCAGTCTGCATGACTCTTCCCTCCTCAGTGGTTTTGGGATGTAAGACATTAAAAATAAATGTTCTTGAGGATAAGAGGGAGGTACAGGCAGTGAGGTAGACATGTGATCAACACTGCAGAACCAGCAAAGCTGGAGAGGTAGGACTTTCAAAAAGAGATGTGCAGAAGCATTAAGACTGCAGTACAGAGGATTATGATTGGGTCTCTGGTTAATGCCAAGTTATTATGAATTTAAGACATGCAGATCTCATATGAATGTCATTAGGTCAACACTAGGCTAACAACCAGAAGGGTCTTTTTAAGCCTAGCCGAGTTCTGATACCCTTGATAAGTGTAAGCATGGGCCTGGGAGATGAACCATTTACAGGTTACCTGTTTGCATCAGAGACATAGGTGCCAAACCAGAGATGAATTTTCGTTTTCCCATCCAGTTGTCCAAATTGCACTTGAATTGGATTAGGGAGGAACTCTGTTTCACACGGAGGAGGAGCCTGTTCCATAGACGGGGTAGTCTCTGGGATACATACAGTGTAATACTGTGTTTCTCTCAGATGAAATATAATCATGTATGACATAGTGAGGCTTGTCTTGCAAGCACTTAAATTATTCAGTTTTGCACAGTTACATTCCATGTTTCGCCATCTGCTGTAGTTGAACATGTGTTGAGAGACTAAAATTCAAATTCTGCTCTTGGTGCAGCAAACATCGTCCAGCATTGAAAGTGACTGACTGCCTGACACAGTGCACCTGCTTCATGTGAGGAAGGTACCTGAAAGTAAATACAAAAGCAGACTGTAATAAATGTACACTCATACGTTGTACAAGTTCTGCAGCTCTGCCTACCTTACTGATAGGTATTTTTTCTCTGATATCCTTTTCTTAAAGGCCTTTGAAGCTGCCAAACATAATGAATTGAATGCATATGCTCTAGATCTCCCTTCAAAGCTGGTTTAAAATGGGATGGGATGGAGGGTGGTGAACAGTCAGCATGGTATAAAAAGAGCCTCCATCCAGTTCACATTTTTTAAACATGGTAAATCACCTATGCTTAACATGCCAATTAGTATCCCAAGGTACCTGTGCTTACATCTGTATATCCTCTCATATTTAGTCTGTTTTTCTATCCCAAGGTATCTGTATGTATAACCATGTATTTTCTCCTTTTTGGTCTATATTCCACTTCAGTAAACATAGCCAGTTCTCTTGGAAACAGCCAGCTAACTAATGTTAGCCTAATGGGTTGCATTCAGAAAGTCCTGCAGAATGCCAGCAGATAATCCAGCCGAGAAAAATGCACATATCTCAATAACCCCATCTCATATTAGCTTTAAAACTACATACCTAACTGACCACATCTTTTCAGTCCCTTTGGGCTGTCTTCTGGACCAGTCTTCTAACATTTTTTTTATGTTGGTACCCTTTAACCCAATGATTCTCTTTAGTATTTTGTATACAAGTCACTTTCCACACAATTAGCTTAGAACTAAACCAACATTATTGTCTGATTTTGACTCAAAGATGGTCTGAAACTGAACAAGGGAATAAATGTGTCTGGTACCGACTTCAAGAATAAACCATATTATAAGTCATCTTCGACCTTCTTTTTTCTCATTTTCTACATAGAGGTTGGAGTGTTGTATTAACCGCTGCCATCTTTCTAAATTCAGTGCCATTGTCCTACCTTCTTCATTGGTCATGCCTAAGTATCACAGGTCGTATCTCATGTAAACCAGCCATCTCTTTGTTGGACATCCTCATTTCTTCTTGCCTTCTTCCTGCCTCTCTCAAATCTTCTTCACCAGATTGTATTCTACTTTCCTGCACATGTGCCTGAACAGCAATCAAAACTACTTTGTCTTCTACTCTGATGTCCTTCTTTCTTCATCTATCCCACAGTGTGCATCATTCCACTCATTTTATGAACTTCATCTTCATCACCTTTAGGTTCCTCAACTGCTGTGCCTTCACTGTCCAAGTTTCTATACCATACAGTAGTACTGGTCACACCACTGTTTTGTACACCCTTACATTTTAGCTTCTTTGGCATTCTTCTGTCACACACTACCCTTAACACTGTGCCAGTTGGCTGCAGCCTCTCTGATTCTAGCTTTGACCTTGTCAGTCACATTTCCTTTCTCCTCAACCATCCCTTACACATATTTGAAACTGTTAGCCTGTTTCACCTTTTTCCTTCTGTTTCAGTTTTCAGTTTCTTCTGATTACCCCATTTGCTACCATGGCACCTCTCTTGTCTGTACTCAGTTTCATCACATGTGCCTTCAGTTTTGCATTCCATTCCTCTGTCATTTGCTGAAGTTCTTTTTCAGAATTTGCTTATAGTGCCACATCATCTGCATATATTGGCTCTGCTAATCTGTCCCCTTCGATTTATTTGCTAAAATGTCAAAAACTGTGTGCTCAGAGATGAACCGTGATGCACACTCAACCCCACTGGAAACCCATCTGTAATTCTGAATGCTGTTTATACTTTTGTCACCGAGTCCTTATACATAGCCCGTATTAATTATACTGGCGTTTCTGTAACGTTGAACCATCACAGGACTACCCAAATCAGATTTCTTGGGACCTCATCATATGCTTTCTTCATGTCTTGGAATCCCCTGTTCAGCTCTTTCCTCAGCTCCAACTTCTTTTCATCTGTCTGTCTCATTGTAAACAGTGGGTTGGATATGCTGAATCCTGATCTGAATCCAAACTGCTCATCTCCCATCTTACTTACTACTACTGTGAGGATTCAGCAATCCCCTCTCCAAATTTTCATGCAGTGTGCCAGGAGATTGTTACCTTTATACTGCCCACAGTTGTGAATGTCCCCTTTGTTACTGTACACTGGCACTAGTATTAGTATGCTTGTTCTCCAGTCATCTGGTATGTGCCTTTTTCTCCATACTGTGAGTACCCTCTCTAGCCATTTCTCCCCTAACTCACCCAACATTTTTATCATGTCTGCTGTGACCTAATCTGAGCCTGCTGCTTTCCCCAACTTAATTTTTATTAGTGCTTTTCTTACTTTATCTTCCTCATATTTCAGTGTAAGTTGTGTCTGGGTCAGTGCAGCTTCTGTTTTTTTTTTCATTCAGAAGCTGCTGCAAGTATTCCTTTTATCTGTCTTTGGTGTCCCATGGGCTGGTGAGCAGGTTGTTGTCATCCCTTGTAAAGGCTGTGTGATGATTACCTTGTTTATTTTCTTGTCTTTGTTTTTAAACCAGATACTGTGTCTTTGTGCTATCTGCTGATCACTTTCCAGAAGCTAGTAGATTGCCTCCTGTGCCTTGTTTTTTTTCTGCTGAGACGTCTCTCTTAGCTCATTTGTTAGTCAACAAATATTCTTTCATAGCCTGGTCTGTCTTTTCTGTCTTTCACTTTTTTCAACAACTCTTTCTTTCCACATGGCATTCCACCACCACCTTTCTTTAAATACCTTATTTGCATATCTGTTCTATAGTTCTCACCCATGTTGTTGTGAGACTCTTCAATTCACATTTTTCCTTTTCTGCCTGAGGTACTAGAGCCCTAAGTATTTCCTTGAACTGTTATGCTTTCACTCCAGTCAACTTACAGATCTTCAGCCTAGTCTATGTTGACCTTAGATCCTTCTCTGACAAATGCTTATAGCGGATTGTGGCCAACACTGGTTTATGCTGTGGGATGACTGTTTCACTAAGGATAACTTTTCAGACCTGATGCTGTCCCAAATGTCCTTTCCTCAATTGGAGGAAGGCTGCTGGAGTTGCAGGTTGGCCACTCTTGCATGTGATCTTGTGATTGCCTCTGTTGCTAAAACATGTGTTGGTCACCATCAAGCCATTTGCCAAACAGATTTCTAGAATGGTTCCTCTTTCATTATTTCTGTTGCCTCACCTGTGGAACACAGGCAGTCCTTATATCCTGTTCTGTCTGTCCTGATATGACCACTGAGTTCACCTGTTATCAACATCAACTCATATTCTTCTGCTTTATCTAGTAGCTCCTGGAACTGCTGCCTGAATGCAATATTTTCCTTGCTATCACAACCTTGCTGTGGTGCATAGGCTGAGATTACAAATACTACCCTAGTTTTACACTGCAGTCTGATTGCCATGAATATATCACTAATTCTGCTGGCACCTATCACTGATTCTAAAGAGTATCCCTCACCACAGTTTCCACACCATCACTAGTCTGTCCTGAATAACAGATTTTGTGTCCCATGCTGCACTGCCCTTCTTTCTTGTCTCCTGGATACACAGGATGTCCTGCATCTATCATCATAGGTTTGGAAGCACTTACATTTTATAAGTGCGAATAACCCAGAGGCAAGCAGAACATTTGCATATTACCTTCCATCCATCATGGACAAGGGTCCATCTCATCCACTTCCAGTTCATCAGACTTGTGAGCTTCTTCAAAGCAGTCATTGCTGCCTGCCCAGCCTGTCTTACTGCTTCCTTCAGCTTAGCTTTAGTTACTTCATCTTTTCTTTTGGCAGTCTTACAACGCCTTCCTCATTTCATTTCTTTGTCAAAAGTGATAACCACATTAGGCAGTGCTGGTGGTGTAAGGGGATAAAGTCCTGACTACATTTCACATAATTTGAATTTTATATAGTAGTTTTCTTGGTTACAGGGTGGATCAGTTGTGCCTTACTGGAGGGGAGGGGTGAAGCCGATCACACTGCCAGTATCCCTTGGAGGATGGGTGGTGACACAGAGGAGCAGCCTGGGGTCTCGAGTTATGCTTACCAAGTGACCAGTGAATGGTGGTCTTCAAAATATGTGGAAGCATACATTCAGAAAGGTAGGGCATTGTAGGTTCAGTGTTGAAGTGGTTTGCTTGTCCCCCCTCAGGGGGTGTGGTTAGGTCATTCGGAAATGCTTTCATTGCCAAGATGTCAGAAGAACACAAAGCACTTTCATGGTTACTTGAATTATTACTCCCCCCTCCTCCCATACAGCTCTCAACTCAGCTGTGTGTCTAATTCCTGGAGAAGAAGAATGAATAGACACTGTACATGTGAAAGCAGGCTTAATGCTCAACCGCAATGGGGCAAGAATAACAAAAAAATGATAAACACATACACAGCCACTCTGTTTTATTAACTGCTGGTAGCATGACTAAAGGCCTGATGTGTCTTTGGAAAGGAATGTCAATTCTTCTGAGATGTAGTCTTATTCAACCCAATAAACAGGATGTTATACAAGTAGTACTCTATAACTTTCATATCTGTTTGTTGCATTGTCCTTACTGTAAAAAAGATAAAAACATTTTGAATATTGTTTATGCTGCCACACAACCAATGAATGTACATTTGTCAATGTCCTTACCCTCAAATTTAATAATGAACAATACCTTATTATCTGAATGAATAGGCATCAGTGAACTACTGCCTTTATGTTAGCATTTGATAACAGAACTTCTCCTTTTCTAAACTGCTGTTCCCAAAGCATCATCAGGAGATTTTTAACTAATGAGTCTTCATCCATTAAATCACCATTCAGTATTGCCTATTTCAGAGAAGATAAATGTTTTTTGAGTTTGAATTATCTTCACATTATCTCGAGTACCAAACAAATAAGTGATTTTTTTCATCTAAGTATATGCCGGTGATGGGAATGGCCTGTGCGTCCTACCCACTTTTACAGTGGCAATTTCACACTATGTTTAGTCCTTACTTTGCTGTCTTCAAATGTGACGTCCTATAACTGATTGTTATACACAGTTTGAAACATCATAGAAAATTCTGTTGTCAAGTCTTTATTAACAGCTTCGTGGGATACATTCCTTTACAAAAGACCATTGTGCCTGTTATGACTGGGGTAGGGAATCTTCTCATATTAAATCAAACGCATAAATGAAAAGTGTGTGTGTGTGTGTGTGTGTGTGTGTGTGTGTGTGTGTGTGTGTGTGTGTGTGTGTGTGTGTGTGTGTCTGTGTGTGTACACCCTAATGTCAGATATGCATACATAAAAAAAACAGTTCAGACAAATATCACCCACAGTTATACCCAGGACACTTCAATAAACTGTCCTCCCCGGTAGGCTGAAGATTTAAGTTTTATCTTCTGCTTTCAAATTGACCTTGCCATACAGGAAAATTACGTTTGTGTAGTGCATACCTCCTCGAGCCTCAGTAATCTGAAATAGTAACACATCCAACCTTGCCCATGTCCACTAGCCCAGATAAATGCATTTGCTCAAGTTAATATAAATATACCCACATACTTAGAAACCATGTAAGTTACCTTCTGATAACACTCTGGCATATATGGAGAAGCATGCCTTCTTATTTTCCTCATATTTTTTTAAGTAAAAATCATATTTGCTAATCATTTTTGTCAACCTTCTCCTTCTTTCTGACTCCTTCCCAGGGTGTGTTCAGCAGGGAAATTACATCCACATATACTTCTTTTATAGTTTCCTGTCTTATCTTTTTATTCAGCTGGGAACTGACAGGTTCAGCAGTTGCACATGAAGTTTGGACCCTCACACTATCAATTGCACTGTTGTCCTATTTCGTACCACTGAATTTGACTGCTCTGAATGACTTCTGATAGCCAGTGATATTGCTGTTTTGTTGAAGCAGCTGCTATGATGTTTTAGTTTGTTTTACTTTACCTTACCTCAGTACTTTTAGTCTAAGCAGCCGCGGTGGTGCTGCAGTTAGCATTGCCTCCTCACAGAAAGAGGTTCTCTGGTTCGATCCTTGGCTGGGGTGCCTTCTGTGCGGAGTCTGTATGTCCTCCCTGTGGTCGCGTGGGTTTCCTCCGGGTGCTCCAGTTTCCTCACACATCCCAAAGACATGCTGTAGGTGGATTGGACACTCTAAATTGGCCCTAGGCGTGAGTGTGTGCCTTCTGTGGAAGGCTGGGCGTCAGGCTGGCAACGCAACACTGTAAAAACTCCACTGCCAATCATGAGTGGACAGGTGATCCGCTGTGGTGACCCCTAACCAGGAAAAGCTGAAAGAAGAAGAAGAAGAAGAAAAATACTTGTTTGGTAGATCTCATAGACTGTTTATCTCTTCCTTGTCCAGACAGCTTATATGATTATATTCTTCCACCATAATCGCATCCCCACACATCTGACTCCCTCTGTGTCCTCTGTGTCTCCTGACATAATGGATCTAATCTGTGTCATCTCTGGGTCTTATCCTTTACAACCATATTGTTTTCGACATGATTAGTAAGCCTGTGTCCTTCACCTATCCCTTTAAAGATATATAACCAATCACTGTTGTACATTTTGTCTCTGGTTCCTTTTAAAATTAGGCTGGTTCCATCTCCCTCCTCTTCCCACACCTGAATATGATCTCATCTTCTTCACATACTTTGGGTCAGTCTGACCTATGTGGAACAGTTATTCTGCATTTCTTGCTGATTCAGCCTGATGTTTACTTGGCTTTCGTACCTTTGGCCTGACAGGTTGTTTACAAGACTGGAACATACTCCCAAACCAGCTATGACCTTTGGAATAGAGCCCTGCTTGATGCTGGGGTGTGAACAGCTCACTCAGTTCTCAAATGCTGATGCCTGCCTTCCTAGGGAGATCCTGGCCTGTTTCAAGGGCAGAACAAGCATGAATATGTTGGGTACCTAAAATATTGCTTATTCAATAATCAATTTATGTGGAAGCAGGCTAACTGTAGAAAAAAATCAGTTAATATGCTTATTTGTTGTGAATTAGTAGTAAAAAATCAATGTGCTAAGCCAGATAGAGTATTCCAAGTGTATGCCTGCCTGTTGTGTTTGGAATTCTGTCTGATTCTGTACAGGGCAGCATATACCTTTTGGTATGGAGAGTTCCAAATTATTTTTTGATATATATGGAGGCCTGGATATTTTTCTGAGTTATGAGGGTGACTCACAGCAGCAGAGAGTAAGAACCAAGAGATATAAAGTATCACCCCGAGGGCACACCCATGACATTCTTGGTTTTTAGCAAGTATGTGTTTGGCTCTCCAGCACCTGACACCATCTCTTATTAGGGTCTATATTATAAAGATGAATGTTTACTTACCTGAACGCCTAAACATCGACCCGTCTTCATCGAACTGCGAAAACATAGATCGTCCAGAAGCGCGAAAGCAGAAACGTCAAATTGTCATGGTTGACCCTTCTGCAGTATAGCTCTGTAAGGTAAGTGTGCAATAGTTACGGACCTTAGGATTAGGGTTAGGGTGCAGGTTAAGGTAAGTGCATAGATGGTAATGTATGTTAGATTTAGTGTAGGGTTTTGTTAAGTGTATGTGTGTGGATTATTTAGTTTGTTTGGGTTTAGCTTTTTAAGGTAAGTGTGCGATAGTTACGGATATTAGGGTTAGGGTGTGGGTTAAGTTAAGTGCATACATGGAGGTATATGTAAGATCTAGTGTAGGGTTAGAAGTAGGGTTTAGTTTAGGGTTAGAAGTAGGGTTTTGATTAGTGTATGTATGTGGTTTATTTAGTTTGCTTGTGTAGGTAATATGTAGCGGGCGGTGGGGTGGGACAAGTATGACAGTTCGATTTTCTGAATTTTGTGGTTTAGGGTGTTCTGTGTATATGCACTTCGCGGAATAGGTGTTGACGTTTAGGTATTCGGGTAAGTAAACTTTTGTCTTTATAATATAGACCCCTCTTATTATGATGTTCATTAATAATTAAAGAAGATGAAGATAGTCCCTTCTATCCTTTGTGCTTTTCAGGACCATCTACTCTGCATGAACATGTCAGGAATGGCCCTACAAACTTTTCAGACTTTTGACAACAATGTACGCATGGTGCGCTGTGTTAAGAGCAAATGGCAAATTAGTTCAGGTGTCCTGGGCTATGTAGAGTGCTTGCCACACCCACATAATGCTTGTATTGTACCCCTGGAGAGCAGAGCTTAAGCCACTACATTTCCACAATTTCATATACTTCATTGTCAGCCCAGGTCCTTTCAGAGCTCTCTTACCAGCAGTGAATGTATCTGGGCTAAAAGTATTGCACGTGCACGCGCACACACAGACACACACACACACACACACACACACACACACACACACACACACACACACACTCTGATTTCCAAGAAGGGCCAATAAAATAATACATTTTCAGTGCCCTTTTACTGTAGTATTGTACCAATAGTTGGACCAATCTTGCACAAACAGGATACTGTACTCTTAAAAATGAGCTGACTATACCATTAACACAGGTTAGTTGTAACTGAACTGTTTCTCTTCAAAATAGGTAGATTATGATTGTTGTAATTCCCAGTTCTGGGTGTAATTGCCCTTTTATAAATTAATAACTGGTCAGCTACAAGTGTTTGAATTTGAATAATGGAACATTTGCTTAAATAATAGGCAATGCACCTTTGAAAATTAGTTATACAGGCAAATATACTCTTGCAGAAGAACATATAAAATCAAAGTTTTGAACAGGCAGATTGCATTATATAAATGATACCAACTACTTGGCCCTGCTACTTCCACTAGCTGAAGATAAAGGTAATCTACATATCTCTGACATTATATGAGCATTTAGCAGTTGCAAAAGTGTTACATGCAAAATTTGTAGATATGTGCTCACCAGCTCTAGGCAGCAGCAGCTTGTCTCTGTTCTAGTTTGCAGTCCATGAAAAGGTTTCCTCACTGCTTACAGTGCATAAAGCAAACAGTACACACCAGACAAAATGCAAAGACTAACAGAACCATAATGCTGCACTGAACATTTAGTCATATCACTTAAAGAAACTCCAGAGGGGTGTCCTGAGATGAGGCCGTACTGGAAAATATTCAGTTAGCACTGTCCTTTCAGACAAATGTTCCCCTGTATTGCTTTTGGAAAAGGAATCCTGGTTGGGTTAAAATGCAGAATCCAAACAGCATCTTATGAATTAAAGTTTGTAGTATCATCTGAATTAAAGTTGCTTAGATTTCTAGGAAGTTCCAAACCAGTTAAGGTAATGTAGCTCCCACTGTATTTCATTGTAGAAGTACTAGACTGTAGTTTTTCATTAGACCACAAGGTGGAACTGTTTCAGGGATATAAAAGACAATTTCGAAAGTGAAAGAGGAGTCTGAGATACTAGCCGAAGGAAGGAAGACTGAAACTGTGAACTGAAGGGAAAAGGGCCTTGCAGCATGACTGGATTTTCTTCTGTGGTGCTTTGGGACAGGGAAGTGAAGTAGCAGTTTGTGTCTGTTTGTTGCTGAAACCCTAGATGATGGTATTTTATGGAATCAGGAGAGAAGGCTGAAACCAGTAGTTCTTCGCTTGCATATGATTCAGCAAGAAAAGGAGTTCCTTTGGGCCTAGTACAGAGAAGCCATAGCTGATTACCAGAGTTCTGGCAGGTGATTTTTCTGCTTTTCTCATTAGAGGAACCACGGTGCCAGTTCACTAGGATAATCTTGATGGAGTGTTGAGAGGCTCTGGCCATCTTTTTACATTTTTATAATATTATGGTTTCTCCTCCCCCTTCTAAATGCTTTGTGGATTACAAATAACTGGGATCCATATGAGCTCTAACTTGGGCCCCATCGTGCCGGCAGCAAATCTGTAAGTAGTCACTGGCCAGTGAACAGGGTACAATAGAGTGTTTCGTAGTTGGTCTGATTAGAATTTATCACGGGTGTTGAGGGTCTTAGTACTGCTCAATGACATTGCATTTTCTCATATCTGTATTGCTGCATTATAAATCTTCAGTGTTCAATGACATTGCATTTTATTTGTGTTAATACTGCTGCCTTCAAGAATTTTGCTGCTCAAAGACATTGCATTTTCTTATGCCTGTATTGTTGTATTATAACTCTTTTATTGCTTAATGACATTGCATTTTGTTTGTGTTATACTGCTGCCTTCAGGAATTTTGCTGCTCAATGACATTGCATTTTCTCATACCTGTATTGTTGTATTATAACTTTTATTGCTTAATGACATTGCATTTTTTCCCGTGTTTGTATTGATGCATTATAAAGCTTTACTGCTCATTGATATTGCCTTCTTTGTGCATGTTTGAATGTCAAGAACTTTTTCTTTTGAATTCTGGAAAAGTGGTGAATGTATGATCTGGAGTAGGGACTTCATTTGTCAGCAACCTGTGGGTCTTGGATCTGATATCGGATCCGAGCCGGCGACTATTTATACAGCTATGGATCCGAGCTCCTAGATCCGCCCCTCACCCATAATCCCCTGCCAACCCCAAATGACCTCAGATCTAGTTTGCCGCTCTTGAGTGTGTCAGCTGGATTTCGAGCTCCTGGCAATTTTTTGAGATAAGTGACTTTTTGGTCTAATCAGACTACTTTTTCAGTAGTTTAATCAGTGTGTGTGTGTTAGGTTTCCCTTTAGTCAGTTAATTTCAAAATTTTTAGTGTTTACCCTCCCCTCGCTGGTCATTAGAGTGTGCTTGCGTTTGGGGCCTAGTGTGTTTGTGTAGCTTTTATTTAGTTTTGGGCATGGCAGAGGCCCCAAAACCTATGTTTTCTAAGTGCACCGAGTGTGGCCATAAGCTCTCTCCGGCAGATGGCCACACTCGGTGTGTTCGGTGCCTTGGGGTTGAACACCTGTCATCGGGATGTATCATTTGTGCAGCGTTCAACCCCAGGGCACTGAAGAAGCGGAGGTCAAAACTGGTCCTGGCGGGACTTTTGCCCCTGGATTCGGCTTCGGCCTCTGCTACTCCTGTGGCACCTCCTCAGCCTGTGGTGGTGGCCACTCCTGCCTCCCTTCCCCTGGCTGGAATTTAAACTCCCACTAAGGTGCCGGAGGACAGGGAGGCCAGGAGGGAGAAACGGAGGGAGAAGCACCACAAGCGGCGGGCCGAGGCCTCCACTTCGGCCCCCCCCCCAGCTAAGCAGGCTTCTCCCTCCACGGTTTCCAGGTCTCCTCCTCCTCGGCTCCGATCACCTTGCTTCTCCCTGGGACCCGAGGAGGAGGAGACCCGATCTCCGTCTAGGTCATCGAGGCGGCATTCCAGGCCTGCCTCTGTGGCCTTGTCGAGATCCACCTACAGCCTGTCTGATGCAGACTTGGACCGGATGATGAGAAGGTTCATCCAGGCCCAGCTGCAGATGGGAGTGCTCCTGCCTCCCCCCCTGAAGGGGGGGGGAGCTCGACACCCTTTTTTGCTCCGATAGCGCCTTCTCCGACCCACTTCCCGGGTTCAGAGCGCTTGGAGCTGGGCAGTGTTGGAGCCGGGGTGGGTCAGCGCCAACATTACTGGGTACTTCGGATCTGACCCTGCCCTCGAGTCTGTCGGTTCCATCATTGGATCCGACCTCTCGGAGCCGTGGCCCAAACTTTGGATCCGAGGGATTCAGTGTGCCTTCGGCTCCATCCAGGTCGGAGCACACTGGTCCATCGGATCCGACGGTCTCGGCACCGGTTCTGATCCCTTCATCGGATCCGAGTGGGAGTCGGCTCTCGGAGCCCAGGGAGAGTGGCTCCCCCTCGGCCTTCGATGTAGTGGAGAGGGCTCTGTCGAGAGCATCCAGACCTCCGGCCCTTGTCTCGGCTCCACCCTGCACTCCCTCTCTGCTCGGTCAGGCTTCCATCACCCGGCCACAGGGACAGCCTGCTTCGATGTCCCAGGTTGTTCCTTTGGAACAGGACATTGCTGGTGAGACCTCCTCGGACAGCCCCCCCGAGGAAGTGCCTCACAAGCATAAGTGTAAGAGGAGGCACGTGGACTCCCCCGAGTCCTTAACAGAGGACACGGACTTGGATGAAGGGGAAGGTTCCCCAAGGTCACCCCCTGAGGATGTCTCCTTTGGAGACATCATGGAAATGCTCAGGATCAGGGGGGGAGGGTCTGCCTCCAAGGCTTCCTCCGACGAGTCCGTGTTTCTGGAGGCATTCGAAGCAGGCCCATCTACCTCTTGGGTGTCCCCTCCGGCCGACCCCCTGGTGGACCTTGTTACCACCAGGGCGTGGAAGGAGCCGGACACTGTGGAGCCAGTCCCTAAACACACGGATAGGATTTTGAGCCCCCCCCCGCAGACCAGTCCCACTGGACCAAGTGTCCCCCCGTAGATGCCATGTTGATGGCAGCAGCCACTAAGAGGGAACTAGCTCAGGAGAGTCCCTCGGCCCATCCACCGAGCAAGGAGTCCCGCTTGATGGATCGCCTTGGGAAGCGGGTATTTAGTTCAGCGACCTTCTCAGTAAGGTCCCTGAACTACATGGCACATGTCATCAGGATGCAGCGAGATTTATTAAAGAATATGCTGTTTCCCCCCGGAGTCCATGTTGACGGAGGACAAGCAGTTGTACTCCACTCGTATGGTCACTCTAAGATCTATTTCCAATACCTCTATGCAGCTGTTGTCCCACGCCACTGAGGGAGCCGCTAGAGCTAGCGGAGTGGGCCTAGTTATGAGACGCCAGGCCTGGCTCTGACATTGTGACTTTGCGAAGCCCTTTAAGGCGTCCTTTGCGAATGCCCCCTTTGATGGTTCTGCCTTGTTTGGCAAGAACGTTTGCGAGACACTTGTCCAGAGTGAGAAGGACAGGAAGACGTTGTCTGCCGTCGGAGTCCGCTTCTCTGCTCCCCAGAGGTCCTTCTCCAAGAACCAAAAGGGACAGAAGAAGATGTGGTTCCGGAAATCGCAACATTCTCAACCTGCTCCGGACAGCCAGTCCTTCCATGGCAGAGAAGGACAGGGAGGACGCCGCCCTAGAGGCAGAAGGGCCCCGAGAAACTTTGGGTCCAGAGAATCTTTCTCTGATCGGCTCACGCAACAGCCCTGAAGGGTTGCCCGACTGCTCCACTCTGGAGGCAGTCAGGGGGGCGCTTCTCGAGGCATCTGGTGGCATGGGAGTCCATCACGTCAGACCGCTGGGTGCTTCGGATTATATCCAGAGGTTACAAAATCCCAATGCAACATGTCCCCAGACTCAGGAACCTCCCCGATGTTCCACCCGGTCAGAGGGAGGCTGCAGCTGCAGAAATCCAGCAGCTGCTAGAAAAAAGAGCCATCCAACCCGTCCCCCCAGACCAGCTTGGATTAGGGTTTTACGCCAGGTTCTTTCTGGTGCCAAAAAGACGGGGGACTTGAGACCAATTCTAGACCTTTCCCTCTTGAACTTGTCAGTAACCAAGGAGAAATTCCGAATGGTCACTCTTCAATCCATTCTCCCCCTCTTGTGGGAGAATGACTGGATGTGCTCAATAGACCTTAAGGATGTGTACTACCACATTTTAATGGACAGAAGATCCAGGAGGTTTCTCTGCTTCTGGCTGGGAGCCAGCCACTATCAGTTCAGGGTCCTTCCCTTTGGCCTCACCACAGCCCCCAGGGTGTTCACCAAAGTTTTAGCAGTGATAGCAGCCCACCTGAGACTCCGGGGAATGCAGGTCTTCCCATACCTGGACGACTGGCTCCTGACCGCCCCAACAAGGCATCTACTCTGCTCAGCCATAGACTTTTTTCTCCGCCTAGCCCCCCCAGTTAGGCATCACGATCAATACGGACAAATCCTCCCTTGCTCCGACACAAGTGATAGAGTTCATAGGGGCCAAATTGGATACGAGAAGTCTGCGAGCCTACCTCACTTCAGAATGACTACAGAATCTGAGACTTCATGTGCGGGCCATCCTCCAATCAGAAGCTCCACCGGCAGAATTGGTTCTGAGGGCACTGGGCTCCATGGCAGCGGCAATAACGCTTCTTCCATGCGCTTGTCTAAATATGAGGGTACTACAGTGGACCCTCCAAGTACAATGGTCCTTTCAGCTTCTTCCTCTCAATCACCCTATCTCTATCAGCAAGGCTTGCAGGAGGGCCCTGTTATAGGTTCATAGGTTCGTACTAGGCTATCTGCCCTAGGGCATTTATAAGCCTAGCCAGAGTGTATGTGGCTTACACCACCCCTTAGGATGAGAATACTACGCCCTTTTAGGGTTTAGTTTACTATGCCTCTGTCTAGTAGTGACACAGAGATGACCCCCGGGGTAAACCTACGATCTCCATTCCACTCGTCGAAATTTCTCTTGAATAGAGTCAGTGAGGGGCTCTGCCTAACATGGACTAGGATTCTGTTCCAGAGTGTAGGGAGCCTCTGGGTTATGAATCTGTCCCTCCAGCATGTTCTATTTATTTCTGTGTTGAGGTTTAGGTCACTTGATCTCGTGGCTCTGATGGATTTGGATTTTCTGAGGTGGAGCATGTCCATTAATTCAGGATTGCAGGTCTTATGGTGGCTCCAGTCCCCAGACCTCCATACAGGCCGACCCTTCTGCGCTCCACCTCCTCTCATCATGGTGACGACGGACGCTTCTCGCCTCGGGTGGGGGGCATTGCTCAGGCAGAACAGTCCAAGGCATGTGGAACAACACAGAGACCTCTCTGCATATCAATGTTCTGGAGATGAGGGCGGTGCTGTTAGCATTGCAAGCACTTCAGAACCTTCTTCCCATAGGAACTATTGCGATACAGATGGACAACATGTCAGTTGTCTGGTACATCGACAAACGGGGGTGACCAGGTCTTACCCTCTCTGCTGAGAGGCCATGAGGATGTGGGAGTGGGCGATCTCCACCAACCGCTTTCTGATCGCAACGCACATTCCGGGACGGGCCAACATTCTGGCGGACAAACTCAGCTGCACTATTCTTTCCCCTTATGAGTGGTCTCTCAACTCCCGAGTAGCAAAGCGGATATTTGCAAAATGGGGGCAACCCTGCTGCGATCTCTTTGCCTCTCCCTCAAATGCAAAACGCGACAGCTTCTTCGCTCTGACTCCCCCACCAGGGGAAGCCCCGAGAGACACTCTAGTGCATGCTTGGCCGCCCAGTCTACTTTATGCCTATCCTCCTCTACCCCTGATGCTAAAGCTCTTACAGAAAGCCTCTCAGTTGGGGAGCAGAATAATCCTCATTGCCCCATTCTGGCCTCGGCAAACTTGGTTTCCTTACCTGTGGTCTCACTTGGTGAATCCTCCCTGGATTCTGGATCCCAGCCCGGATCTAATATCCCATCCATCAGGCTTACCGACCCCGAATCTGGACATCCTGAAGCTGACAACTTGGCTGCTCCAGTTCCACTCTTAATCAGGACTCCCGGCATCTCTTCACCAGTCAAAGCCATCTTGGTGGCAGCACATAAACCTTCCACCAGGAAAGTTTACCGCAGTAAAAGGAGGCGCTTTTCCGTCTGGGTGGAACATCATAATTTGGACCCCTTCACTGCTCCGTTAACGTCCGTGTTGGACTTTCTCACCGGACTTTTTCAGCAAGGGGCTAGCTGTTTGACAGTCAAGGTACAATTGGCAGCCATCTCCCATTACCATGTAGGACATGAGACAGGTCCTTTGATGTCAGCTAAACTATGTAAAATCTTCCTCAAGGGTACTTTTCTGCTCAGGCCCCCTATCAAAGAAGCCGTACCCCCTTGGGATCTATCACTAGTTCTTCAAGCCTTGACTGCTTCTCCCTTTGAACCAGCTGCCTCGGCCGATCTTAAATACCTGTCTTGGAAAACAGCATTCCTGGTAGCCATCACTTCAGCGAAAAGAGTTTCAGAACTTCAAGCTCTTTCTGTAAAACCCCCTTACTTGGTTTTTCATCAGGATAGAGTGTACCTCAGGACCAATCCCTCCTTCCTACCCAAGGTGGCCTCAGAAACCAATATCAATCAGTCCATTAACCTACCAGTTTTCTTCCCTAATTATCAAAATAAAGGAAGAGTACAAGCTGCATTCTTTAGATGTGCACAGGCAGCTGCATTTCTATATTTATAGGACTGCTGGTCACAGACAATCTGATCAGCTGTTCATTTCCTTTGCCAAATTCAGTTTGGGTAAAGCCGTTTCAAAGGTCACCTTATCACGCTGGATTTCCTAATGTATTCTTCTAGCTTATGAAGCTTCTTGGAGGCCCACACCTCAAGGAGTCCGTGCACATTCCACTCGCTCCATATCTACTTCTGCTGCCTTTAGATCTAGAGTTCCCTTGGATGATATTTGCTCGGCAGCCACTTGGGCCTCATCTCATACCTTTATCAACCACTACAAACTGGACGTCATTTCCAGAGGGAGAGCATCCTTTGGCTCCGCAGTGCTCCGGAACATCCTTCCATGATGGCTGCCCAAGATTCAGATAGTTGGGGACTCTGTCCCACAGGTTGCTGACAAATGAAGTCCCTACTCCAGATTAAGAAGTTATGTACTCACCATAACGTTCCATCTGAGTAGGTGGCTTCATTTGTCTGCAACCATCCCCCCCTCCTTCCCCCTGGCCTTCATAAGAGTTAGTTTTGTTGTATTATCTTGCCTTTTCCTGTTGGGATACCTTTCCAGGTATATGTAGGATGGCAAACTTGATCTGAGGTCATTTGGGGTTGGCAGGGGATTATGGGTGAGGGGAGGAGCTAGGAGCTCGGATCCATAGCTGTATAAATAGTTGCCGGCTCAGATCCGATATCGGATCCAAAACGCACAGGTTGCAGACAAATGAAGCCACCTACTCAGATGGAACATTATGGTGAGTACATAACTTCTTATTTCATTGCATGCATATCTCACCTTGCATTATTGCTAACTGGTGCACTGTTGAAATAATTTGTTTGGGGTTGTCCTATTGCCTTTTTAACTGGATTGTCACCTAGAATAAAATCTGTCAGTCTTGCCACCTTGGTGTGTTGGGCCTATAGGGGTGTCACCAGAGTCAGGTAGGAAGGAACCCATATCTACTTCAGCTACACCTATGGGTGCGCTACAGTAATATAACTTTTGAAATTGTCAGACCCCACTCTAATGGACCTCCTGCATATCCACAAAATAAACAGCACCAGAATTACCATTCTGAAGACTTAACCCTTGCCTGTAATATAAATAGGACCTGCTGGAGAGATAGGTATGTATCCCAGAGACTACCCTGTCTATGGAACCGGTTCCCCATACATGTGAAGCAGAGTTCCTCCCTAACCCAATTCAAGTGCAACTTGAACAGTTGGATTGGAAACCAGAAATTCATCCCTGGTTTGGCACCTATGTCTCTAATGGACACAGGTAACCTGTAAGTGGGTCATCTCCCAGGCCCATGCTTACCCTTTTCAATGATATCAGAACTTGCTAGAGATTTGGGATGCATGGCTAGGCTTAAAACACCCTTGTGGTCATTAGCCTAGTAAACATCTATGAACCTATGAAAGGAAGTAGCAATTTAAGGAGCTCTGTATGTTTGTGTGAGTTGTAAAAGTTTCCCATTTAAAAACTGTTTTAAGAAAATAAATAAATACCAAAAAAAAAAATCACAAGTTTTGAATCTTTTTTCACATTTCACATCATCTCTGAATATTTACTGAAAGATCAGCTGTAAGGTATGTATAAGTTTTCATACTCATTTGCAAAGGAGTTAATATCTTACACCTTTTGTCTCCCGATGATATATAAATATTTAGCATAATGTTAAAGATACACAGTTCATTAATGAACCATTGCATAAAAGCCCTCCCAGCTGCTTGGCTATGCTGCTTGTGGGTTGTTATAAGTTGCCTGCATCATAGTAAGGGTCACACAGCCATGTTCATGGTGCAAAAAAATTCCTCAAAGCCAATTTTACATAATTCATAATATTCCTTTTTTAACCATCAAAGTCCCTTTTAACTACCTTTGAGTTTAATGATCTGCATTAATCTGCTTTAACTCAGATCCTTTCAGATGGGATGGAGGTTTTGAGTGGTGTCTTAAACTTCCAGTTTGCTTGCATCAATACGATGTGATAATGCTGGATTTTAGTTAATTATTTATCGGTTAACCAGCATCTGCAATGGCTATGTATACTCTTTGGTGTTTCTGTCAGTATTTTTAAGTAACTGTCATTATCCTCTACTTCAGATGTGCTGACAATGGTGCATCTTCCTCCTTATCTGTTTACTACTTTTTCAACTTAGGACTTTGTGCTGCTTGAACAAACTGACTCATTGTTCAAGCTAGATTGCTTATGGCATCTTTTTATTTTACTTTTTGTCATGACTTCTCATGATGCATTAAGCCAACATCAAGCATGCATGCCATTCATGTCCACTGCTTCAAGTTTCTCTCTCTCTCTCTCTCTCTATATATATATATATATATATAGATATATATGGGTCCCTATTAAATTATCAAATGTTTCAAAGTTCGAATGTCATATGGTCGACACCATATGATCGAAGTTTGAAAAGTTCAAAAGTGAAAGGCAATGGCTCCGTACGCACAGAATGGGAAAATTTCCCTTTTCTACACTGAAGTACGGTCTCGGAGATGATATATTTAAGTAGGGGGGTGCGGGGGTGCAGGGGGGCTTGCCCCCCTGCTTAGCGCATTAAGGTAAGTGTTTTTTTTTTTTTTACATTTTTATTATATATTTGAAGATTCAAGTTTCGCTCGTATGTTGTCGAACATATGAGGTTCTAAATTTTGAAGCATTTGAATATATAATATAGGTCCATATCTATATATATGTGTGTGTGTGTGTGTGTGTGTGTGTGTGTGTGTGTGTGTGTGTGTGTGTGTGTGTGTGTGTGTGTATGATATAATACAGCTACACAGTAACAAAGAGATAACTTTTGATTGTTTTTAATTGTTGGCTTTATAGGCCAGGTGAACCATGATATAGTATAGTATAGCATAGATAGTGTGTGTGTATGTGTGTGTTTGTGTGTGTGATTTTTTGTGTGTGTTTTTTTTGGAATGAAGATATTTGATTTTTGGAATACAATTCTGTGCGAGATTTTGTATAATCTGAGTGACTATTTTAACATTACCTGAAGTCATAAAATGAAGAGCTTTAGTAACATATATAAATCTGGATACTGTTCAACAAATATGATCTACAGTGGATGTAACACAGCATTTACTTCAGAGAAAAACATCTTATTTTAATAATAGAGGTTACATAATAAGAGACAAATTAATGATATTAATTTTGGTGCATTTTTAGGATTTGGGAAATAAGGATCTTAACAGGGAAAAAATCTATTTGATTTGCCAAATTATCCGTATTGGAAAAATGGATCTTAAAGAAGGAAACCAGAAGAAATGCACCCAAGGTCTGAGACGACCATTTGGAGTGGCAGGTAGGTAAACATTTTAATCCTGCAAGTTACTTCCTTCTTGTACTATCTTTTTCAGTAATTTTTAGAAATATTTATGTTTGTTGGCTCTCTCTTACAAGCAACAATCTGTATTGCTCCAGTGTCCCCTCTGCACCTGTGCTGTAAGTCATAGAGGACTTAGAGATATCCTGGTATAATGACATCCTGATGGCTGACATGGCTGTTCCCTTTGGCCTGCCCTTAATCTTCAACACCCCTTACTGAAGCTTGGTTTGCAAGGTGATTAGTGCAATTCACACATGAAGATTTTATCATGTACATGCTCCCAATGTGGTTTAACCACTTCATCTGATATTATCCCAGTCATTTTTCATCACGATAGGGTCTAGGATCTGACCCCAGATCCGAGCCAGCAACATAACACAGATGGATTCAAGGCTCTAGCTCCTCTCTCTCCCATAATGCCCTGCTTCTCTGTATTCTCCAGATCTCGTTTCTGTACATTCAGTGCAGGCGTGTTCCTTTGGTTCTAGCAGATGAGTGCTTTCTAAGTTTTTTTCCTAATGTTGGTTAGTTTAGTGTTTTTAGCTTAGTAGTAGTTTGTCTAGTGTAGGTGTTTGTAGTAGTTTAAGCTGCTTACCTCCCTTTCTAGCTTAGTTTTAGTGTTAGTTTTGAGTGTGGGTGTGTGTTTTTGGCACCATTTTTTCTCTTACCCATTAGGGCATGTTTTTACTTTTGGTTACTTTGTGTGTGTGAGTTTGGTGTATCAGATAAAATTACTGGCTTTAAGAAATGCTCCTCTTGTGGTCATAAGGTGCCAAATTCCGACTCGCACGAGGAGTGTTTGTATTGTATGGGCACTCTGCACCTGCAGGTTGAATGTGACATTTGTGCCGCATTCAACCCAAGGGCCTTTGCAGACTGCCACAACAAACTTTTGCTTTAGGGTACATCTCATGGGGGGCTTTTTTTCTTCCCAGGGAAGGCTTCTTATTTTGATCTGAAGAGGAAGTCCCCTTCCGTCATGGGGGGCTTTTTTTCTCCCCAGGGAAGGCTTCTTATTTTGATACGAAGAGGAAGTCCCCTTTCGTTTAGCCTGTTACTGCCAAAAAAATATGACTGTCAGATCCCAGGACCATGGATCCGATTCTAGCCCGATCTGCCTCGGATCCGAGGCCTTCGGAGCTGAGAGCCGCAGCGCCGTCCCTCGGATCCAGGGCCTTTTCTAATCAGAGACCTTCAGATCAGACAAAGGCTAGACCAGCCTCAAATCCGACCTGTTTGTTTGATCTGGCTGCTGCGTCGACCATTTTTGGATCTGGCTGCTGCGTCGACCAGGCCTTTGGATCAGGCAGGATCTTCAGATCCGATCATTGTTTTTGAGGAGGTAGTCCCTGCTTCTAACTCAAAACAAGTTTCACAATCAGCTCCAAGACATCGGAGCCACATGCCGGAGTGTCATAGTAGGTCGGGAAGATCTCCCACTTCATCCACCCACTCTTCTGCATCCTTCAGGTCTTTGAGGAGCCTTTTACATTCTGATATGGACAGAATAATGAGGAGCTTCCTCAAGGCCCAAATAGAGTTGGGGCTCTTGGCTTCTCCAGCCTACCTGGCTAGGGGGCCTTGCCCCTCCCAACCTCTCACTCTCCTCTTCCAACCCCGGTGGCTTTGGAACCTAAGGACCGGGATGCCTGCATCCAGGTTCCAGCAAGGATGAGCATCACCTCCTTCTCAACTCTGACCCCCATTCCAGAGTGATCAACACCGGCTCTGCAGGAGGGGGGATCTGGTAATATCTTTTCAGACCAGTCCCTTCCTCTCAGTGATTCAGCCTTCGACAGTTCTGGTCCGGTATTATCTGGCGGTCGAGGTGCTGTTTCTGGGCTCCTTCTTCTCTCCAGGGGACCTCTCCAGCGGATGTGGGGGACAGACCTGCTTCCAGCCCCTTGGCTTTCAGGGTGGTAGAGAGGACCATCTCCAGGTCTAGAGTTTCCTCAGCCATTGCTCCCGGTTCCTCCCTGCTTCTTTCTCTACAATGGCTGCTGAGCTCTCTCATTCTGTCCATGGTCAACTGCCCTGTTTGAGCCTTCAGGGGGGTTTCCTCCCCTCTGAGAGTCCCTGTCTCTTCCGAGACCTCCCTGGAGTCAAGAAGGTACATCATAAGAGAAGGTGCAAGAGGAAGCACTTGGATTCTCCCATGGAGTCCATCACTGAGGACATGGACTTTGAGGAAGGAGACGGGTGCCCCCAGAAATCCGTCCAATGATGTCTCCTTTGTGGACATCTTTGAAATTTTAAAGCAAAAGGGTGGATGGTCTCCCAACCCCCATCTTCACAGGAGTCAGTGTTTCTGAAGGTGTCTTCCAAGCGATTCACTCTGACTTCCCTGATGAACTGTTCCAATAGGTTAATTTTGAATGCTGCAGAAGCTACCTCTCAGACAGCAGGTACCAGGATCATTGTGAGGTGTCATGCCTGGTTATGTTTATGTAGGTTTGCAGAGCCCTTCAAGCCATCCTTTACTAATGCCCCCTTGGATGGGTCTATCTTGTTTGGACCTTCGGTGAGCAGGAAGGGAAGACTTTGTCTGCAGCTGGAATCAAGATTTCTGCCTCCCCCCCCGAGGTCTTTCTCTAAGACTCAACTGGGAACCAGGAAGATGTGGTTCCACAAGATGCAGTCCACCTTTCAAGATGCTCTTGACAATTCCACTTTGAGAGGCAGGGGAAGAGGGTTCAATGGTCGACGCTACCCCGGAGGTGGGGTGTCCACAAAATCAGGGCTCCAGGGAGCATTTCTCTGAGCAGCCCCCACAGCACTCCTGAAGCGTTGCCTGACTGCTGTGCCCTAGAGGCAATCAGGGGTTGTCTTTCTCTACACCCACTATCCTGGGCAGATATAACCTCTGATCAGTGGGTGTTCAACATTGTATCCAGAAGCTATTTCATCCCCTTTTTGGAGCCCCCTCCCATAAGAAGTCCCCCCCCGCCCAACATTCCACCCAGTCAGAGGGAGTTGGCATTCAAAGAAGTTTAGCAGCTTCTTCTAAAAAGAGCCATCCAAGAGGTTCCTGCAGGGCAAAGAGGATCCAGTACTTATTCTTGCTTCTTTTTAGTGCCAAAAAAGACGGGGGACCTGCATCCAGTTTTGGACCTCAGCAAACTCAATTTGTCAGTAAAGAAGTAAAAGTTCTGGATGATTACTGCTCAGTCTGTTCTGCTGCTCATATGCAAAGGTGACTGGATGTGCTTGGTAAATCTCCAGGATGCCTATTACCATATCAGGATAGACAGGTGGTCCAGAAGACATCTGCACTTCTGGCTAGGGGCCAATCATTACCAGTTCAGAGCCCTACGCTTCGGTCTCACCCCAGCCCCTCGGGTGTTTACCAAATGAATGGCAGTGGTAGCAGCTCACCTGCCCTTGCAAGGTTTTCAGGTCTTTCCATACTTAGACAATTGGCTCCTCATAGCCCCCTCAAGGCATTGACTGCTACAAGCGATAGGTTATATTCTTCCCCTGTTCCATCGACTGGGGATCACTGTCAATCATTCAAAATACAATCTGGTGCCCTCTCAACAGTTGGAATTCATAGGGGTACTGTTTCATTCGACTTCAGAGATTGCAGCCTTACCATGTGCAAGGTTCATTTGATCACTCAACTATTGAATTTATCCCGTCCTCCTGTACACTCCAGTACACTTGATTCTTGGGTCCCTCGGGTCCATGGACTCTGCCATTCATCTTGCTCCTCTGACAAGGTACCAGATGTGGGCATTGCAGTAGACATTGGTGGTTCAATGGTCAGCACTTCTTCATCCAAAGTGCTTCAACAAAATATTAGTTTAAGGGTGTGCACACTTATGCAACCAGTTTATTGTACAATTTATATTTTTTATATGTTTTCCCCTAACAGATTTGTTTGTTTTTCAATTGAATTGTACAGGTTATATGTCACATTAAAGGTGGGAAAAGTTTTGAAGTGATTTGTTGTAGTCTCTTTTTTTATATCACAAAAACCTGGAATTTTAACAGGGGCATGTACACTTTTTATATCCACTGTATTTATCTATGTGGCTGTATTCTCTCTCTGAATCTGAATTGGAGATTTTCCACTAATTGCCTAATTCTTAGTGGCCAGTTAACATGGCTGGAGAAAATTTTTCTGAATCCTCCCATAGTGTGTTTATTATTTAGTACAGATAGTATATATAACTGATATGTACATATATTATGTATTTATTTGCACTATTAACACATTAATCTGTATATTTAGGTATGTGCTAGACAGTGTACACAAATCTTTTGTGTATATTTATTGTATTTTATATATATATGTATATATATATATATATATATATATATATATATATATATATATATATATACAGCATACACTTTTATCCTTCATTAGAAAGGATTTATAGTTGTCTGTCTGTCTTTCTGTTTGTTTATCTAGCTTACTATCGTTATTGTGATAGTACACTCTGTTGGACCAAGTGTGCATTCTGTTGTTCACATCAGTATGTAGTAATCTATGTGTTCTAGTATTTTATTAGTTAGATGTTAACTCCCTTAGCATGCATATCTGTTTTTTTTAGCCTTTGGATCATGTTTAATTAAATAATTGTCATTTATTTAAATATGTATGTAGATAGTGTCCTCTATAGGACTTCTGTTTTGATTACTGTTTTAGCCATGAAAGCTGCAAGCCACATTGCTAGCAATGTTATTTACTGTGGGTAAGAAATACATTTTATAAAGTTGTTGACTTTATTGTGTGTTCAGCAGAATTTGTCTACCATTGTTTGAAGATCTCCTGTGACAGTTTTTTTGTCTTTTTTTTTGTGGTAAACATAAGTTATGACCCTTTTGCCAAGTCTCATGATGCTAAATTTATTGACATTGAAAGTGAGGCCATTACTACTGCACCATATATGTACTTTTCGTAGACCATCTTGGAGAAAATGTAGGATCTTTTATAGAAGTAATTAAGTTACCCAGATAGCAGTCATCATATTTAGTTATCTATCGCCCATATTCTACCATTATATCTGAGAAGAATAGTTCAGAAAAGTTGTTTCTACAGTACAGTGCCCTTTCACAACAGACATCTAACCCTCACCTTGTCCTGTCCTGTTGCTTTATCTTTTGTATTACCTATGAATTGGCATATAATGCTTTTAATTGGTCAACTATTCCCTGGGTCCATATCATTTAATTGAAACTCACTTTGTTGAAACCCTCCTCAACGAACACCTTTTAATCGAAGTCTCAAATCAACGAATGGACTTTCAGTTGAAGTTTTTCCCAGGACAACCAAATGGTTGGCCATTATATGGAATTTTCCCTTTTCCCCACTGTAATACAATCTCGGTGTTGGTATATTTAGTTGGAGGGAGTGTGGGGGTGCAGCCCCACTCACTTGGATAGGTTTTAAGCATTTTGATTTTTTCCGGGTGACTAGGTTGGCCTACCGTTGGTTTGCCATGGGAAACAGCTCAATTAAAAATACATTTGTGGATCTGAGACTTTGATTAAATGGTGTTTGACGAAGAGGGGTTAGACAGTGTAAGTTTCTATTAAATGATATAGGTCCATATTCCCTCATGTGAAATATTCATGAATGTCTTAACAAGGTTAGGATTAGCACCTGCATTATTAGTCCATCACAAAGTGCTGCTGTTACCTTTTCAAAATATTCTTCAAGATTCAAATGTCAGTTTCTCCTCTTACCAAACCCGTACTGTTCCATGTCTAACAGATGTAGTCCCCCTACCTGTTTTTGGAAACGTTTTGGAAAAGGCCAGTTATACTCCATCTATATCTTTCCGTAGGACCCTCGTCAGTTTGATGGAAGTAAAATCATTTAGATCTGATGTGACAATCCCTAATTGTGAACTGGTACCACTGAATCTTGTTAGTATTGGTCAAGGATGTGTCTGCATACTATCATGTTGTTTAACGTAAGCTAAAGGAGTTTACATAGGTTTACCTTAACTCAGTGTGAAAAGCCACCAGATATTTTGTCTGTTTTCTTGGAACTTCCATATTTTTTTAATCAAAACATCTTTACTGTTGTTAGTGAAACAAGCTTATTTAAAATAATTTACATTTTAAAATAAGATGTTGTACCGAGTCTTGTGTAACATACATTTCCATAAATTCTTTATTGTATTTGCAGTGCTGTTATGTTTTACAGTAACTATGTAACTGTACATTTCCCAGGGAGTACTTTTAAACAATTTTCATTACTATTGATAGAAATCATATAACACTCATATACATTGTGAAGGCTGACAGCCTAGCTTGATTGGATTTTGTAGATAATCTTGTCATTTGTAAATATTAATGCAAGTCACATTCTTGTTCTCTTAAATGTAAGAAATTTATGGTAAAAGTTGAACTTCAAAAATGTAACCACATTGCAATCTGCTGGAGGAAAGCTGATAAGTCAAGCATTGCATAATTGTTTGATCTCAAAACTTGGAGCCGAGATGTCTGTATGAAGGAATTCTTCCTATTGGTTTGAGACCAGAGTTAATGGCTAGAATTTACATGTGTAATGTCTTTTATTGCTCTGGCTTCCTGACCAGCTGCAAGATCAAAAGGGCTGTTCCAGTCTGAGTTTCTGTTAGCCTGGGAAACAGAGAATAATGATGTAATCTGAAATGAGTCAATGATACTGTGTTATCAATTTAAGGACAGAGAGAGAGAGAGAGAATCAGAGCATTTTGCATTTGTTTTCAGAACTGACATCACCAGCACTGCCTTGCTCTATAAGTTTATTTTAGACCTGTGTTTGCTCTTAGATATAGATAGGAAATGGGAAGTCTAGTCTAGCTGTTTTCTGAATTGATTTCAGAACTTTACTACTGTATTATTTTAAGCATTTATTTGTGATCTCTGAACACTTGGACTAGCACTTTGTAGTAACAAGTATTGTCTTATAGTCTTATTATTATTTATTAAATATTTTTAAACCTTTCAACTGTGGCTGTTTTATGTAGAGATAATTTAAGCTCTAGAGTACATTGCATTTATATAGTGATACTGTCCAAGCCACTCCAAATAAGCCTTGCTGTTCATCACACTTACCATTTGTATAGTAATATTGCACAGTAATAATTGGGCACCCTTTAATAAGAGCCTTATTAGTAGCTGATATTAGTGGTTGGTGGCAAGTGGTACTACCGTATAGTCTGGGCATAAGTGGCATAGCTGAAGAACCTGTGCCAGCCTTCCCCAGGATTGTCTGTGTGTTTGTATCTAACTCATATCTCAAAGTGTGTGTGTGTGTGTGTGTGTGTGTGTGTGTGTGTGTGTGTGTGTGTGTGTGTGTGTGTGTGTGTCAGCTACTTGGGCAGGGACAAGAAGCACTGGTTGGACAGAGAGGGTGCTGGAGGTTTTAGCTTGACCACTAGGCTGAGATCTGGACCCTATAGCTGTGCCAGTGGGGAGTCTTATTGGGGATCTGGAGAGAAAGGGAGGAACCAGCCCCAGACTGACTGTGATCTCTGTTTGCTCTTAAGGGAAATTGTACTTTACTGTGTGTGTATTTGTTATCCTTCCCAATGTGGACGCCCCTCACTGGTATTAGTGGTGAGGATTGAGGCTCCTTGGTTGCTGGGCCAGTGCACGGGCATCACATATTAGTTTTGAGATCAAACAATTATACAGTGCTTCACTTATCTGCTTTCCTCCAGCAGAGTGCAATGTGGTTACATTTTTGAAGGTCAACATTTACCATAATTTTCTTACATTTAAGAGAACAAGCATGTGGCTTGCATTAATATTTACAAATGACAGAATTATCTACAAAATCGTATCTAGCTAGGCTGCCAGCCTTCACATACGTGATGCATTTATTTGACTTTAATACATTTCATCCAGGATGAAGCTTGAATATATAATTTTAAGCAACTGAATATCATTAAGCTAAGAAAGTTCAAAACATCTTTTAATTATTAATATATGCCTGAAATACTTACTAGAAATACACACCACCTTCTATATCATTTTTTTTAAGATATCATTTTTAGTATTGTTACTAGTATTTCCTTAAAGCATTGTTTAATTGGCCTTTTTATAAGCTTTCTGAGTAATTAACATCCTTTATAAAACATCTTGCCTAAATGTCTTTAATAAAATATTTACTTAAGCCTTAACGTAACTTAATCAACGTCCTTCTATTTCCATGTTGCAGTATTCATCACATATGTGATTACGCCTCTTGCTACCCGAATGTCCAGCCAGTATACAAAAGTTTTCAGTCACTGTATGTTGCATGGGACATCTGACTTGTCTAGTGGAACATGGGCCTTAAAAGTGATGTCTGCACGTACCGACCCTCAGAATGTCTCAGCTGGCAGTCGAACGTCAGGTTTCCTGCCATCCTGGCTGTCGGATGTCGAGAAATCAGATAAGTGCCCCATTGGTGAACCTTTCAGTCACTTTATTTAATTTAGTGCCTCTTCATGTTATCCAGAAAGGGCAAGTGTAAATGTGGCCATCAGTTATCCCACAAGGATGCCCACGATCACTGTCTCTTTTGTTTAGGTCAGTTGCACTACTAGAAGGCCTGCTCCATTTGTCAGACATTTGTGCCCAAAACTTTAGAAGCCGTCTGCATGCACTCAGTCTGTATCTAGAAAATCAGTAACTAAAGCAAATAGTCTTAGCTATGGAGGGTTCCGCCGACATACCTGCCGAACTGCTGAAAAAGAAAGCCAAAACTGTCAGACATACCACTACCGCTGCGCTTCTTGTGTCCGACCCTCAGCCTGTGGCCGGTGTCAGCATGGTGGAAGATCGAGGCTCTGCTGCCACGGATGTAGCAGGTACCTCCATGGAAGCCACACAAACCTGTGTAGAGGGCATGTCCGTAGAGGCTTTTCCGATGTCAGTTTCTGATGATAGCGGGGGGGGGGGGCATCAGCGATTCCGGTAGGTCCATTGGATCCCTCCTGTTCTTACAGTCACCTGATTCCAGGCCTTTATCCCTTCAGGTGTCTGCCAGGCCTGTCAAGAGGAAGGAAAAAGGAAGCACATCTCAGCTTCTCCTGAAAGCATGCCTGACTGGCAGGCCTTCAGCTAAAGTTTGTTTAATGCTTTCATGGCCTTACCACCTACCACGAGAGGGACTTCTGCTATGCCTCCTCCTGTTCTGAACCCAAAGCCTCAAATATCAGACCCATCCACGAGGGAAGAGGAGGATTTTTCTGATTCTTCATATGAAGAATCACTCTCCTATACTTCTCAGCTTTCTTCTCCCTTGGGGTATGGCTCCCCAGAGGAAGAATCCATTGAACCTGACTCCCCAGCTGAAGATTTAACCTTTGGGGAAACCGTTACCAAGATAAAAGAACATTTTAAGTGGGAATCCTCTGAAATGACTGAGTTTCAAAAAAGGTATTATGACCTCAATCAGATGGATTCCCCAACCTCTACTGCTGTCCCTCCAATTCTGCCTGCCTTCCTGGATGCCTTCTCTTCAGCATCCTTGAACCCTGATTAACCACCCCCTGCTCCACGCACACTAGATAGATTTTATAAAGTTCCTGAAACTGCTAAAGTACCTTGTAAAGTGTCCTGCAGCAGACCCTGCCACAATTTCCATCTCTACGGATAAGGCATCTAAATTATTACCCACCACTGCCATTCTCTCTGTTGACAAAGACAGCAAAACCATGGAGTGTCTGGGTAAGAAAATGTACACCTCTGCTACACTGGCCTTCAGGACTACTAACTATCAGACACACATGGCTAAATGATAGATATAAAGGGTGCCTACCTTCACATCCCCATAAAGCCTAGTTTCAGGAAATACCTGGTGTTTTCCATGGACCCTTCTCACTTTCAATTCTCTGCCTTGCCCTTTGGGCTTTCCACTGCACCCAGGGTATTTACCAAATGTCTGGCTCCAGTTATTGCCTTTTGCAGGACAAAAGAAATCCAGATATTCCCTTATCTGGATGACCTGCCTGTACAGGCAGACTGCAAGGAGACCCTCCAGCAACACTTAATTCTTGCCATTTCTCTCCTACAGTCCCTGGGATTTCAGATCAACTTCCCAAAATCCCAACTGGAACCTTCTCAAGACATTGTCTTCTTGGGGTTCAGGATTTGCACATACCTCATGAAAGCGTACCTTCCCTACCAAAAGGTGGAAAGCTTGACAGAACATCTACTTCTGGTCCTTCAGACAACAGAATCGACAGTGAGTCAGTACCTTGGGCTCCTGGGCTACATGACAGCCACTATCCCCATGTTACCATTAGCAAGACTCCATATGAGAAAGCTGCATTGGTACCTAAGGTCAGTCTGGACCCAGCACTCACACCCCTTAGGTACAGGGTTCCCCTCCTGCCCTGTCTCAAACTAGAAATCCAGTGGTGGTTGAAGCAAGTGAACCTCAATCCAGGTCTTCCCATCCAACCCCACCCTCCCACCCGGTTACTGTTGTGTTCTTTAACACCATTGTCTTTCTAGTTGCCTTCCCCTTATGTTAATTTGACCATATATCTCTTTTCCTCTCTGCTTTTACTGGCTGGTATGAGTAAGCATAAAATTATAATTTTGTGAAATCACTCCCCTTCAACTATTTAAATTTATTGGCCATCCTACTGTATTCCATAGTACCAGAATACAAAAGTGACCATCCCTTTCAATCTGTCTTGCTGTTTTAAAAATAGTGACTCTCCACTAAAACTTAACTTTTAGACAGGTAAAACTTAAGATGTGATAGTGTTCAATCGCATCTGAAGTTAAGATATAACTTATTTTGTTATATTTTATTGGATAATTTTGTTCTTTGATACTAGAAAGGATTACTTGATACAATTGGAGTGTGTGTGTGTTTGAGTAGGTTAAATCTAGGTACCGTTAATTTTATTAAATCGGTTAGATTTTTTGGCCTACCAACCTCTTCTTTTTGAACCGACTCGACTCGACATTTGGATTTGTTTGACATTTCGGATGAAGTTAAGATATAACTTATTTTGTTATATTTTGTGGGGATAATTTGTTCTCTTTGATACTAGAAGGATTACTTGATATACTGAGTGTTTTGTGTTTTGATAGGTTAAATCTGGAATTTGCCGTTTTTTTATTAATGGGTTAGAGTTTTTTTCAGGGGACCCTACCAACCCTTCTTAAGACGAACCCGGTTCGACATTTCATCCCGGATTATGGTTGACTATTATACTGGACTTGTCTTGGCCCTCTCCACTTACAAGAGGACTGTTGTATCTGTCCTCTTTTTTAGTGGGAGGTCATGACAGATAGGGCGGAGGAAATGATGGACAGAGGTTTTAAAACCTTCTTTTCAGGAGGCTCTCTGATGCTTCTGACCAGGCATCGAATCCTCCGAGCTCTTCAGCAAAAGTTAGAGACCACGGTTCACAGACTTGGGGGCCGGTGTTCAAACTGATGTCAGTTCCCTGAGCCACCAGTCTTGGAACGGTGATTGGTGCAGAAGTTATTGAGCATTGGCCCCTGTCCAAACTTATTTTTTCCACCCCAGTTGGTGTCCGAAACTTGAGGCTCTCCAGTGTCCCCTCTTCCTCGGAGGCCTTTGGATGCTCCCCGCGAAGAAGCCCCTAGGAAATGATTGTGTAAGAGGAGACACTTGGAAGAATCCAGAATCCCCTTGATCCTGATACTGACTTAGATGAGTCAGAAGGGTCCCCGAAGTCAGAAGAAGATTTCTTCTTTTTTTAGGACATGTGGAGATCCTGGTGGCAGTCGCTACGGCAGTCCCTTCCCCTTCTGAGGATGAGTCAGTTTTGCTGAAAGGGATTTGGTCTAAGCCCACCTTCTTCCTCCTGGAGTCCCTCCGTATGACTGAATTAATGGAACTAATTGTGGGGCGTCGAAACAGATCTAGTCAAAGAGTTGGGAGATACCCTCCAGGGTACTACAGATGGCTGTCTCAGAGAAGAAAGTGACAAGCGCAACTCTCACCTGCCATCCATTGTGAACGCTAGATCCATGAGGCTGATCATGGCGAGAGAGGAAGGTTCGAGAGTAGACTTCAGCGATTGCTCAGCTCTTAGCAATCCTGGATGCGCTTGCTTATGTTCATTGTGGAAGCCAAGTTCTCTTCCTTTAACGCCCAGCACACAGGAGATGCCCCTTCACAGGGCAGAGGAGGGGGGAGGAGGAAAGAGGCCGCAGCCCTGGCTGACGAAGTCCGCAACATCAAGGGTGACAGGGATACACTCCCTTTCCAGCACTCCTAAAAGTCATCAACCAGTCCCAGCCGGGCCAGCAAGGATTAGACTTACTCTCAAGGTTCTTTTAGTTCCAAAACAGGGGACTGAGGGCCCATCTGGGACCTAAGCCTACTCAATACGCCCGTCAGGAAGAAAGTTCGAATGGTCGCGCTTCTGTCGATCCTTCCATTCTTACAGGGCGACTGGGCTGACTGGGTGGCTCAAGCAGATCTAGAAGATGCATACCAAAATGGCCAGGGCATGGCATTCATCATTTAAACTTCCGGCAGGCCTCAGGGGGGCATCTTTCAGGGACAGACAGTCCAAGGCGGGTGGACCAATTTTGGGAGTACACTGCACATCAAATTAATCAGTCCATTGAATTACCCACCTTCTTCAAAAATGTCTATGTGTCTTTTTATATATATTATATATAGACTCTCAGTTAGTGCATATGTGATGGGAACGTTATGGTAAGGACATAACTTCTATTTACATACTTTCAAATCTAACTCCTCTAGTGCACACTGCAGTGTTTAGGATAAACCATTTTTTTTCATCTTACCTTTGAGCATCTATCACAAGCCCACATTCTGCCTCTCAGTAGTCATCTTGGGTTTATTACTTCTGTTTAGTGCAGTTACATTATTTCCTGGAGACTGCTGATTCCCAGAAAGGTTAATAACTGCTTTATAGATGACAGCTTAGAATCTGTGCTTATATTCTGATCCTGGTGATTGTAGGAGCAGAGTGCATTAATTCCTGACTCTTTCTGGTTGGTGAGTGAGTGAGTGTCTGTGCTTAACATACCTGATTGGTCTGGTTGCTATTCGAGGCATCTACCAGAAAAAGGCTAGAAGCCTGCAGACCCTTGCATCATCTGGGATAGGACTGTGGATCACCAAACAGGCTGTGGCCTGCTTCTGTTCTTGGGATGGTGCTAAAACTAGCTAGTTTTAGCTAGAACTAGCCAGTTTTTTTAGTTTCAGCACTCAAAACTGTTTCATTGTGCTCAGCACTTGCTCAGAACTCATTGTAAGCACTAAATAAATTACAGATCACTACAGCACTCTACTTTCCTCACTTGTCAAGAGAAAAACAGTTCGTACTACTTAAATTAATAAGCACCTATCCAGGTATGTCCATGGGTCAGCTTCTGGTGTTTTCTCCTGTCCACCTGATGAATCTGGGCATCTTGGGGCAATGTAGCAATTGCCTTATATGCACTGACAATCCTTTCCTCCTACCACCCAACACTACAACCTGTGAGAGATACACTTATATAGCCAAACTATAAGCCAAGCTCTCTCCAGCCAAGACTGGACTTGACAGTCAAGAGGAGAAGGTTAACACCTGCACCACACCACACTCAACACATAGTCCTTCAAAACCCACACTACCAAAACCCACACATAGAAACGCAAAGCACACACCCACATTCACGGAGGCTCTCAATAAAAATCTGCCCAAGCAACAGAGAGCTCCCAAGCTGAAACTCAGACAATCACCCCCCCCAACATTACCCAAATGACACATAGCCCACAAAATCAGTGTGCCACTCAGCCTCAGCCCATAAGGCAAAACAAAGTACCCAACACACTAGTCATAGGTGACTCTATAGTCAGGCATACTGATATCCCACTCACCAGGCTAAACAAGGAGAAAGTTACTGTCAGCTGCCTGTTGGTTGCCAGGATCCACCACATAACAGACACACTCAGGTCACTCCACAACAAGTACAAATATAACTCTGTCATTGTCCATGTTGGTGTGAATCACCTGAGACATACCTCCCTGGACTACATGAAAAGTGACATGGAGGAGCTCTCAGATCTTGTAGCCCAGGCAGGTATGACCCTACTCCTGAATAGCATACCACAATACAAGGACAAAATGATTGACTTCAACAATTGGCTAAGTTTCTGGTCTCATTCTAAGGGGATCCAGTATCTGTCTGCCTGGGACGACATGGTCGACAGGCCACAATGCTTTGCCAGAGATGGCCTGCACCTATCTCCCCTGGGATACCGGATAGTGGCTAATGCTCTTGCCACACCTATAGTGCCTTTTTTAGGCAAGGTTCATATGCTAAATTCACCACTGTAACAGGTACAAGCAAGCAACCTCTGAGGGTAATGCTACTCAATGCTAGAAGTCTAAACCTCAAAATGCACTCACTCGAGGCACGCCTTAAAATGGAGAACATGGACATCTGTGCAGTAACAGAGACCTGGTTCAAGACTTCAGAGAGCACCCCTGCATTACCAGGCTATAATTTATACCACACCTTTCGGCCTCCTAACATGGACTGAAACACTATAGGCGAAGGCGTGTCCATATTCATTAAAGATATCCACACCTCCAGGCTAGTTGCTCAACATAATGCATCCGAAATTATCCAAGTGCAGCTAACACTGGACAAGACTGCAATCCAGATTGTAGCTTGTTACAGATCCCTCACCATGCCCCAGGATTCCCACTCTTCATTTCTTAAGATACTGGAAAATATTAAGGTACAACCCAATGCCCTAATTATGGGTGATTTCAACTACCCCACCATCAACTGGAAAAACTATTCATGTACCAACTCATTCGCTCAGTGTTTTCTGGAATTCATAAATTCCAATGCCTTGGATCAGCTTGTCCACACCTCCACCAGGGTCAGTAATATTCTGGACCTGGTCATTACCAATATGGGTAACCGGTGTTCCATGCCAGAGGTCAACTCCTCGCTGGTCAGATCCGACCACAAGCTAATAACCCCAGACATCCATATCCTACCCCCACCCCCCATTAAGGAAACCACTGTCAAAAACTACTTCAAAGCCAACTTCATGCTTCTTAAGACAGAAGTGGCAAACTTCAGGACACCCATGCAGATGGAAAATAGAGGTACAACTGCTGAATCTTACACAAATGCACGAGTGCATGGATCGTGCCATCCCCAACAGAACCAAGGTGCTTGCTGTCCTCCACAAAAAGGAAGCCAATCTAGTGGTCCCCTGCCATAAACAAACTCTACAACAAAAGGAAGAAGCTGTTGCAAGAAAGAGTAAAATCCCAAGATTAGAGGAGCTCCCTGGTTAGCCTCAACAAGAAGCTGAGATCCATTATAAAATCCTCCAAACTCAGTTATGAAAATAAAATCGCCACTGATTCCAAAGACAACCACAAAGCATTCTACAACTATGTCAAGAATCTCAATGGCAGCGCTCAGATCTGCTCTGAGCTACAGCACAATGGCACTAAATATACAAAACCAACCGATATTGCCAACATCCTGGCAGATAGGTTCAGTGCTAGCGTTACCCCCCCCCCTCACCCTCCAAAGGGCCCATCTTAATACTGGAAGACGTGCAGACATCACTTTTATGGTCCACGTTCCACTAGCAATGTCGACGTCCCATGCACCATACAGTGACTGAAAACTTTTGTATACTGGCCGGATGTTCAGACAGCAAGAGGAGTAAACCCATATGTGATGAATACTGCAACATGCAAGAGAAGGACATATATGGTTATGGTAAGATTTTACACAACTTTTCTTTCCTTATGTTATTACTATTGTACCATATTTACAGCTTTTAAACAGTAACAATATATGGTTTCATAGGTTCATAGATCAGTACTAGGCTAACTGCCATTGTAGGCCATTTTAAGCCTAGCCAATTAATATGTGAGGTGACTGGAGTTTATGATGTGGCATTTTTGTACAGTCAGCAAGTCATCAGTATTATTGGTAAAGCAACTAGTTGGTGAGATTTATGAAGAAACAAAACAAAAATGGAAGAATGGCAGGAGGAATTTATTTATTTATTTATTTATTTGCAGTTGGTTAACCAGGATAGTCCATTGGGCCAATAAGAACCCGTTTTCAATGGAGTCCTGGGGAGAAAAGCTCCAAAACAAAGGTTACAAAAATTATTACAGCAGCTTACAATTTCAAATTATTAGTAGGTTAAACACAAAGCTTTAAAGCAGTGGTAACAAAAGATTGCAGCAGTTTACAATGTCAGTTATTTGTGGGTTGCAAACTAAATAAAGATTAAGCTGTTACAAAGTAATTTTTAGGTTTTATTTTGTAGAACAACCCAGATTTAAGTAGGAGCAAAGAAAGAGTTTAGTTAAAATTTTTTTTAGAAAAATAAAGCATTGTGGTAGTATATATATAGTTTCTTCAGAGGAATAGTAGGGTTAGAGAACTACAGTTGACTTAATTATTTGGTGTCTGTTGATATATGTATAAGTTGAAGGTAGTAAGTGGAGAATAGGCTATGAGGGGTGGGAGCAGGAGCATTCCCAAGAGCATGTTAGATGTGAGTGCAGTGATTTTTTAAAAGCAGGGAGGTAGGTGGTGATATGTATGGAGGGAGGAAAGGAGTTCCATAGTCGTGCCAGGGCAAAGGACAGGAGGTTTTTTCCTGGAGAGTGAAGGGGTTTATACAGCTCAATTAGATTTTGGTTATTAGATCTTAGAATTCTTTGTGGCAGGTGCATTTTAAAGGTAGAGCTGAGAGAGGGACAGAGACATGGATGAAAGATAAGTTTGTGAGCAAAAGTGAGCTGAATATAGGAGAGATAGTTGGGAAGCTCTAGCCAGTTGAGTTTGTGAAGAGATGTACAGTGATGGGTAGATGATTTGTTACTAGTGGCAAATTTGGCAATTTTATTATAACAGGAGGACAGTTTAGTTTTGAGAGATAATTGTAGGTTTGTTAGGAGTGGGGCACCATAAAGAAGGGAAGGGATGAGAAATGTAGTAGCAAGAGTGAGTTTAGTAGATGTAGTGAGGAATCGATTGTGTCGGTAGAGCATGCCAAGTTTTTGGTGGGTTTTTTTATGTTTAGTTGTAGGTGGCTATTGAATTTAAGCTGATTATCTATTTGGACTCCTAGTAGTTTAGTTTCAGATACTAGTTCAAGAGGTGTGTTATTCTGGCTAGTGATGGAGAATAGTTTTCTATCAATGGTGTTAGTTATTGAGGGGGTAAATACCATAAGTTTGGTTTTTGATGCATTTAGTGCTAGATGATTGTCCTTCATCCACTGTTCTGTAGTAGAGAAGGCATCTTGAGTCAGTTTTAGGAGAGCAGGGATGGATGTGGCTGCACAGATAATTGTAGAGTTAACTGCATATTGAATAAGTTTAGCATGAGGAATTGAGTGGAAGAAATCATTAATGAATATATTGAAGAGGAGAGGACCCAAAATGGATCCTTGGGGACACCAGTGGGTGTGTTAAGGAAAGAGGAGGTGGCGTTTTTCCACTTGACAGCTTGTTGCCTGTTAGAGAGATAGCTGGTGAACCATTTGAGAGAGGAAGGGGATAGGTTTAGTTTAGATAGTTTAGTTAGGAGAAGGTTGTGAGAGATAGTGTCAAAGGCCTTAGAGAGGTCAAGAAAGAGAGTAGATACAGTAGAACCAGAATCTCTGGCTTTATTAACGGTTTCCAGGAAGGATAGGAGGGCAGTCATGGTGCTGTGACTGGGTCTGAATCCATGTTGTGTGGAAGTTAGCAAGTTATTATCTAAGAGATATGGAAGAAGTTGAAGATGGATACATTTCTCTAGGAGTTTTGATATAGGAGAGAGGATGGCGGTAGGACAAAAGTTAGTAATATTGTAATTATTGCCTCCTTTGTGTAGGGGAATGATGAAAGTCTTTTTCCAGAGTGTCGGTACAAGACCTTCTTGGATAGAGCGATTGATAAGGATGCCCAAATATTATTCATTATTTAATCCTTACTTCTCTAAATAAAAGTGTTGTTGGATAGAGTGATTGATAAGGATGCCCAAATTTGCACAGTACTGGTTGGTTATGATCAAATATAATATTCAGAAAGGAAAAAAAAAATATGAGTTTGTGGAAGGTGAGAAAGGCCCAGATTTAATGGACTATGTGACAAAAACAGATGGCAGAGTGATTAATTTTATGAAAAACGTGTTGAGAATGTAAAATATAGTATAATTGTCATTGATAGAAACTGGCAAGAAGCATGGAGAACAAAGAATTATTTTGATTCACTGTGTGTTACATTAGGAATAGTAACAGGTTTTGTGGTTGTTATGTTAGTTAAAAGAGGGATTTGCAATTGCTGGTTGACTTGTATATGTTAAACATAATTATTCAGAACCAACATTGTCAAAGTTATTTGAGAACATAAGAGGCATCGACTGAGATACAAACTGAAATTTTTTGCAGTACTGAGGGTGTATTGTACTGGAGAAATGTTACATCTTGCAAATGCAAAGGAAGTAGTAGCTAAGATAAGGACCTCCTTTTTGTGATTCTGTTACGACTGCTGCTATGGATTATGTTTGGGATTCTCATTACAGGCAGAGCATTATGTCAATAGAAGATAAAAGATAAGCACAGGAAACTTTGAGTAGAAAACAAGACCATTTTTCCTATTCTGCACTACTGCATGATGGGTGAAGAGAGTAAATACCACTTCTTGGGTAGGGAGGATGATGTTGCTTTGTGTAAAATGTTGTAAGAACACTTTTATTTAGAGAAGTAAGGATTAAATAATGAATAATATTTGGGCAACATTTTGGACTTTAGATGGTTTTATGGAAATGTGGAATGGAATGTCAGTGTATAAAACATCCAGCTGAAACAGGTGAGGCCTCTAAAATGTTTCAGGAGACATGAATGGAGAAATGAAGTTTTCTATTAAAAAAAGGGGGGGGCATTTTAAGTATGTAATGCATGTACACATTATCTAGGTGAAAGACAGTAATATTTTCATTACTAATTCATATGAAAGTAAATCCACAAGACAGTGAATTTATCATGTGTGTAAATGATGGAAGTAGAGACTTAGGGCTCACACTACTGTTGGTTAAACGAAGAGGTACTTTTCTGTTAACGGGTCAGCAGGCAGAATGTGCGCTTCATGTGAAGTCAGTGCTACATATTTTTCTAACATTTTCATTTTGTGTTCCTTCTCACAGGATTATTCATTTTTGCACATGTCAGTACTGCTCATTTTATTCTGTTCTACTATTTTGCCTTGCTTGTGACAGTACATACTGATTTCTCCCCGCAACTGACTGAAAATGGTGACAAACCATGAAGGGGGCAGCAAAGGAAAATGTGCCATTGCTGTCATCAGTGTTGCTTCTTTCTTCCTGGTTTTCATGTTGTCTTCATTCTGACAGCATTATTGAATTTGTGACATGTCAGTACTGCTTGTTGTTTTCTTGTGTCCTCCTTTGAATTTTCCCTTTCTTCTCAGGGTAATACTGACTCCTCCTCACAAGTGACTGCTGATTATTTTGTTGTGGTACTCTGGTGTTCATTTTTGCTGTCTTCCCAGAATGTTACTGACTGCCACTGATTTTGGCCAAAGTCAGTGCCGCTTGTATACCCACTTTTACAACATTGCCTGCTACTTCATAAGCAGGGTATAAATCACAAAGGTGATATAGTGAAAAAGGAAGGCAGTACTTCTCTTTCCCAGCATTGGCTAATTTTTAAAGGTCAGTGTGTTTACATTTGTAATACTGAGAGGCATAGCTGTCAACCTGCACAGAAGGAAAATGGGGACAAAAGCCGTGGACAAATACCAACATGTGGTGAAAGTGTCAACTGCAAAGGTGGACAAAGGGCTTTCAGAAATAGGAACATTGTTTGAAAATGTCAGCATGTAATTATGATGAAATGTGGAGGAAGTTTTACCTGTACATTTTGTGGCAACATTTATGTTTGCGGATGACTGCTGCCCTGTTAACGGAAAAGTACCAATGAAGATTATAAATGGTGAAAAAAATGTGATCATTATAGTTTAATAAGGATAAAACTGAAGATAGCTAGAGTGGCACTGCGGTAGTATGGCAGTAGCATTGTTACCTCACAGCAAGAGGTTCTCCCGTTTGATTCTCGGCTTGGCTTGTGAGTGCCTTCTGTGTGGAGTCTGCATGTCCTCCCCACGGTTGGGTAACGTTCGAAAGACATGCGTGTGTAAATGGGCATGCCTTCGTTGAAGGTGGGCGTCGAGCTGGCACCTCAGCTTTTCGTAAATATCTACTGCCAGTCATTAGCGGACCGGAGTTCCGCTGTGGTGACCCCTTACCGGGAAAAAGCCGAAAGACAAACATTAAATGATGGAAAAGTTGAATTTTTGTATAAATATATATGTTTATATAAATATACATATAAATGTATACGTAAATGTAAATACCCCCATAATTATATATATACCAACTCAGAGAACACACTACATTGGGGAAAAGGGCAAATTTGTAACAATGGCCATGCAACTCCCTTCCTTAGAAAAAAGTTTCATTGATGCAATCGTTCACTGAAATGATGTTCAGTGGATAAAGTTTGATGAATAAAGGTTCAACAAAATGATATAGACCCGTCCTGCAAAAATTTACCAAATTCAGTTGATAGGATGGGTCTACAAAAGTATTTCCAGTCGATATGAATTGGAGGATGTAAATCCTCCCCCACCATTTTATGTATAAAGCTATAATTAGCTCATACCTTAAAATACGGCATTTGTTAGATTGCAGTATATATATGTGTTATGTTTCATCAAAGAACTAATGAACTGTGTAGTTACAGTAGGGTAAATCTGTTATGTGGATGAAAAGGAACACTTGTTAGCAGATAATATCATGCAGCTCTCTGATTGAAAACAATGATTGTCAGAGATTTTCGATGCAAACACATTATTTATTATAAAGTATCATGTTATTGGAATACCTCAAAATAGATTAAAACTGTATGCTCAGATGTAATTCCTTTACTATCTTAAAATTAAAGAAAAAATAGTTTGCTTCATACAACGTTCAAAGCTTTCTCAACTTGAAATTAAAACACAAAATATTTTCAAGGCTAAAAGGAATAAACAAATAAAAAGGTATGCATATGGGAGGACAGCTTAAAACCTTCTCATGCTTCAGTCTTGACATGCTTTGTATTTTCTTTTACCAGACTTATTTTCAGAGACATTCCCTACAAGTATAAAGTACATAGCTTTTGTTTCAAGGTTAAATGATTGCAAGAAACAATTACCATCTGTTTGCTAAGCTCTAATGAACTCTAACAAAGGCAAATGATTACTGTCAGCTAAATAGTAAAAATATATTAGACTGTTGAAATACATTTAAGCTAGCAGTATATTAAAATAAGCATTAATAGACAAAAAAGTAACATATCCAGTACAATTCCTCCCTCTGATGCTATAAAACATCACATTCACAGATTATTCGGAATCATATCATTGTCAGATATATAAGCCCTGGGATGTTTTTGTTTGGGGATGACTACCATTGCATGTGCACTTTTTCTAATAAAGCAGTTCACTTACAAATTCTTAATAGCAGAGTATGCAAGAGCTATGAAAAGCATGATTATAATAAAAGTAATTATACTTTGTATTATGCTTGTACTGACATTTCCTAATATATTACCCAACCACCCAAACAAGTTCCAACCATACTCAATTTTAGTCATATTAATAGCCAATTGTTCCATAAATCAGACACCTTTTCTTGTTTGCAATGAAAGTCTGAAATAAACGTGCAACACCGTTTTCTGATCAGATGGCAAACTATGCCCTTTGAAGCCAGTATTTAATCAAGAGCTATTCGGTTTTGCAAAGCAGTGACTTGAACTTCATTTATTTCCCTGTTTGTCAAGTGAATGTGTTTCAAAGTCCTATTAGCAATTTTAGCTAATATAAAGGATCACTGATTCATTTCATTCATAGTTTGTAATAGGCCATACTGCAGTTCAGCAGGATGTGTGACCCTGTTATTTCCTAACCTTTCAGCAGGTATAGAGAAAGAATTAAAAATGGCTGGTGTCATCTGTCCGGCATAACAATGACCAGACCAGCTTCTGGGTAACCAGGGGTAGGCACAGTCTCCACAGGTATAATAATAATTGTCCAATATTCCTGTGCCTTTCCCCCAGGCATACGTCCTCAATCCAAGCTCCATCAATTAAAGTGTTATTACAAGTGTTTATCCACAAAAGCAGGAAACTAAGGTCAAATCCACACAAACAATATTTATTGAGCGCTTTCGTCTCTAGATAGAAGCTTCATCAGAATAATTCAACTTAATGCCCAACATCCTTAAATATACAAACAAATTAACATTAATAAGCTAATTAGTAATGCCCTGAAAAGGAACATCTTAAAGAGCTACACACATATTAAAACTGCAACATGAAAAAATGCAGTCCTGAAAATGCTTTAAAATGCGTAAAAAAGTATATGTATATAAAATAATTATGTGCAAAATGTTTTTACATGTGATTAAAATAAACCAAAGATATATGTACAGAATAATGCAACATAATGACATGCTGTCCTAGAATATGGGCCTATAGATGTCATATAAAGAATTGTGCCTTAAGTCAGGACAGAGCTGATGGACATTGCACTGTTAAGTCCTAGTGCCACTGATGCATTAGTTCTAATTTGCCATCTAAGCTGTGACAATTCTAAAAAATCATTGAGTGACCCTCCTCTTTCTCCCATTTTACCTCTTCTATAATAGTAAATTTAAAACCATGTACTTCGTTGGCAATTATATGTGCTGCCACTGCATTTTTGCCATCTTTTCTATGGATGTCATAGTAGTGTTGGTATATCCTACTCCTTAATGCATTTTTGGTTTTACCGATATAGAAACATAGACATTAGGAGCATAGGGCCAAATACACCACCGCTTAACTGTTGCAAGAAACGTTTCCACATATAATATGTCTTCCATGATTGGGAATACTTATCTCTTTAGCCTCAATAATATATTGGCACTGTAGGCAGTAGCCACATTTTACCATCCCAATACCTGTACCAAAACCATGTTTCTGTTGTTCCAGTATATTTTTGATACTACAGTCCTTTTTGTATACAATGCTGGGAACCGGACCTACTAATTGGGCCTGTTCTGTATCTATACAAAAAATATTCCAGTCATGCTTCCTAATGTTCCTAATAGTGTAAAAATGTTGATTACATTTAAAAATTGCTGATTTGTTGAAGTTATACCTAGTCTCATGGCTTACATTGTTAAAATAAACCACCCTCTGTCCCGAGTAGGGGTAAAAAATGTCTACTCACCCTCTTATTGATTACCTCCTGGAAGATGTTTTTGATGTAATTACCAGGGTAACCCCTTTGTTTTAGCATCCCTTTTAAAATCTCAATTTGTTCAATAAAATCATTGTATTCAGATATCATCCTAGCAAGCCGTACCCCCTGTCCTTTTACTAATGCCTTCTTTTGATGAAGGGGATGACAGCTATTGAAGAGTAGGAGGCTATTTGAGTATGTGGGTTTCTGAAATATAATGGATGTAAATTGTTTCTTGACCTCATCTTTTTTAATAGTAATGTCCAAGTAATTCACAACAGAGTCACTGATGGAATATCTAAATTCTAAAAAGTCAGTGCTAGTATTCAGAAATTCTAAATTCCAATCCCGTCATATCCTTATTCCATAAGATAATGATGTTGTCAAGGTAATGACCATAAAATGTCCAATAGTTGACAAAGGGACTATTAAATACGATATCTCTTTCCCAAAAAGCCAGTACTATATTGGCAAAAAATGGGGGCACACAATGCCCCCATTTTCACCCCTTGACTTGTTTAAATAACTTTTGCTGAAATGTAATAATGTTAGTGTTTAACACTAATTCCATTAATGTTCTGATTGTTAAAATACAGTTAAGATTGGGGGTAGTGTACTGGCAAAGATATTGGTAAAACCAATCTATACCTGTGTCGTGGGGTGTGACTGAGAATAAGTCCCTAATGGCTATTGTGATAAATATTAGGCTATCTGTGTACATGTCCTTATTGACTTTCGATAAAAAATCCCAGGAATCTTTAAGTATCCAATGGCAATCCTTCAGAGTATCTTTTAGTTGGCTGTCAATAAATTTTGCTATAGGAACTGTTTTTAATGCATGGGCATCAAGAGTTGGTCTAAACGGGGGGGTCATCTAGATCTTTATGTATCTTGGGGACCCCATAAATTGTAAGTATTTTTGGAAATTTAACTGACATATATTGATGTTCTTCTAACTTAATTTGTTGGTTCATTAACAATTCTTCTAACATTACATCCACCTTACTATAGCAAATATTCTTCTCGTTCAAGCTAATTTCACAGTATGTGTTCCCATATAGAAGGGTGAACATTTTATTCATATATGAATTGTAATTCATAATAACAAAGCCTCCACCTTTATTGGGTTTCATAACCCTTATTTGTGCATTTTCACATATTTCCTTTAAAAGTGCCATCTCTACATTGTTTAAATTGTTTACCTGTCTACTCCCCCCTTTTTAAACAGTTCCTAATATCTTTCTCACACAATTTCTCAAAGGTCAATACTGAGGGATGCAATGTAGGATTAAAAGTACTAGGTTTTTATGTATTACATATTCATGATTATTATTACTAATTCCCTTAAAGAGGAATTCAAAGTTCAACTTCCTGGTAAAAAACTTAAGTCAATTATAGATTGGTCTAAGGAGGCTTTTTTGTCAGGAACAAAGGTCAGGCCTTTTTCAAACAAATCAGCTATCTGCCCATTGAACTCAAAATTGCTGTAGTTGTAAACTTTAAAATCACCACTATTGTTTTGTAAAATTACAACATTAGTATTATGCTCAGTGTCTAGTATCTGTTCCCCCTCCCTCTCCATTTCCCCTTCGTGTGGGGGGTGTTGATGGTTGCAGTTGTAATATGTCCCCCCCTCTGATTCCTTAGTCTCTCTCTAACCTCCTCGGTGGGGGGGTATTCTAAAGGGTCGGGGGTATTATCACTGGTCACAGCATTGTTATTATTGTTATTGGTATTAGGAATGTCATATTCAACATCTCTGCTGACACCCTGCTGCCCTATAGGAGGCAACAGATAAGTCCTATGTTCCTCATATTCTTTTTCATCCCATCTCAGTTTATTCATTTTCTTTTAATTCTACTATAGCACAATCAATTTTCTCAAACATTTTAAACTAATCTACTTTTTTACTTTCAAACAGTAAATCCATTTGAATATTTTGATCAACTGTATTAATTTTGTTGAGTAAATCAACAACTTTGCTGTCATTGTCTCTTATTAAACAGTTTAAAAGTTCACATCCATTTTTATTGAAAAGTTCAAGTAGCTCCAGATGTAATAATGAGTCTCTTACCAGGCCTGTAGGAAACTTCCATAAACAAAGGCCCTTTGGAATATGTTCAGTGTGCACACATTCCCTGAGGTAGCTGCTCTCTAATTGCAGCTTCCGATAATCCATAGTCAGTTTTTCCAATTTAAGTAATTGTTCATTTAAAGTACAGAGGTTTTGGGCTGGAATCCGCCTAGATTCAAGCTGCCATTCCTTCCCCCCTCTAGCTATTGCGATAATGTGTTATGGCCATTGTAGGGAGCACCACCACCAGTTCCTGTATGTGACGATGTATGTAAATCCGGCCCTCCTGATTGGCTGGTACACAGACATTGTTCTCTCTGTGCTGGAGTAATGCCAGTAAAGTTTAAACTGTCATCAATATCTGTAGAGTTAATAATTCTCACCTCATTTGGGCCTGGACAACTTGAATTAACTGGCAAAGATAGATGACAGGCTTGTTGGGTCATCCTTTCCACACAACTGGCTAAATTCGCCACTGTCATATTTAATACATGTAATGCTTGAGCAAGAGAAGTGATGGTTGGTGAATCTGTGTCGTCGGTCCCCTCCATACCAGAAAACCATAAAAACACTTCACCACACAAACCAGTATATCCACAAAAGCAGGAAACCAAAGTCAAATCCACAAAACAATATTTATTGAGCGCTTTCATCTCTAGAATAGAAACTTCATCAGAATAATT